>NW_005054404.1:1721708-1758018 GCF_000277835.1 Geospiza fortis | reverse complement strand
GGCTGCTGGTACCTGCCGGGAAAGAAGCTGGAGGAGACACGAGAAACGCTTATGTGTTCATTCGTTACAGCGGGAGCCTTTTTGGCACGTTGTTGTGGTCACGTTCCACCTACGTGTCTTGCCAGTATCTTCTGGAAGAACTTTATTCTTCCTGTGCATAGATGGCCATCTATAAAGAAAATTGTTCTGTTCCTCTTTTCCTGAAGAGTTTCTGTCCCTGAGACTTACAGAAATAGGATTGGTGCATGTTTCTTTGGTTTTGCTCTGGCTGTTGTCTGCCCTTAACAAAAAACCCTGCAGTATACAAAGAGGGTTTTAAATGTATGTTAAAGTCACTTGCCTTTTCTCAAGCTACTGTTTTTTTCTTGCTTTTTATAGATGCATAATCTGTGCATTGGTAGAAAAAAGATCTGTGGAAAAAATGCACTGAAGGAATAAGAAACGATGTGAATCTGCAGTTGACAAGAATTGCATGAGTAGACTTCTGTGTAGTTCTGTGTGACAAAGTGTGTATTACTGGAGTCTTTTTCAGTGCACGGAGAAAGATTGCAGTGTAACACAAACAATGTTTTTATTGATGTGGTCTGAAACTCAAGCTGCAGGAGACAAGATAGATTTAGTGTCCAAATCACAGTTACCATGAGATAAAAAAGTTACTGAAACTCCTCTAACTGCAAACGTTGGCAAAGAAATGGGCTTTGTATCAATTGCTGACAATTCTGCTCTGCTGCTTTGTTTGTGCACACAGTCTGTTTAGGATAGCATCTCTAAGGGGAAAGGGGAAGCCTTGCTGCTTAAAGAGAAGCTTTTAAAAGCTGTGTCAGTAAGCTTTTTCTGGCATCAGCATTTAGGGAACTGCCTTAATCTTGTGATTTTCCTGCAGATTTGGAAGAGAGAGGTGATGAAAATTGACTTTGGACTTCTTACTAGCTTGAATATAAATTGGAGGATTCAGTGTATACAGTACCATAGTCCAGAGAAGAATGATTGTCTGATGATGTAGGCCTAGTTAAACTTTTGTCTTGAGTGTTACTTTAATCTGGTAAATATTCATGGACAAACTGATTATAAATGGCAGTTGGAGTTGTATATTAACAACAGAATGGTGTCATGCTTTTTGTAGCTAATCATGCATTCAGTTGCTGATACCAGAAGTGAGAGTGTGGCAAGGGACTTTGAGGTCCAAATCCAGCTTACATGAGGGCTTTGGTACTTTGAAAGGGTTCCCAACTGCTTTATCTTGGAGCTATTTGCTTTTAGCATGATTAATTTCAGTTCCTTCCTATTTTATCTTTTATTCTCTTTGCAGTTCACAAAATGTGTGCTGAGCCTTTCCTGTCTATAATTTGATTGTGCAGTGGAAAAACTGTGTGTTTTCTAATGCATCTTTCAAATAGCTTCCATCTTAACAAAGTCTCCATTTGGAAAACACAAGCTAAGTTGCTTTTGACAAAATATACATTCATTGTACAGTATGAATGGCAAATATGTAGCATTTAAGTACAGAGAGGCTTAGTTACTTCAGTGGCTTCACATGGAAAATATTTTCTCTGTGCATGTTGTAAAAAAGTTAATGTATTGCATTGAACTTTCTCAATTGTAGAAAATAAAACATTAGAAAGATCTTGCTGAGCTGTAACACCTGGGATTTCTGGGGTGCAGTGGAAACATGTTTTAGGACTTTAAAATTTGCTGTATGGCAGAGAATGAGAACTCTTCCTTCCTGTAGTCTTTGGACACCAGTGAACTAGGAACTAGGTTGGGCAGCAACTTGTCTGAGCTGATGGGATGCTCATTTTACTGTCAGGTATCCACAGTGCCTATGAGTAGTAGAATGAGAATGATTATTTTGTTTTCATTGTGCCAACTGTATTGTGAGTCTGGACCACTGCCTCTTTTACATACAGGGTTACTGAGAGATTTTTCTTCAGCTGCCAGAGTAGCTTTCATTAGTGAGAACAGCTGGGATGAATTATGTACATGGTTTAAGCCAAAATTGCATTTAGAGTGAATAATCAGTAGTGAGTTCCTTGTGATATTGCTGATTATTATATATGTGTGCTGGTTGGCATTTGCAGTGCTGTGCTAGGTATCAGGTTTTTGTAGCTCAATATCTTCCTGAGATCTAGGTAGACTTTTACCTACTTGCTAAAATTTGAAGTACATGTATTTTGGTGAGGTTTTGTTTGGGTGTTTTGTTTTTTGGTTGGTTTGTTTTTGGGTTTTTTTTTGTATTTTTCATTATGTGGGATTTTTGAAGTTTGTTTTTGGTTTTGTTTTGGTTTTTTGGCCATTGTTGGGTTTTGTTTTTTTTATAAGAGTTTCCAAGATTTGCACAGCAAGAAGTTCTGGAAGTTAGTTGTGCATTATGAGAAGAATCTCTCCGTATTACAAGTTTAATCAACAAACTGCTAATTTGCTGTTTGTGTACTCTGCTCCCATTAGAAGGGTCCACAAACAACTGCATGAAAGTCAAATTTGGTGACGTGTAAGATATTGTAAGATATGCATTAGATTTTTTGAAAAAATAGTCACTGTTACTCTCTTTTCACCATTTCTGCCTTCTTCCTCCTTCATGCACCAGTCTTTGTCATCTTTCTTTTTTACATGTTGCACCATTTCTTATTTCACTTTCCCTAAACTTCTCACTTATCTCTGTATTGCCAGTCTGTCTTTCATGAAGTTGCCATGTGAACAGCGGAACCTAGGCTGCCATCTACTCATTCAAACATACATTTTCATTCCCATATTCCTGTTTATTGGTGTTTTTGTTTTTTTTTTTTTTTTTACGGAAAAATACACGGAGAAACTTGAAAATATCAGTAAGCAGTAAATGTGGTAATTTATCAAGGACTGTAATTTAGGGCAGGGTGTGTAATAATCTCATTGCCAGTTGATCTATGTATGTCAAAGATCTGCAGTATCTATTTTTTTTGTATATGAGGCAAAACACTAGATAGCCACAGAAGTCCAGGTAGCTTTAATAATATCCATTCAGTTTAACAGTGGCCATTACTGTGGAAGCAGTAAAGCTCCCATTGGAATATCAGAGAGAAAAGCACTAAGTCCTTCAATACTTCGCAGAAAGCTAAGTCTGTATCCAAGATTAATTGGTGTAATTCTACTGAAAATGTATGTCTTGTTGCTTGGTGTTAAATCCAGGCTGTAATGGAAGTATGTGGAAATTCATTCCGATCTGGCTGCTTGTGTCATCTTCCTTTCTGCTGCAAATGAAACTGTCCTGCCGTTGAGTGTGTTGTCTCTGCCCATGCTGTGATTTGTGAGCTCCTGTAACCCTGTTTCAGACAGTGAGCTGGGTTAACCTGAACGACTAGAATATGATGATGGCCACCTTCTGTCAGCCTTCTGTGTTTTGACTGAGGGAAGCTAGGAGGGACTCATGCAAGCAGAACTAGTTTGGGGGTACCCTACTATTAAGAGAAAGGAGGATGTCCAAATGTCTAGAGCTATAATTTCAACCAGCTGAAAATGCAAGAACTTGTTCTTGTTTCTTCATAAGTCAGAGCTGTAAAATACTTGGCTGTCGCCTCCAGATGTAAGGAACAATAAAAGAACAGAAAATAGAGCTTGTTACTGACATTGTAAATTGGAATGGGCCCATGGGCATCTTACCAGAAACTTGTTTTCAAGAAAAACATGGCAGGATCCTGACTGTACTGGATACCTGGATGTCCTGGCCATTGAGTGTCTTGGTTATTGGAAGCTTCACCAAACCTTCAGCTCAGGAGTTGTTCAGAAATTTTCACAGCTGTGCACATTTCAGGAAATGGATGCGTTTACGACATTTTGTGAATCCTTGGCATCAAGTAAACTTAAAGTTTCTAAGCAGCTATGCTATTTGTCTGTGCCATGAGGTTTTTGTTAGTCGCACCTCCATGTCTTGTCTGATAAAGAGATTTTCACTGCACTGACTACTGACTCCTTTGACAGGCATTTTTCATTGGCCATTTTAGCTGTATTTTGTAGAGATAAAAAAGCAAATCTGGGGTTCTGTCTTCTAGCTCTCATCCATAGAAGACTGTAACTTAAACAGCTTAATATATTGTTCGCAGGCACGGGTGCTTGTTTGGTTTCTGAGAGGCACTTTCTGGCCCACTGGCTGTGCAAAATAATCAGGTTATTAGAAGTTATTGACTCAGTTTTTCATACATAAGGGCAGTGCCTTGCTGGATTTTTGTAGTTCCCTGAGAACTATGCCCATTTTGAAGAGAAGAAACTATACTTCATTGCAAAACTCTTAAACAAGCTGATGCAGTGTTCAGACCATGAATAATTTTTAAGATGCTTCTACACATTTTTTCTTATAAAGTCACAACTCTTAGTGAATATATTTAATCCCATTATTAATTCTTCTTGTCTGAGAACACAGCTGTTTAAAAGGACCAAAGAGCCACAGAAAGATTTATAGACCAATATGGACCTTATCACCTGTCAGCTTGTTGAAGTTTATTTCTGTCTGGCATTCATGACTCCCCCTGGCATGGGAGAGAAGAATTGGAAGGGTAAAAATGAGAAGACCAGTAGACAGAGATGAAGAGAATTTGATGGTAGGATAAAAGTTGCAGTTATTCACCTCTTTCATGGGCAGGCCTGTGCTTAGCCATCTCCAGGAAGAGAGAAGTATAACAAGTGTTCTAACTCCAGATATCCTCTCTGTCCTTCTTCACCATAGCTTTGGTGAGCATGGTTTTACAAGGTATGGGATATCCATCTGGTCAGCTTTCCTCTTCAGGTTTCTGAGGTGCCCATAACGTGTGTTTGAGTCCTCGCCATTTGCAAATATTCCCATATGAAGTTTGGCGAGAGCTGCCTGTAACTGCTCTACTAACTACAGCTGTGAAGCCTGGTATCCAGTACAGAAATATTGGCTTTTTCTGTGCCATTGGACAGGCTCTTTCCCAGCTCAGTAACAGAAAGGGACTTGGTGGCATGTATTTATAGCTATTCTTAGAGGAATCTGTATCTCTTTAAAGTGGGAATACCTCTGTATTGACCTTTGGTTAACTTGTAACTTTAGGCATGCAGATATTTTCCTTGGGTTGATCAGATTTAAGTGTTCAAAGTGAATTTTGTGTCTGATAGAATAGATTTGTGATTAGAAGCCAGGTATAGTCAAAAATAACAATTAATAACTACTATAGCTACTTATAGCTACTTCCAATAAAACTCAGAAGATAGAGTGAGAGAATAGCTTGAAGACATAAGCATTCTCCAAGGACTCTCTTCCACCATTCATTAAGCAAGAGCATAATAAAGTGATAAAGCAGAAAGCTCTCTGCTGATGTGCTATAAAGGTTCAGGAAGGCTTTTCTTCCCTGTGGCTGTTTTTCATGGCAGTGACTTGACAAGCACAAACGTACACGTGTGGGACTCCCACTGTGTCCTAAAACGCCAGTCTATCAAAATGTAAGTGGATTGCTGTTCAAAGCTAAGTAGCAGCAAAACTGGTTTGAAATGAGTACCTACGATGTTTCAGTGAAGAACTGCTTTTGCTGATAAAACTTTAACCTTTTTGAACCTCAAGCATTGAGAAATCAAGCATTTCCATGCTTTTCTGTTCCAGTTGGAACAGGGTTTTGAACTTGCGCTTCTACACAGCACTGGCTGGAGAGACAGACCATTTCTTCTGAAATATGCTGCTTCTGAGTTGTGAAATTGCTTAAAAACTTCAGCTATTAAGTGTAACACATACTCGTTTGTGACCCAGTTTCAATGTTGCTTTAGTTTTCCTTAGTGTCTTCAACAGGGCAAGTTATAGTCTTCAGTGAATTAAAAAATTGTATCTGTGGTAAGCCCAGCTTCCATGTACAATACAATGTGATCCTCTGATCCTCTGTGGCAGTAATCCTGTTGCAAGCGAACAAAATTTCTTACAGCTCCAAGCAACCTTTAATTATTTGGATTCTTTTCAATCACAGAGCACTTGGAGATTTCCATATTGATTTTTTGCTATGTACAAATCCAGATTTAAATCCAAGCCTTTCCAGGAGGAACCTAATATTCAAGTTACATTTGGCATTACTAAAAACTTATTCTAGGTCATGCTGTAGTAGCTTTTGTTTCATATTAATTAAACCTGAAGAAACTGTTGACTGTTTTTTCTCTCAAACAAAGAAATTAATAGCTGTTGACTAGCTCATGTCTTTTATTCATTGTTGCTGTGTTAGGAATGGGAAATGGAAATAGCTGACAGAGTTCCCTTTCTGTAAATCTTTTGTTTCTTTGCAATGAAACAATGTTGCAATAATTCTTATATACTGACACATGGCAACTTGTTCTGTTATAATAATTTCACTTTTTTTTTTTAAATGCAGTCAAGTCCTTCATCTCCAGAGCCAGCAAGTCTTCCTGCAGAAGACCTCAGCACAAACTCCAATGGTCCAAAGCCAGCAGAAATCATGCTAGATGGTGACAGAGAAGATCTCTTTGCTGGTAATGACTGTTTTCTTCTAAATGCCTGTACAAACCATTTCACCCTTGGACTGAAAGAAATGTGCTTTTCTGAGAGGGAGTATTGAAACCTTAAAAGTAGTTTGTTGTAGAGGTCTTTTCTTGTTCTTAGTTGAGTTTGCTTATAAGTTTCTCTGTGGTTTGTATGCCAGTGTGTAGTGTGGGTGTTAAGCTGGACAGTAACATGCTCTGCTAACAGTAAGAATAGTCTTTATAATTTTGTGATTCAAAATGTGTCAAATCTGTTGGTGTGGAAATGCATGACTTAAGTTACTTTCTTGTTTTCTACTTAATAGTCATGTATAATCTGTCCCAGCTTTTTTTCCAGTTATAAAGAGAGAGGTAATTCAGATTGTGTTGCAACTATTTCCTTCTTAATACTCTTGTTTTAATGGAAAGATAACAAACTGGCACATGGGACAAGCCCTATCATTTTACTAGTGCATGATTGTGTCTCTGACAGTTAACAGTATCGCATGCTTTAGAAAAAGATGTGAAAGTTGTGAGAAGTGATCTGTTAATAGACAGAAATTTCTAAAGGTTCATAAATCAGTTGCTACTTCAGTGTCAGTTTTCAACTATCCTGACATGGGTTATTGTTGCTGTCAATTACAGTTGTAGGAACATTAGCTATTCAAGAAAGGAGCTGGAATATTTGAAATATATTATGTGCATAAGATGGTTCTGAATGTTACATCTCAATACGATCGTTTTCCCTATTACTTCATATTGCATTAGTCAGCTGACAGTCTGCTTGGAATACAGTCATCTCATCCTCATTCGTTACCTGATGTCGTCATTCCAAAAGAAACTTTTTAACCTTTAGTTCTGTGTTATTTTGTATAAATGCATATATTCACATGCCCATTACATTTGTTGTCAACTTCCATAACTTGTATTTCCCTGTATTTGAACTTGTTTGTTCATGACACTGTTAGAATATATTGACAAGTTTGGTACCTCTCTGAAAGTGTTTTAAAAGAAACAAGGAATAAAGGATAGAGGGGTGATCTTACTCTTTTTCTGCATTTGTTTTGCCTTATAACTTACAAAGACCATAAGTGCTTTAGCAATGTAGCTTTCTAGTACTAGTACATAATTTGGTTATTTAGCTTCAGTATATAAAGCCAGCTTTTTATAACCACAGACCCATCTGGAGTGGATATTTTAAGAAAGCCAATTCTCCTTTGGCTAATATTAAGAAAAGAAAAAGGAAGACTGGAGTAAATATTGAGAGGAGTCAGACAGAAGTAACAAATGTTTGTAGCCAGATTGTTTCAGCTGAAATGAATGCTTTGAGAATAACACAAGGAATTGGTTTAATGAATTTGGTTTTTGCCGTGTAGGACATTCTCTGAGCGCTTGCAGCACTGAACTGAAGGCATCTAGCACTTCACTTCTACCTCAGCTGAGACTGGTCTTTTGAAGTTCAATTTATAGTACAGAGTGAGTCTAGTACTCTCAAACAGAGGAAAAAACAAATGTGATTTATGGAGCATGAGTTAAAATACGATGTTTTTCACAGTTTCCTGTTCTAAGCAAAAAATTTGTTTAAAGCTGTTGAACTCAAGTAATGAATTTCAGTGTTTGTGTCACTGCCATTCTGAAATGCCATTGTGAAAAACTCTGTTGAATTTGTGTTTCAGTGCTGTGCACTCACAAGTATAACTATTCTTTTCTTTCTTAGGACTGTTTTGCTAGACAGTATAGAAACAGCATGAGAAGGGCAAGATGAGATACCTAATTTCTTGGTCCCAGCATGATTGCAAAAGTCTGGCTTTCTAGGAAAGCAGAATTTAATTTAAAAATTATTGTGACAGAGTTTTTCTTTGACAATTAATTAAGATTCTTTTCCAAAGAATCTTAACTCGGCCCATCTTATAGGAACACTTAAGTGAAGAGGAGAAAAAAAAGAAGCTCCACAGCTTTGTAGTTTCTGTTGTTCCTTCATATTGAATTAGTAGATGCTTTAAAATCCAGGTAAATGAAATCATGTTTGTGGCTCCTGAGAGGAGTGATTGGCATTCTTCAGGGTCAGAAATAATTATAGTTTTTCAGACTTCTAAAAATTGTGATGGTATGCCTCTGTAGCTATTGTAGACTTAACAAAACTTTTCCAACTTGTTTGGTTATTTTGTTCCACCTCATATTGCAGCATAATGAAAAAGAAGGTGAATCAGTACAAATTTTCTCTATGGCTTTAATGCAGGACAGAACCTGGGAAATGGTTTAGGCTTTTTTATTATGCTTAAAACCTCTTTGCTATTGTGTTTCTGTGGCAGCTGCAAAATAATATGTGCAATATAGATATTCATTACTTTTACTCTGGCAATTTACAACTGAACTATTAAAACAGGGTCTCAAAAATTGAAGAAATTAGTTTTCCTGCTGTCATTGGAGATGAGTAAATTTTTCTGCTTTGTTGTGGTTCTGTGTTCTGTAACAAAGCAAATTGTCTTGCTAAACCCACTTAAAAACTTCCGCCCTCAGAATAAAAGTCACTATGTTGATTATTTGGCCAGAAGAATTACTTTATCTTACCTCGTAGAGCTCTTACATGCAGAGACCTTAATGGTCAGTGCTTCAAATGAGGCAGTATTAGGCGTGTCTTAAAGAATTTGGAGATACATCTTAAAGCTTGGTCATCAATAACCTGCTATTGTACAGCGAAGAGCTGCATATTGAACTAGTCTGCCAAAATGTTGACCCCAAATTCAATATATAGCTGCACAAATGTGGCATGGACTGCCCATGAAGGGCACAGTTGTCTGTGCCTTCTACATCTGGGGCTTATAGAAGAGCACTAGATGGTGAACTCATTTGTAAAGTTTTATCAGTTTTTTGTCACCTTCTTCAAAAAAGTGGAAAACTATATTTTTTCCTCTCCTCTGTTGGGTAAAAAATTACTGTTATTTTGTGTTTTCAGCTCAGAAATGAGTTTGGGAATGGATCATGTTATGGAAGTGTCTAGCTATTGTGTGCTGAGGAAAAGCCACTGTGCAAGGGGCTGGGGTGACGTTTGTTTTCATTGGGTTGTTTTTTTGGTGGGATTTTGTGTTGTTTGGTTTTGTGGGTTTTTTTTTCCCTTTAGGCTTTTTTCTTGTGATTTGAGACAGAAAAGGAGGTGATAATTCTCTGATCCAGACAGGATATATTCTTGAGGCTCATCTGAACAGAAAAGCTTCTGGTGTCTGTCAGACCGTTGTCATATAATGTGTCTGATATGAAGAGTTTGTGCAAATGCCTTACTGCTTTTTAGAATCTGCTTGTTCAGTTATTTTGCAAGAAATAAACGCACAAAAGCATGTGAACCTACAGTTTTGAAGTCAGAAAGTCGTCATATTAGTGTGTCACGGTTGCATTAAAACTATTTCTGTTCTCATTAAGGCTATGTTTAATACTTCTGATATAATAAGGACAATGGGCTGTGACTTAGGTATAGTAGTTCTTACAGTCAGTTCAGTTCAATAAAGTCTCTGAAATATTGCAGTGCACAGAGAAGCCTTTTTTAATAGCTTGTCCTCTGTTCTACATAACAGCTTCTGCTTAAGTTTACTTCCAGATTTATATGTTAACATGGACAAATATTCAAAGATAATAAGCCAGTTTAATTATTCAAGCTATGTCAGAATATTAAAGATCTGACATTTGAAAGTGTGACTAGTGAAAATAACTTGTGGCCAAAGTGAGCTGCTAGTGAAGAATTGCAAACTTGCATTTTCTAAGATGGTATTTCACAAAAAACTGCTGGTTGAAAAGTAAAGAAACGAGCTCTGTGTAATGCTGAGATTAAGGCCTGTGCTTGAGTTTTGATAGAAACTTGTGGTTGGCTGTAGAATGTTAATTAAGCATATGTAGTTGTCTCCTACACAGAGTGTCTTCATGTTCTTTTGGAGCTAAGCAACTTGACAGTGATCCCTAACAGACTGTTTATAGATTGAAAAGTATGTATTTATGTCTAGCAGTCTACACTATTAGGTTGATGAGAGTTCTTAATATGTTCTGGTATCTCCTATAACCAATATTAAGTGTTGGATCTCATTATTTCCTCCCCCGAAGTTGGACAGAGCAGTTGCTTGCCTCTTTAAGTGGGAACTTAAGCTCTTGAGAACTGTCCTGGAAAAGAAGACATCTAGATTTCATTTTTCATGCTAATAAAGGTATTGAATATTTTAAAAACCAAACCCCACACAAGAGCACAAAACCTCTCAAATCGAAAACCAGCAATAAACTACACCACAAAACCACAACTTCATATTAAGTTTTCAGGTGAAGATCTAAAATTAATAGATTAAAGAAGTGTTTCTGGAAGTGCCATAGTTTCTACTGTGAAGCCTACCATATGAATTTCCACGGGGAAGAAAAGCACACCTGTAAAACAAGCAGAAGAATTATCAGTAAACCTTTTAATCAGACTATGTCATCTGATTACTCAAAGTAAAGGGACATATGTAAGAAGCATAAATGCCAGAGTTCATCTCTCTTTCATGAGAAATAGATCTTCAGCTCGTGTACTACTCTAAGACTGCTTTTCTGAGGGGGGAAAATAGCTAGAAGTAAGAGCCTGCTTTTTTGTATAAAGCTAATGCTTCTTTTTCCTTTCCGAATCCTTAAATATTTTTGTTTTAAAAAAACATTCTCCCTGTCCAACTGAGTCCCATCATGCCCCTTCCCGTATCTTTTCTATGTCATGCTTCTAGATTTGCATAGTGTCTGGTGGCTTGCCAAACCTGGGGTGAGAGGTAACAAGAGGGAGAAAGGCATAAATTCCCAATTCTTCCTAAAATAACTGACTTACTGCTATCAAACAAACAGATACTATTTTATGTGGGTAAATTCCTTCAGGAAAATAAAAAAGAAACACCAGGCAGCAGCTTTAAAAATTTGCTAATCCTGCTTGGAATTCATTTGATGCACAACCTAGATCACTTTGTGATACTAAGGATATGTGGATACAAGTCTGAAAAAGCCTGGAGAAGAAGTGTGCTTCTGTTTCATCTGATAGCAGTGCTGCTTTATTACATTAAATTGAGTTTTTTCAGGAAGTTATACTTTACAGTAAGAGGATTGTCTTCTCAGCTAATGATTGAATTGTTTAATGACTTGTTTTATTAACCTGTCTAAAATTTGAAGATATAGAGAAGTAGATAATGGTGGTTGATGATTTGTTTCCTGAATGTGCTGGAATACAGCTAGTGATAGAAAAAAGGAAAAACTGAAATGCAATTGCTTTATTTTAGGAATATTTTGTATTTTACATTTCATCATGTATATAGTATGCATTGTTACATATGTATGTGCATATTTTTCCGAGAAATGTTTCTGTGAAACATTCATTTATATATCATGTATGTTGAATGCTGTTCGCCAGCAAAGGAGAGAGCTGCCTCTTGTTGAAATGTTCCTATTCTGCCAAACTAAAAGCTCTTTTGCAGCTGCCTCAGCATGACTTCCCACCTGATCTTAGGTTCCGAATTAAAATTCCATATTGATTTAAGACTCAGTGTCCTTCCTGTGGCATTTGAGGAAAGTAAGCACTAGCAGATACTTATGTTTTTTAAGATTTAGCAGGAAGAATAAAGCAATGCTATGAAAAGAATTATTTTCAAAGAATGGCTGTAGATTCTTCCATTCATATTAAAAATAGAAAATAAAATGAGGTGCTTGGTTTTAACTTTAGTTTGAAAATACTATGAAAATACTATGTAATTTGAAATTAGGAAAAGCAATGCCAGCAGACTGGGGGAATTGATCGTTCCACTTGACTCAGCCCTGCTGAAGCCAAACCTGGGGTGCTGAGTCCAGGTCTGAGCTATCCAGTACGAGGGAGACACGGACAGATGGGAATGAGTCCAGTGCAGGGCCATGAAAATGATTCAGGACATAAAATGTATGGCATAAGAGATGAGATTAAGAAAGCTAGTGCTGTTCATCCTGGAGTAAGGGCTTGGGCTGGGGAGGATCACATAGTGGGTATGAATACTGTAAGGTAGGGAATGGAGAAAGGGGAGCCAGACTTCTCAGTAGTGCCTGCTGACAGAACAGGAGGTAATGGCTACTCTCGGAAAACCAGATAATATATAAGACAAATCTTACAGTTTTGTTTGTTTGTCTTTGAGAGGGGTGAGGGGGTGATGCTAGCTTTGGGTTTTTTTCCCTTGTTGGTTAGGGTGGTCAGACACTGGCACAGGTTATCCGAGGAAGGGGTGGATTCTCCTCCTTGGAGATGCTCATCATCTGGATGTGATCCAGTTGAGCCTGCTCTGGCTAGAGCCCTGCTTGAACAGAGAGGTTAGATGATTTCAAAAGTCCTTTCCAAACTTAGCAGTTCTGAGTGATATGCTCCAAAATAAAATGATGACAGTAAACTTTGTTAGCCTTGAGACAGAATGAGTGTCTGCTTTGGTTTAATGCCTTTTTACCTGTTTGGTAAGTACTACCTACAAAGTCTAGTCTGTGAAAGGACTTGAGGTCTATTGGGAAGTCAGTTTTGGTATCAAATGACTGTTCTGTGGTCCATGTTATCTTTTAAGAAACTGGAATTCTTGAATATGCATGTCTAGTGAGAACACAACATTGTTTGTTTATTTGAGAACAGGAATTTCTGTATACCCAGGAAATGTGTAGTTTGTCAGTGGCCAGAACTGGTTAGTGAGATTTGTAGAGCAGGGGTTTGTGTTGTCTTTAAATAGAGGTGAACTGTCCATAGTTTAAAGGAGTACTCGGTTTCTAGTGAGCTGTTTTAAGCTCCAAAGAGCATGGAGGTAGACTAAAGATAATCTTAATGTCTCACTGGCTAGTACTGCTACTTTACAGTTTGTGGGGTGTTTGGCAGGAGTGGGAGTTTGTAACTTCATTTGCTATATGGCTTAGTCTGCTTAATTACCATTCTATATGACTATATCAGCTGTTGTTCAGAGTGCAAAACAGGTGATGAAAAAGAGCTGCTCCTGTGGTAAAAAAAAATTAACAATATGTCATATGGAAATAAATTATTTGTAGCTTGTGGCTGCTTTAAAATACTCTTTACTGGACATTATTAAAAAAAAAAGGCAATACTGGTCTTAATTTAACCCATTCTGCACTACAAGTCCAAGTGCCATATCTGGTTTTAGCTAGATATTGAAAAACATTATCATGCATAAATGGGTGCTATTTATTTTGTCATCATGCATGTTTGTTGTCTTTGTGATGCATCTCCATCTGTGTTGCACAGGAAATTTATTGCTAACTCAGTATGTTTATCTAGAAGCAACAGAAGAAGTTTCATTGGACAGTCCGGAGAGGGATCCAATACTTTCACCAGAACCTACTCCTGCAGTCACTCCTGTAACACCTACCACATTAATAGCTCCCAGAATGGAATCGAAAAGCGTAACAGCCCCAGTGATTTTTGATAGATCCAGAGAAGAGGTATGCTGTAAACTCTAAACTATGGAAATGTTTCATTTGGATTTTTAAGTTTTGCCTGGTTTTAAAATGTGAGGTCCTAAACATTGGCGCATGGCATTATACCTTGCTGTTTATTTTGCAAAAAAAGTTTAGTGTGAATTTGACTCATGGAAATACTGTAAGAATTCACTAATGAGGTGATTATATTTGAGATATGTAGTATTAGGAGTAAGAAGTTCTGTTCCTTTAGAATAGATACTTTAAAAGTGTGTGTAGGAGTAAGCTGTGAACTTGAAACATGAGAAATGTTTTTAATTAAACTAATTCTAACTAGCTTGTTACAGTTTCAACTTGTATTTCTGAAGCTGTCCCTAACAGGGAAATTGAACAAGCAGTTTTTAGAATTATCCTGCATGCAAACAAACAGCTGAGGGTAGTTGCATTCTTAACATTTCTATTTACATTTGGTGTTCCAGTCAAAGCATGGACATTGCTGAATGCCATTCAGCAACATTCTAGAGAGTTCTCTTACCAGACAGTGGCTTAGCATGCAAGACCTACCCATGACTCAATGATGCCTGCTTCCCCAGATACCACATGATGGCGTTTGATTCAGATTTTGCCCCCTTCAGCCCTGGTACTGTCCCTTCTGCCATGGCATTTCTTAAGATATCTCTTTTTATTAAACTTAGGTATAGTATATGAAGGATTATGAAATTCTGGAACTCAGACAAGTATCAGAGAATTTTCTATCTGTTGCTTTTTCCTTCCCAAGCTCTTCTGCTACAGTTACTGTTAATGAAAAGGAATGTCTGTTCTTTGATTACAGGCACATGGAAGCATTGCAAATGAAAGTGGTTGTGAACCACAGTGTCTGCTGGCATTGTAGGTGATACAATGAACAGACCCCTAAATCTCCTGTACTGAAAGCTTTTGCAGTAGGTCTTAAAACTGAAATCACAGGACCATTTAGTTTGGAAAAAACCCTTAGGATCATTTAAGTCCAACTGTAAACTTAGCACTACCAAGTTTACCCCAAGAACTTCGGTTGCAGTCACAGTTAGTGTTAGAAAGTATATTAACATTGGAAAGTATATTAACAATAGAAAGTATATTAACTGGAAATGTTTCATAATTACACAGAGACTTTTTCTTCTCCTTCCTCTATATCCTTATCCTTGTACCCATAGATAATATGGATGTCCATTACCTTGTTAAATGTGGTATATCTTTTTCCTAGATTGAAGAGGAAGCAAATGGAGATTTGTTTGATATAGAAATCAATGTATCAGACCCAGAGAAAGTTGGTAAGTTCCTTGAGCCTAAAAATTCAGATTGTAGACTGTCTTATTACTTGAAGACTATTCCTAGATTTTAGCATGATTTCCTCTTTAGTTTTCCTTTGGCAATTTTTAGTATCTAGATGGAAATCTATTGGATGTATTTTTTGGACTGAAAAGTGTATGGCAGGATTACACTACCTTGCCCTGGGATAAGTATTTTAATTTTCTTACAGGGGATGGCATGAATGCTTATATGGCATACAGAGTAACAACAAAGGTAGGTAGTTCAACAAACATTTGTCAATACTTTGTATTGTAGCTGAGATGGATCAGTAATTCACAACGATTTTATTTTTTTTAAGACATCACTTTCAATATTCCACAAAAATGAATTCTCTGTTAAAAGAAGATTCAGTGATTTTCTTGGCCTGCACAGCAAATTAGCAACAAAATACATGCATATTGGTTATATTGTGCCTCCAGCTCCAGAAAAAAGTATTGTAGGTAAGTGCTATTCCAGTAAGGTGACACTTAAGTACTGAATACAAAATACTCTTCTACATAAATACTGCTTTCTTCTCAGGTGGTCCAAATATTCTTCATGATCTGTATTTTCCAAAAGTTCATTGGAAAGATATGTAATGGCCTCTTCCAAATTCAGACTAGTGTTGATAATGAGAAGGATATCTCTTAATGCATGGCCTTATGTTTCTTATCTATGATTCTTTCTTTGCTGATGCTTTCAAGAGCTGATTAGTCTATCAAAACAAGAATGAAAGAGAGTTTATTTTTAAGTTGAGCTGTTATCAATTGCTTGCAATATATAGAGGTTCATACATGGTACAGATCTCTGATACTTCTTTTTGTTTCTTTTGATCGTGGTGAATGCAAAACCTCTCATAAATTTTGCAAAGTTTTAATGCAAAAAACGACTTTTGGGTTGAACACCTTAAACGATCAGATATTTTCTCCATGAGCTAAGAAGCAGGCCTGGTGCATTAATTCTTCAGTTTTGTGATCTCTAAGTAGGAGAGGTTCTTTCAAAATAGGTAAATATTTAAAACAGTAAAGCTTGTTAAAGAATTTTGTGTTACTCATATAAATAAGTGACTCAAATCTAGAATGCTGTTTGATATGTAGGTAATGACAGAACTTCTTTTCAGTAATTTAGTCTGTAAAGATAATCAGAGCAGCAGTTTTTTATGTAAGTAGGAATGGGCAGATTGAGTAGATGTAGGCAGCAAGAGGCTTGGAAAATTTATTATTTTACTTCTGTGGAAAAGCACTGTGTTTTTAAGCCTGTGAGACTGAAAATTTGACCTGAATTTTTGGTAATTCTTGAAGTTTATGGGTAATTCTGTAATAATCAGTTTTTCCTGTAACAAAAATAAGTTTAATTCCAAATGCTAACAGGGCGTATGGAAATGGAATGAGGTTTCTGATCATGTCCTTTGGATGATACAAAATTTAAGGCATTTATGACAGTGCCCATTTACATGAAATTGTAGTGCTTGCATCACAGTCAAATTCAGCTTAGACTGGATTTCAGCTATCACTTGAACAAAACAGCATAAAAATTGATGCACCTGGAAGACGGTAAAATGGCAGATCATACTGCAGTGCAAGCAAGCGCTGGCTGGTGCTTCAAAGCCTTGTGTAGAAACTTTAACTTACAGGTAGGTTGGGAAAACTCAGAAGCTGTAGAATATTTTCAAAAGAGCATGAAACTCCCTCTTTAAAGTTGAACTTCATAGGTGTTACTTAGTTCTGTTCAACAGCATGTAGTCACTACATTTCCAGTTCTGGAGAAAAGGAGGAGTTGATTCTGGTCTGTTTTGAAATCATGCATCTTAAAGCAGAGAGTTGAGAAAACAGCTGAATGTAAGATTATAGTCTTTACATTATGCATGTTTATGTTTAAAGTCTTAATACATAATGTTATACATTCAGTGTTATGCAGTGTGTGTTGTAAAGTCCCTTGTCTGTTAATTCAGCTACACTGTTGGTAACACCTGGAGTTTAAAGCTCCGATTTTATTGTGCTGATGGGTGGTAGAGGCTGGAATTTTAGATCTTGACTACAAATTCAACTCCATCAAGTACTGACTGTGGAACACAAGGATAAAAATGAGTCAGTTGTGAACTGGAATTTGGCATTCATTAAGGTACCTCACTATTTACATAAGTGTGTATGAAAATCACATTTTCATTTTTAAAGAAAGTAATCTGTTATGTCATGGATCTTTTCCTGTGAAGGAAGAGTGCTTGGTCTACAGAAACAGTCTTTACACTGGTATTTAAATAGGCTTATATTAGTAGAGAAAGAAATGTGGCAAGATATTTAGAAGTAACTGTCATTTTTTACAGGGTAGGAGTTCCTCATATGTGTAATTTGTTTGTGTATTCAGTTTCTCCCTAGGAACTTCTGTTCAAAGTTCATCTATGAAGGCTCTTTTTTATTAAGCCACAGGATTTCCTTCTTTCTGCAGTAAAATATTATTGTATAGTAATACTGTAATGTAAAAAGATGAGGCATGTGAATTACCTCAACTTCCCTTGAATACTTGAATCACTTCTATTTGAAGACATACTCAATTTTACTGACAAATTTATGGATTTAATTACATTATGCTGTGTAGAATAATTTTGGGAAAAAATCTTTATCAGATTTATTTTCATCATGTTGCAGAGGAGGGAAAAGCTAAGACTGAGAGGTTAAGAGTTCAGTCTTGTTCCTGTAAGGCTTTGCTGCTTGTCTCCTCCAGGGGTTACTGTGTGAAACTTCTGTGTCCAGAAGGGAGGTTGGGTGAGGAACTTAGGGAACTGTTGACAGTGAGTACATCATCAGAATCTCAAAACTTTCAGCTAAAGAGACACAAAAGTAATAACAGATAAGAAAAATACTACAGCTACAAATCAGACATCTGGGTTGTATAATAAAATACCTTTCCTTAAAATACCTTTTATTATTTGTATAATAAAATACCTTGTTTTTCAGGAAATAAGAATAATTATTGATGTCCTGTGTTTCGTGGTGGTTTTGATTGGACTCAGGTTGCTAAACTCCAAGTTTATATCTTTAGCATGACAAATAGTGAGTTCAGTCTGACTATTTTAGAGTTCTTCTGTTGCTGAGGTTGAATTTATTTCCTATGGCATGACACATCAATAACTAGTTGCCACTCTTGTCTTGATCAGAGAAAGCACTGTAAGGCTACATACATTTTATTCTGCTGATTCGGTTCTCCATGGAATTCAGTTCAGAATTTTCAGAACTTGTTAGTTTGCATTAATTAATTAAAAAACTATTAGTTTTAGAACTGAAAAGAAAAAATAGTAGAAGGAAAATAATGGTACTAAGCTTACCAGTGAATAGGCTTATAATCTGAGAACATTTTTGTATACTGCTTTATATGGCTAACTGTTTTCTTTTTCTGGATGTGAGTTGCCAGTAAGACTGATCAGCATTTACATTGTTTTCATAAATGCAAGTTAACCTAGTTTTACTTAACTGTTAGTTGCAATTAATATGTCACCGGAAATTGAGTATTTCGCAGAGCTACTTTCACAAAACCATGCACCTTGCAGTTGATTTTTTTAATGTTCCTATGTAGTGTTTTTCACTGTAATTTGATTTACATGTGTAAAGCTGGGTGAGCCTTATATTCTAATCACATCAGTTATGTTAATGATTTATCTGTGATAAAAATAAAATCAATATGATGCTGTTTCCTTCAAGGCATGACCAAGGTTAAAGTAGGCAAAGAAGATTCTTCATCTACTGAATTTGTGGAGAAAAGAAGAGCAGCTCTAGAAAGGTAATGTGTGTATCTAACTAAAATTTATTTAGGCTCAGAATTACTTGCAGTATACTATTTGAGTTCTGTAACTGCAACACTGGTGATCTGTACTTAAGTGAGTGCTGGGGACTGTATACAACTGTAAAAATTTTGAGTAGAAATTGACTAATTCCCATTAATAACAGGAAGAGTAGCCCTAATCATAAAGAAGATTACAGCTGACTTGTTTCAGGCTTAAAATTAAGATTGCAGAGGTTCATAAATAAAACTACCATTACAATCCTGTATAGACATTTTGGGTTGAAAGAATTAAGACAATTACAGTAATGTATTTATTCCATAGCAAATCAGCTGTTGGGCAGGAAGGCAGGTGAAGAGGCCTTCAAACACTTGAAAGTAAAATGGGCTTCTGATGATGTGCATTGGTGACACTGATATGACTTGCTGAATTTGGCATAAGAGATACTGGATCTCTGTCACCCAGCACTGATATATAGCTGATACTGTGAAAGTATCTTTGTCAGGAAGGGGTCCTGTCCCTGGTATACTGCCACCTTAACCTTAACTTGTACTTCATACAGAGTATGGAACAAGGGAAAAAAGTTGAGCAATCTAATGTGTACAATAGTTTAACTGCAATCCTTGCCTTCTTCAGGAAAAAAAACAGATAAGGATCTGGTAAACATACCTAGTGGAGGGTGGGTAAAAAATTACACTTGAGGTCTAAGCAGAAGTGCAGAAGAAAAAAAGGAATGAGTTACATTGAATTGTATTTGTGCATGTATGAGAACTAAATGGATTGAAGACTCTTATCTATCCAGCGCATAAATAGTTTATACCTAGACTAGAATCAACTAACTTGTCCAAGATTCCCTATAATTCTAAAATAAATCAGCCAGAATTACCTGTAACAAAAAGACTGTCCACTGCAGTGCACAAAAATATTTAAACATGTTCATTTTTTTTTCCGGAATAAGCAGCTTAATAAAGGAGTCTTCACTCAGCTGTTTAGAACAAGAAGCATATTATTTTCCCACTGTGCAACAGTGGCAGGCCCCACCTTAAGGAGTTTCTGATGTAAACAAGCTATGTTGTGAAACACTACCCAATCTTTAGTATGTTATGTTGTGGTATGGAGTGCAAGGCACTGTCTTAGATTCAGTCAGGCACGTTAGATCTGTTCTGTTACCTGATATTTTAATTTTTAAAATCATAGGTATCTACAACGAACAGTAAAGCACCCAACCTTGCTACAGGATCCAGATTTGAGACAATTCTTGGAAAGTTCTGAGGTATTTATGTTCCTTTAACTTCTCTTATTTATTTCTAGATATGGTATCCTACCAAGCAATATATTCACTTTATATTGAGACCAAATCCCCTAAATTAATATGAAATCAAATTGGCCCATACCCTTCACGGCTAGAATGGCAGAGGGTACTTAGTTAATGGTATGCCTCAGGCTCTGGTAAAACTTACAGTGCTAGTGACAAAAAGCTATTTGCTGTATAGTGACTTCTCAAGTGAGTCGGTCTTTTCAGTTTTGATGCTTGTTAAGTAAGATATAAAATTAAACTGGCTTGGAGCACCTCTCTTGCGTCTAGGAATTCAGCTTGAGGTATATTGGTAGGATAATGTGAAATGCTGGCAGTGCTGCTCACCAGGCTGGGTATTTTTGTAAACAAGGATTTCAGTCGCCTATACTATTAATCTGGTACCTTTCACAATATTAAATACATTGTTAAAGATACAATGTATGTCTTTATAAATGTGCATAGTGGTTTCACGCTAATACTGAACTGTGTTTTGGCTAATGTCAGTATCTTAGTTATACTAATAAGTCACAGAGGCCTCCCTACTGACAAAAGCATCAATAGATAACTTACAGTGGGTTTGTCAATGCTGCTGACGGGCAAAACATCACATGAAGGGTAAATGGTCTGACATAGGGGCCACCTTGTGTAGCATATACAATCTAGCCTGAATAATAATATCAATTAAATGTAAAGTTTGTTAATTTAACTATGAGTGTGTCTCAGTACCAAAGCAGATAACTTACTTGAGGTATGTTTATAGACTTATATTGAAAAGCAAAAAGTCATCAACCTTTTATTATCAGCATGCAGTGCATGTGTTGCATTACAGTTAAATGTGTAACAGAATTTCCTTTGTCTAATTTGTTATAAATCTAAGCTTTTCTGTTCCTGTAGTGGCAATTTGTTTATTGTAGCATATAGGTGGCCATTTAGGACATTTGGCTAGTTCATAACAGCTTTGGACAAGTGGTTTGTTTGTTCCATTTAAATGTAAAGATGTAGAAGAAAAGTAAATAGTCTGTATTTTTAAGTTTTCCTCTTGAGAATGTAGAAGTAGTAAATTTGAGAAATTAGATTCCACTATATTGAAACACATAGGACTAAAGAAAACACTATATCCTTTTCTTTCCCCCTTGTGCCCAGTTAAACCTCCATCCTTTTAACCAGTCTCTTTGCCCTTATTTGTCATTCAATTCCAGCTGCCGAGAGCAGTTAACACCCAGGCTCTGAGTGGAGCAGGAATATTGAGAATGGTGAACAAGGCTGCCGACGCTGTCAACAAAATGACAATCAAGATGAATGAATCGGATGCAGTAAGAGCTGATTTTTCAGCTTGAATAATGAGATGAATTAATGAGCCTCAACAATTGCATTTTAAAGCTGTAGAAGTAGAAAATGGGTTATTAATTTCCTTATTGGCTTGAATTCTTAGCTGTATCAGTTGACCACCCTGGAAGTACCTGGATAATTTGCTTCTTTAGAACCAGAAATATTTTTGGTAATCTAATTTGTAATGCTTGACTCTTTCATCTTTTGTCAGTGGTTTGAAGAAAAACAGCAGCAATTTGAGAATCTGGATCAGCAACTTAGGAAGCTTCATGCCAGTGTTGAAGCATTAGTCTGCCACAGAAAAGGTAACTTTACTTTTAAATGAACCTTAGGAAATGGCGATGAAACAAGAGCTCAGCATGTCAGAACTCTTAACTAAAATAGTTACACAACATATTTTAGTACAAACATTTTCTACTTGTATCTTCTATTTTAAACTGCTCTAGTATTTTTTTTAATTTTAAATTTAACCAGGGTATCTGTCATTCCTAGAGTCACTGTAATGATCTAGCTTATTTTTTTCCCTTGCACAGTGTCATTATCAGACCTAGCAAGTGATTCTACTACTGTAGGCATCCATAAATTTATCTTTAGGTCTCATGGCAAGAGTAATTTCTTTCTGAACAAAAAGTGGCTGCATAAATCCATTTAAACATCTTTTGGTTCAGTATTGCTCTGTTAACTGAGTTTAAGTGCTTACGCAGGAATATCTTATTCTTAATTTAGTCTGCATAATGATATAGCCTCAAGCTACTGTTAAGGTAAACTTTTCTGGGAAGATAAGTAGTCACAGAATATCAGCTTTTTGTTTGCTTATTTTAGATAAAAGCAAAACCTGTAAGCTTATGTTGCAATAACCTGTGCTGCTCTTTGACAGAGATGGATTTCTATCAGATTATTAAAAAAACCCAACATAGTAAAAACCAAAACAAACGAGACAAAACCCTAAACAAACCACAATTATGAATTTGTAGCTCAAGAAGATGCTAAGTGTGCTTTCTGATAATATTTTAGTATGTTAAAATACGGTGTTACCTTTGAGTGCTTCCAAAATACGTGAAAATGTCATAAGTTGCTTTCTCATAATTCTAATCAAGAATTGCTCTCTGCAGTAAGAATATCTTTAGCCACCTATCCTCAAGGCTAAGGAGTATTTAAGAAGTAATGGAAAATGGAAATCTTTATTTGCGGTTGATTTGACACCTTATAGATTTGAAGAAGTGTTGGATCATTGGGTTTTTCTAAGAGTTGTGTTCAAATTGTAAAGGTTTTAAATATCTGAAGACAGCTTCCTTCTGCAATCACTTCTGGTGTTCTGATGGTTCTACAGGAGCAGCAAAATTGCAAACTAACCTGAAGTAATTTGGTCCAAACATTTGTTCAAAGGTCCTTCATGGAACTAATCTTTGTACAGGATTACTTACATGGGATTTGAGACAACTGCACCAGTATTTGTTAATAAATAAGCTCAAAACTTCACTTCCACGGATGCTGATAGTATGTGAGCTTTGGTTGTTTTTAATTTTAAGGCATATCAGAATGTGACAATACATTACAGTATGCACATGTAATAGTTACTTAAAGTCAATAAACAGCCCAACAGAAATAAATTCCACTCATGGGAGTGGTGATTTTGTGAAAGGGTTGATTTTGTTTCTATGCTGAACTAAATGGAAAATATGTGCTGTAAACCTGTTAAAACTTTTCTGAAAATTTGTTCTGTGGGTGACTTTGCTTTTGTTTTGTCGGTTTGCATTTTCTCTGAAGTAGGCAATTGGATAATACTGGAGTGACTTTTTTTTCATATCTTTTGCTGAACAGAGTAAGCATGGCATTAACAGACTTGGCAAAGCATTTACTGATTGATAGTTTTTTTGCACAGGAGTCTTTCTCCCAAATGTGGTTTCATTGTGATGTCCTTGTGTATCTTACTGTGATCTTTACCTTAATTTCAGTTGGTGAAGTTAAACCTCTGCTCTGGTGATTTATGCTGCAGAGTAATATAATAAATTAACTAAATCATGCTGAACATTACTCCTGTGTTTCAGAGCTTTCAGCCAACACCGCTGCCTTTGCTAAAAGTGCTGCCATGTTAGGTAACTCGGAGGACCACACTGCTCTGTCTAGAGCTTTGTCTCAGCTTGCAGAGGTTGAGGAGAAGATAGATCAGTTGCATCAAGAACAAGCTTTTGCTGATTTCTATGTGTTCTCAGAACTGCTTGGTGATTACATTCGTCTGATTGCTGCAGTAAAAGTGAGTACTACTAGGAAAAATACTGATTTAGCATTTAAAGTCATATTCCTCAGCATATAGGTTTAGGGTAAATGAATGTGTGCATTTGCTCATGTAACACAATTAAGTTTTTGCCTGATGTTCTAGCGGGGTAAAGTGAAAGCATTCATGAGTTACTCCTGTGATAAAAATGGCTGTGATCAAAGATGTGAATGGAGTGGTTAGATCCAGAAAAAATGGAAATCTACTTTGAGCAATACTGATTTTGTATAGTATTTGGGGATACTGTACTGCACTGTGTCTAAGCATACAGCACCTGTTTATTTCAGATTACTTACTGTTACAGTAAGCACACATAAATATGGAAGAACATAATTTGGTATTCTATATTTAGCAGATAGCCAGTAATGTCTTTAAATAAGAAAAAAACCTCCATTTGTGGATCTACATCCCATTTAAAAAAATATTCAATTTAAGTTTAAGCTATGCTGCACAGCATGATTATGTTTAGACATGAGAACAGGTGTCTGTGAATTCCTTCCAGAAATACCTTTGAACTTACCAGGTTGTTGGAAGTCCATATTTTTCTTTTGATTTTGTTTCTTTTTTTTTTCTTTAATATGCGTACTTCACTTCTGCTGCCTTAGTCTGTTGCTAACATAAACATGCGGCTGAAAATGCTTGTAATACATATGCATGAACAGTTTCCTAATATCTGCAGTTAGAGAATTGTTTGCATGATAGGGCACTTCATAGTGGTTGTTTTGGTAGTGCTTTGATAAAATGAGGGACATAAAATGATTTGGAGCACTGAAGTGTCTGCTCTGAAAAGGGCTCTTGAACAGCCTGTCATTTGTGGAAGGTATTGAACTGTGCAAGCATGATGTTAAGTGAAATGCAATACATGGTAGATACACTAAGGTTTCTTTGAGTATACTACTTGTTTCAGCTTTATGCTAGAATTATTCTTTTCCTACTGAGAATTTAGATAGACCAAACAATTCCAGTTGTTCAGTAAGTTTGTCTATTCTCACAGGGTGTGTTTGACCATCGAATGAAATGCTGGCAGAAGTGGCAAGATGCTCAGGTCACTTTACAAAAAAAACGTGAAGCTGAAGCAAAGCTCCAACTAGCCAACAAACCTGATAAATTACAGCAAGCTAAAGATGAGATAAAAGAGGTAATGTTATCAAACATTATTTTGGAGGTCAGACTTTCTGCATCAGCTCATTCATTCTGCATTAATGCTGCTTTATACCATTTTTGTTTACAAATCACTTACTTGCTGTTTCCCATATTTACTGAATTTTTTAAATAGAATTTACTTAAAACACTAAATGTGTGCAATTTTTACTCATTATAAGATCTGTAAGACAGTTAATACTGTCTCTACAGTCTGGGAGATGGGAGGGAGGGAACATGGACAAGTTGATGCTTTTAACTGCTAACGGCTCACTTGGATAGGCAGAGGAGCATTTCTTGGTTTCTAAAGCTAAGATGACTGGGTAAATCCAGCAAAGACAGCTAATAGAGAGCTATTCCTATGTTTTGCTTAAATATGCAGCTTTTCTACCCATATATATGTGCATGTATATATGGTGTAATTTCAGTAAAAATAAATCTAACATGTTGAAGTGTCATAATTTATACACTTTTTCTATCATGCTTCACTAAGGAAATTGAAGAGGTAGGACAACTTAATTATTTAACACTAATGCATTCTGAGTATGCTCTAGTGCTCTCCCATTAAATAATGGAAGAATGTTATTGCAGATTTCAAGCTCTTTTACACAGTTGCTTTGTTTGGCTTCGTCATTGGTCACTAACCACATGCTCTTTTGTTCTTTTTGCCCTTTGATATATTTCACATACAGTATTATAATTACTCATTAACTTGATTTTCTTTTCCTTAAAGAAGTTCTTTGTTTACTGAGAAAAACTACAGTTACTCTTGTGTGACCACATTCTTGTTGATTGCCTCTACTGATGCACAGTAAATTTCCTGATTATTGGTAGTAGTGGGAAATAGTGGTTGTTTCCCAGTCCCAATATTAAAGCAATTGCTTTCTTCTCAAGGAATTCTTTTTCCTGCATTATTGGATAACTAGAGAACATTTTTAGTAAACCCACAGTTTGAGTGTGCCAGTTGAAAATCTCACTGGAACTGAAATGTGTTCAGAATTGCTGAATTCTGTAATAGTGGACCCTCTGGCAGAGGAATTGCAAAGTGGAAGCCTAAGCAACTTGAGCATCATCCATGACTCAGTTGTTTTTTGTGGGTAAAAGGACAATGGATGGTCCTAGAGATACCTTGTTGAATGAGAAATTTCTCATTGTCAGATACTATAAAATGGCAAACTGTTACCCAGTAATAATTCACATAGGACCTGGGCATGATGAAACTGAAATATAGAATTCATTAGGCCTATAGAAGCTTTCACAGAAATCTCAGGCGCCTCTGTTTGACGTGGAAGGAAGGTATGGGCAATCCTAATCTATTTTTCCTTAACTGTGTTTTATGCTATTTAGTTACTAGCTAACTGTTCAGGCTGATCTTCCAAGAAGAAGATACTATTATGACTTACTAAAAAGATTCATAATGTATATCTAAAAGGGCAGTCAGGGAACTGTGAATAAATATATACTAAAAATACAAATATGGAGATGTTTTTTGGAACATAGATGATGTTTATCTCATACCACAGTAGAAACTTGACGCTGCATCACAAAATGCTTTTGTGAAATAAGTAGCACCACTGGATTGCTAGCAGCCAGATGCTACATTGAAGCATGTTGCTTCCCTGCTGCTTTTTCTGATGAAGATAAATGTTACTGAATGTATTCGTTCTCAGTTAATATGTTGAGAAGAACAGATACGGTTGCATTTCAAAGAACTGTTCGCCTGCTGGGGGGCCCTCTGTTTATCTACGCAACCAACTTAATGTAATAGGTGTGTAAAAGCAGTTACGGGGCCACGTAGATGCTGATGATCCTTCTTGTCTAGCTGGATTCTTTTCACAGAAACCAGGAGAAACAATCTGGTGTCATATATTGTTACAGGAATGCAATGTTCGCAATATGGCATAAACCCATAAGAAACATCTCTTCTGAATTTTCCTCTAGTGATCTTCTTACCTGCAGTAATGTTTCTAGTCCAGCTTTCTGTGAAAACAGTTGCCACTGAAAAAAAAGGCTTGTGCTTTGGAAAGCAGATAAGCACATCCTCAGAGGCTTGTCATTTGCAACAGAAATATGATAGCAATAATCAAATACTTGATCAGAGGCAGAGATGAAGGTTTACTCATCTCTTCTGGAATTAGGAAAGTATGGGGAACTAACTTGAGACTCTTCCAAGCTTGATTGGACAGGTTTAGGTTCCTTTGTATGTAGTTTGTAAAGGGAATAGTAAGTAAAACCTTTGAGATATCCATTTTGTTTTCTAAAGAATATTTTTTAAATGTTGTTGAATGTTCTTAATAGCTGTACTAAGATATTTTTACATTTTATCTACCGATAGCATTGGCTTAAAGATACCTTTGTTGTAACTGATCTGATGACATCCTATAACACAAAGTTGAAATTGTTATTGTAAGATTTTCTTTTAAATAGGCCAAAACAATCAAATAGGTCCTCTTAGCTCTTAAGTGACTATCAGTGTGCTAAAAAAATTATAGATAGACTGAATAGACAACACAAAATCTTACCTCTGTATGTCTTTCCTTTGCCAGTGGGAGACAAAAGTTCAGCAAGGGGAAAAAGATTTTGAACAGATCTCCAAAACCATTCGCAAGGAAGTGGGAAGATTTGAGGCATGTATAATTTTTTGCAAGTAAATGACAGTGCTACTGTACATAATATTAACATTATAAGTAACATTTGTTAAGAAGTTAATACGCCATAATTTATTTATTAACAGAAGGAACGAGTGAAAGACTTTAAAACTGTTATTATCGAGTACTTAGAGTCGTTAGTGCAAACACAACAGCAGGTAAGATAAATTTTAAGCTTTGTACAAGTTAATAAATAATACATGCTGTGTTAGGTTAGTTAGAAAAATATGGGCTTTAAGCACAGCTGTTTCTAAAACATTAAGAGCTACTAGTCTGTGCTGTATTGGTGAATGACATGATGACTGCAGTTTCCCAGCCCATGCATAACTGTAATTCAATGAAGCAACGGAGAAGTTCCCTTAGGGATATGGGCAAGCAGAGGGTCTTGTTATCTTCTCAAACTGAATTAGTACTTTTACTTAGAGATTGGAGTAAATTGTAATCAATATGTACTTACACTTACTGAAGAGACTTGGATTTTTAAATGTTTATTGCTCTTTTTTTAAAATGTAGAATATTATTGGATACTGAATATTGAAAAGTATTAAATATTGAATATTGGAAAGTATTAAAACAGTTTTCAGTGTCTGAGAAGTGGGTCTCGTTACTAGAAAAAGTCCAGGCTCTTTTTTCTGCTCATGGCAGGAATAGAACCCTTCAGCTTTGTTTAATTTAAAAACACCTGAAAAACAGTGTCTTAAGTGGTAAGAAGAAGTGACTGATCTTTTGAAAAAATCTGTATCATTTTATTCTATACCATTGTGTTCAACATGTGGCAACATATCTATAGTTATGAGCAGATTTATGTATTCATTACTTGTGTTTTTTCTTGCACTATGTAAAAATATTAATGAATAAGTACCTACATTCTTACTTTGTCTCGTGGAGGCAAGTTTACTGCAAGAGGAGGTACGTATGCATCGTGGTTTTCAACATTTAGTACCTAATTTATGATTTTCCCTTCTCTTCAAGCTAATAAAATACTGGGAGGCATTCCTACCTGAAGCCAAAGCCATTGCCTAAAAGAAGAATATTCCAAATGACAAGACACTCTGGATGTTTGTCCTGGATAAAACTAAATTCCACAGTGAAATCACTTTAAATCATCCAAATAAACCACTATATATTTTAAGAATTAACATGTGGCTTTTTTATATACCACAGCATTTTATTAACAAGCTGCATGTCCTGACCCTCTTTGAAGTGGACTGTGGCATGATGTTCTGCAATACATTGCTGAATTGAACACGACTGTGTCTTAATCCTTGCACTAAAACGTGCACTGCAAGGCCAGAAAGCTGATATTTTTGTTCTCTACAACACAATGTTCTGTAGTATGTTTACCTGATCTTTATGAAACAAATTTAATTGCATTGATTAATGTTCATTTAAACATTCCTGTACAAAATCATGTTTTTGTGATTACAATAATAAAGGGATGTACCTTGTGAAATGTTAAACACTCTGTGCTTATGTCTGTTGATACTTGCTGGTGTTCTTAGGAGTACTGTCTAGAACAAATTAAGATGTATCCAGGGCAAACCCAACATTTTGCAAAGAGTGATGGAGAAGGTATTAAAGATGCACAAACAATTACCCATGGTAAACTGTTCTGGTTTTTAATTCTGAATCTCTTCATTATAGGTGTTCTTTTCACTTGAAGTTATCACTGCCTTGGCAAATTCTCCTGTGTTAGTACTCATAGGGTCAAAAGACATGCTTGGGCAACAGACAGATGTAAACTGAAATCTTCTTCAAGTTTTTACAAAGCTTCTGCAGAATTAAAATCACCTGCATGGTCAAATACTGATGTCTTACTGGACTGACACACTGCATCAGTTGTATTCAGTTGTAATCTCAGGATACAAAAATAAAAAAAACCATCGTGCAGTAATTCTGGTAATAGTTGAGGAAGAAAAGTGGGTAATTCAGCTGAGTGTTTGATAGTTGTAAGAGCTAGTATTCTGTTTGGATTTTCTTCAGTAGAAAATATATTTGAAGGGACTGGTTATACCTTTTGCAAGAAATCAGAGCATGTAAACATTTTTCTGAAATACACAATATTAATGTAAGATGTGATGTCCTGTCGTTTTAATGACATACTGAACTTGTTGATATATTAGTATTAATGTTAACAAATTTTAGGCAAATATACCCTCATAAAAAAGCAAGAGAAGCTGTTCCTTTCAGCTAATCATAAGACTACAGGATAAACACATGAATTTGTACTGTTTGGGGTCAAATATAAAAGAGCACATAATACCATTTCTGAACATAATGGAAACCTCAATTCAACTGGAAGGTCATACTCTATTTTTACAATAAAGGTAGTGTAAACTTGATTAGTATTTGCGATTGTTTCTCGACATACCTCTCTTAACTCAGTGTTTCAAGGAGTTTTCAAGGGAACTAGAACAGAAAAACCCTCACCAAAATTTATCAAGCCTAAATTAAGCTTCTTTTTAAATGGTTAAATGCCAAAACCTTAAGGGAATAATACCTTATGCATCAGTGGTTGTTCTGTCATTGATCTTAAAACTGCCTTTTGAAGAGCCCAAGTATGCAGGAGATTTATGATGAAACTGATCTAGGCATAAGACTCTGTAAAGTGTTACAATGTAACACTTAATGCTGGCTTACTAGCTGCTCATTAAAATTGACCAACAGCTCAGTATTAAACTTACTGCTCACAATATATACTGCTCACACTGAAATTGATATTTCCAGAACCAAAAGGCTCAGTTTGGACATGGCAAGGTCAAAATAGGTGAACATATCCTTTCATGATTTTTTTTTTCTTTTTTCTTCATTTTTTTCTTTTTTTCTTTAAGTGCCGAGCTTTCTTAGCTCTTGATCTCTTTCTGTTTCATCAGGGTTAGAATTCATTTGAATGATGGATCACTTTTCTTCTCTTGTGACAAGAGAATAAGAAAGTCTGCTAGCAAGGATTAGTGTGGCCATCCATACCAGTCAACTGAAAACAAGAATGAGCTGTGCAAGTTTTTTCTCAAAACCAGAAGCCTTTTGGGGAACAAAAGGATAATGGCATATCTGGAGTTCACTGTCACACAGGGTTGGTTGCTAATACAAAAGATTCTAGGGGGTTTTTTTCATCACAAGGTTAGCTTGAGTAGAATATCCAGTTCAGCTGTTACATTTCGCTAGCATAAAACTCTTGCTGTTTCAAGAAGCCATTAATGATCCTGAGATTGGCTCAATTGGCTGATAATGCCAAGGCTCTAGGTTCAAGTCCCAGATGGTTGATTCATTTAGGAGTTGGACTTCATGATCTTTGTGGGTCTCTTTCAACTCAAAAGATCCTGTGATATGGAAATTTATTTTGGTTTTCTTCCCCCTGCATTGTGAAGATTGGAGTTCTGATTACTGTCTTTCCTCATGTGATTAACATCTGTATTAGCAGAAAAATTTCTCAACCCAAGTGAATGGAGGTATTACTGAACTCTTCCCTCTGTGCACCTCACTACTAGCTATTGTACTAAATTTAAGTATGCATTTCATTAAAACTACAAGCCAATGTACCGCTGAATAATCACTAGCATAAGCTAGTAAAGTAAATGTCTGCAAAATGATGAACTGCATTTGGAATACTGTATGAAAGACAAGGTGCTACTGAATTCTAGTTTACCTTTTAAGTTAAAATAGAATGCAGATATTTGCAACAAATTCTTCTATTCATCATGTCCATCATCCTTTTAAAATTAAATGTAAATAACATAAAGTGACTCAAATTGAAGTCATTCTTTCTTTCTTAAGCTGATGTTCAGTGTACAGTAAGTCTCTAATTCTTTCATCACTATCCCTTTTAAAACAGAATATTCTGCTTCCCTATCAATTATTCTTTCTTCTACCTCTCCTAAGTTATTTCCCTCTGAAAGCCTCATATGGGAGTTTGTTTCAGCTTCTGTGGAGTTCATGCCCCAAATATGTCAGTTTCTTTCAAATTGTAGAGATGAGCTGCTGGCTGGTAGGTCCTGTACATTTAAGAGAACAGGCAACATCTACTAAAATTATCTGTACAGTGAAATGATTGTGTCAAGGAAAAAAAATAGAAAAGAAACCCCATTGGGGTTATATTTTTTCTCTCCTTCCACTTTAGAGTAGAACAGGCTATGTAATAATCTTAATTTTTGGCAAAATATGAGTCTATTACAAATGTGGGGGGAAAAAGGCAATATTTTAACAGGTTAGGAGCTGAATTTTCAGGTTGTTCAGAATGTTACTTGTTACCTGCTAGGACAATTCTTCCTTTTTTTAAAATTCTTGTCTTCCATAGTTGAATCAATGATAGTAATTGCAGTGGTTGTAACTTGCTAGTAATCTTTGGACTTTACTGGTGAAGTCATTCCTTCTCTTCCCCCTCCCCCACCCCAGATCAATGAGGAAATTATTAACAAAGGGGAGGGGTATAAAATAATCCAAATTTTTTTTCATATATTAAGAAAGAAGAGTACACAAAGCAGTGTAGGCAGACCTGTCCTAGGGTATTCATATGCAAGCTAAAATTAAAGAAATATGCAAGGGAAATGCAAGGGCAAGAAAAGACTAGAGATAAATAATTTATCTGTGGTTGAATTTTGGGAGTTGACTTAAAATTAGTTTTTTAGCAATTGAAAAATTGACAAACTTAGATTGTGATCTGATTAAGGACTTTTTTTTCATCTGGCCTCTTGTTTTGATGTGTATTTGATTTATCACTTAGATTAGAATTTTGTTTGTGTTTCTTTGCCTACTTCTGTTCTGGAAATTAGCCATTCAGAAAGTCCTTGAATCATGAGAATTAGTGGAAAGTGATCTTTCAGATTTGCCTGTAATTATTCCTTTTTCTCTCCTGTGAATCATTCTAACATGATGAATGCTAAATTCTCCCTCCCTGTATGAGGAATTGCACAGTGATTCTTTTGGGAAAAAATAAACACAGAAGTGGCCAGTAAAGGGATAGTTTGATGGTTCTTAGTTTCTGTAATTATGGACGATTAGGTAGAATCTGATGATTAGAGAATAGTTACAGCTGGAGTTACAGTATATTATGAATTAATTTTATATTCTGGATCAAGGTAATTTAAGAATAAAACCCAAGATATAGATAGGTGCCACAACACCCAGCACTGAAGACCAACACTTTTGAGAGTCAACACACTTTTGAGAGTCTGCTCAACAGATGAATTTGAAGACAGTCTATGTCACTGTTAGCAGTAGAGTTCAACCATTTTACAGTTTCACTTTTAGGATTACTAACATAATTTTAATGCACGTTATGCCAGTTCAAGTCAAGCTACATTTGAAGTATTTTCACCTTGCTTTGTGTTTTGTGTGAAGAATTATTGTAACATCTGTGCAGTTGGCTTTTAAAGACCTGGATGGTTTTGAACACACTAATGTTTCTTAAATTTTTGATCTTTGGTGTGTTAGACAGAAAGACAATCTTGGCCAGCCAGCCATGGGAAGAAATCCTTTTTCTTTCTTCAGATGTAACTTTAAAGATTAGCCAACTAATGATGATATATTGTGTAAATTAAGTATTTAACATTCCAAAACATATTGACGTATTTGAATTCAGCTCACCATGTAATCTTCCTTGTTCCTCTTGGCTGATGCACAGTCAAAAGTTCCATTATATTCTATTGAATTTGAAACTAGATTAATGTCTAAAACGTTTCTTTGTTAATAAGTTATATTAAAGAGAAAAGTAGCTTTTTGAAATTACTGCTTATTAGGTTGCAAACAGCCACAAACAGTCCTCCTATGAAATTCTTCTACTGACTTCTCAGCGTAAATGCATTATGGCACAAGTGGTGTCCTAAGACCTATCCCTCTGGTTTTTATTAGAGGGAGAACAGAAACTACGTCTAAAGACTGGATTCTTAACCAGAAAGGAACAGTAATGATAGCATGGTAATTTTTACCTAGTATGCCCATGTTTACTAGATTGATAAAACTATTATCATATGGCTAATCTTTCCTCGGGACTATTGTAATAACTTTATCAGAGGGTGCTTTGTGGGGGAATGGGATTTCATACACACCTTTCAGCAGAAGGACATGATGGAGAGCACACGGGGGCTGGAAACATTGCTCTTGTCACTACTACCACAGACCAGTGCTGGGACTGCCCTGCTGGTTGTCAGCGGTTGAGGACACTGGCCCAGGAGCAGTGTTGTGCAGAAACAGATGCTTGAGAAATATCTGGCTTTGATTTCAGGTAATTATCAAAAAATTTTGGTTTGTTACTTCACTTCAGCTTAACAAAGCAAAATAGTGTTAGTTTGCTTAAGTCTTCTTGATTTAAGTCAAATGATGTCTACTTTGTATTGCATCCTTCAAGTCACAGTTCTTTGCTTAGAGCAAAATATAATTAAATTTACCTTTCAGTAAAATAAAAAGATATGGAGGGAAAATGAGCCTGTAATGTGGCGCTGTGGCACTTGATAAAGATGCAGGACACACTTTTATGGTGCAAAGAAGAAAAGGATAGATCTCAGCTTATTTTGTGCGCCTCTTTTTATAGAGTTTTTAAAGAACATCCCATGTCTATCCCCAGCTCGTCAGTAACAAGTTGTTGTCACTCAAACCTCTGGTGTGTACACGCAGGAAAAGTTCTTTGTGAGAGATAGTTTTCATTTTTCTGTCTAACGGTGTAAAAACAGTTTATACAGGTGGGTAGTGTTTATCACAGTACTAGAGTTCTGTCTCAGGGGAACCAGGTTGTTTCCCACAGACTTAGAGCTTTTTCTGAGGGAAAACAAGTTGTTTTTCACTGCTGCAGAACTCTGTTCTCAAGACCTGTCAGCTCTCTCATGGCTTCTGTTGGCTTGAGTCAGAATTCAGTTTGTAGGCTTTTGGCCTGCTGTTTCCCCACCACAGTAATGTTTCCCTCTCCCTCTCCCTCTCCCTCTCCCTCATTGGTGTCTTGAGAGGGGTATGAGGCCCTTTCCCTCTCCCTCTCCCTCTCCCTCTCCCTCTCCCTCTCCCTCCCCCATGCTATTAATCTGGAAAGAAACAAGTTAGTTTTTCAAAATAAGTTTCAAAAAGCTCATAGCATAAGCTACAGACATCAGATAAATTTATTTTCTGACCATTTTTGAGGTATGTTTTTGTACTTGGAACTACTTGTGAAGATCAAACCCTCTATGGTCATGGATTTGTCGCAGTAGCTACTCTAAAAGATCAGTAAGAGTGTGAGGTTGTCTCAGGTAGTGCCTGAGACTCTCCAGACTCACAAGGTGAGTTTTAAGATACACTGTTTAATACAGTGGCAGTTCGTTGACATTTTGCTTCCAAATGGTTTGGAGCTTGGAACTGGCGAATTTGTGTGAAGTCCAAGCAGTTGCCTGTGCCAGCAGCCTGGCCTCCTAAATGCACTTGGTGTGCATTTAGAAACCTTCTGTTTCTGCCTCCATTACTCTTTAAGCCATCAAAACAGTTGCCTATTCTGTAGTAGTATTAAATTTCTCCAGTGGTGAAGAATCACCTACAGTTCTTTGAAATTATATAGTTTTCTCTGCTAAATAACAAAGTTAAGAGGTGGCTTCTTGGGACCACACACAATACAGGGAACTTTCCTGAGTGCCACTTTTTTTTCCCCTCTTAATTTCATGTCTGTTCCCAACAGGCACTACTAAAGGTGCTGCATTTGTTTATTGACTGACCTAGAAATAGCAGAAGGCTGTGCTGCCATTCAGTGGGCTTGGTGGCTGCAGCGTTGAGTGGCAAAAAGTGGCATGAGGTTCAGTAAGAACGAATGTAGGGTCATGCACAGGAGTAACATATACAGGAATAACCCCAAGTACCAGCACAGGCTGGGGCTGACCTGCTGGAGAGCAGCTCTGTGGAGAAGCACCTGAGAGTCCTTGTGGATGACAAGTTGATCATGAGCTGGCAGTGCCCGTGGTGTCCTGGGGTGCGTTGGGAAGAGTGTGGCCCGCAGGTAGAGGGAGCTCCAGTGATGCCACATCTGGAGTGTTGTGTTCAATTGTAGTCTTGGTACTAGAAAGACAAGGTACTACTGAAGAGGGTCTGGTGGAGGCCAAAAAATGATAAGGGTTCTCGAGAGGAGAGACTGTGGGAGCTAGGCCTGTTTAGTCTGCAGAAGACTGAGAGGGGATCTCATTAATCTCAAAGTCGGGTGCCAAAAGGATGGTGCCAGATTCTTTTCAGTAGTGCCCAGAGGTAGTACGAGGAGTAATAGCCACAAACTACAACACAAGAAATTCCACCTCTGGCTGAGGAAGAACTTCGCACTGGGAGTGGCAGAGCACTGGAACAGGCTGCTCAGGGGGGCCTGAGTCCTCCTCTCTCCCTCTCTCCAAACCCATCACTCTGTGTGATGTGTTCCTGTGTCTCCTGCTCTAGGTGACCCTGCCTTGGCTTGGGGTTGCTCTTGGTGATCTCCAGAGGTCCCTTCCACCCTAATGATTCTGTGATTCAGGTTTGAGCTGCGGTGTGAATTTAGGACTGGATAAATTCGGTCCTCCGGAATTTAATTTGTTTCCCCTCCGCTCTTTGTGTGCTCCGCAGTAGTGCTGCAGCTCCGGCTGAACCAGAAGCCGACGCTGTGGAGCACCGTTTGTTTCGAACCAGGTTTTTTCCAGAGGAACCTTCTCCCGCCCCGCCCCTGTCACGCGGTGCATGGTCACGTG
>NW_005054404.1:1711141-1721624 GCF_000277835.1 Geospiza fortis | reverse complement strand
GGGCGGCCAGCGGGGGCTGCGCTGCGGCGCTGGGCAGACATCAGTGTGCCGGGGCCGTCCTGCCCTCCGTGCCCAGGCCGGCCCCGACCTGCCCTGCCCAGCCGTGCCCTGCCCAGCGCAGCCCGTTCTGCCCCGCCAGCCTTCTCCCCAGCGCTGCCCAGCCTTGCCCCGCCCTGCTCTCTCCGGCATTGCCCTGCTAACCGTGTCCTGTAGAGCCATCCCTGCCCTGCTCTGTGCACCCCAGCCATGTCCTCCTTGTCCAGGCCGGCAGATAGGGAGCCGTGTCCTGCCCAGCGCAGCCCATCCCTGCTCTGCCCCTCTCGGCACGGGAAGGATGGCCTCAGCCCGCCAGACACCTGCTGCCTCACTCGGGCGCTGTTCTGCGGGTGCGGCGTGAGCGGCAAGGGAGGGGAGGCAGCTGCTCCCTCGCCGCTCCCCCCTGCGGGGTCCTGGTGAAGGGGCTGGAGTATCCCTTGCCTGTGGAAAGGCTGAGAGAGCCGGGACTGCTCATCCTCGAGAAGAAAAGGGGCAAGGACGTCTCTTCAATATGTACAGATGACCTGAATGGCCAGAGTGAGAAGGCCAGACTCCTCGTGTTGGTGCCCGGTGTCAGGAGAGTTGGCAGTGGGCAAACACCGGGACACAGGGAACGCTCTTTAAACATATGACAAGACTAGCTTGTTATCATGAGGGTGGTCGAACACTGGCATCGGTTGCCCAGAGAACTGTGAAATCTCCATCCTTACAGGTTCTCAAAACTTGGCTGGACACTATCCTGGATAGCCAGCTGTATAGCTGACTCCCCTTGAACAGGCAGATAAGTTTGCACAGGTTTTAGGGGTTCTTTTTGTTCTCAGTAGTTTTCTCACCTCACAAAACTGTTGGACAGTAGCACATTCACACGGTGCTGGGTGGAGACATGTGGACCAAAACCCAAGATATTTATCTGAAAGTGGATATTCAAAACTTGCTTCCTCTATTAAATAAATTCATTTGGTAGCTTAGAAAAAAATCTGAATCCTGTAGAACTTCTAGAAGATTAATCCATATAGGTAGGCATACTTCCATGAAGAAAGTTCATCTTCCTTATGCTGTATATTATTTGAGCTTCACTACTAACAGGTGTTTGCAGGCCTTGCAAAAGGTAAACCACTTTAGTTGTGTTAATGTGGGAATGTAGCAGCATTAATACTTTTGCCTCTTGGGTGAACTTAAATGTAAGTGACTCTCTACAAGACGCTTGTGTGGTTTTGGGGACTTGGCTTTCAAAGATTTTGACTGAATGTGACTGAGTGTAATTACAATAGCACAGACTGATTCCACCACATCCTAGTTGAGCAGGTTAGTTGAAATGACAGAGTGATTTCTAACATGTGTATATTACACAAATAGGATTTTTCATAGTAATGTTTATTTTTAGTATTTGCATTTAGTGACTTTCTGTTTCTTTAAATGTAATACTGTCTATGACTCCTGCTATCTAGAGGATATGGGTTTTTAAAATTTCATAAATGTTAAGCTGTGTAAACTTCAAAGAAATCAGAAATGAAACTATATGATTCTAGGAGTCTGCCAAGAAAAGGATCCTGAGAGCAAACATGTTCTGTGACAACACTGTTGATTGTTACAGCATTTTTCCTCTCAAGTCATTTACTGGTGGTGAGTCAGTCTCATGGATCTGAAAGTTGCTGTAGTTTAGTAGATTTTGGTAGTTTTTCCTGCATGATTATTTTGCCATTTTATTCAGGTGAGGTGATACTATTCTACATCCGTACAAACCATGATCATACTTTATGCTGACCATGAAACTGTATGAGGAAGTGTAGCTGAAGTTTGTCTGAGTTGGGCATGCTTGTAGGAGAGGATATGGAAAACTGCCCTGATAATAACGTTGTGTCTTTCCTATGTGTTTTAAAGGGCTTATGGACTATTCATGAGAAAAACTTATGCCAGTCTAATTGCCAATTTGTGATTATGTAAATAATTTGCATAATTATTGTTCCAAGTACAGAAATTCAAAGGGGTATACTATATGTCCTCCTTACAGCAAAACTGAGGTTAATGAAAGCTTACCATTGCTCTGTACTAGCTATGAAATTATACAGGTAATCCATATGTTAGTTTTCATCAGCAGCTTTACAATATTAGCATTTAAAAGTGTGGTTTAAAGGTCAAAGAAGGTGTGCTACCAATGAACACTACTGGCAAACTAGTAACAAAAGACAAGAAAAGACTGAGCTACTTAACTTTTTTTGCTTCCGTCTTCATTTGTGGGTCTCTTTTCCCCACAGTTCTTGAATGCATGGACTGCAAGGCAGGGAATGGGGAAGTAAGTTGTAAGAGATGATAAGGGTCATGAAGAACCTGAACGTACCTAAGACTATGGATGCTGATGAGATGCATGCTAGAGTCCTGAGGGAGTTGGCTGATGTAGTTGCCAAGCCACTCTCCTTGATATTTAAAAAGTCATGTGAAATGCGAGGTGACTGGAAAAAGGAGTACCCATCTTTAAAGAGCATAGAAAGGAGGACCTTTCAAACTACCAACCTGTCAGTGTCCCCTCCATGCCTGGGAAGATCCTCCTAGAAGCTCTGCTGAGGCACGTGGAGCACAGGGAGCCAGTGCAGCTGCACCAAGGGTGAGTCCTGCCCGACCAGCCCAGTGGCCTCCTGTGATGGAGCGGCTGCATCAGTGCCTGAGGGAAAGGCTGTGGGTGTCATTTACCTTGACATGGGCCCCCATGACATCCTTCTCTCTAAATTGGAGAGGTGTGGATTGTGCAGATCAGCTGTTAAATGGACAAGAATGTGTTGGAGGGTCACATCTAGAGGGTGGTGGTCAATGGCTCAGAGTCCCAGAGGATGTCAGTGGCAAGTGGTGCCCTCAGGGGTGTGTACTGGGACCAGTATCATTTAATATCAATGACATAGACAAAAGGATCCAGTGCACCCTCAGCAAATTTGCAGATGACACCAAACTGAGTGGTGTGGTTACTCTGCTGAAGACATGATGCCATCCGGAGGGATCTGCATAAGCTCCAGAAGTAGCCTGTGGGACCTTAATGAGATTCAGAAAGACCAAGTGCAAGGTGCTGCACCTGGGCTGGGACAACCTCTGTTATCAGTCCAGGCTGGGGGATGGAGGGAGAAGAGCAGTCCTGTGAGAAGGGCTTGGGGGTGCTGCTGGGTGAGAGGCTGGACATGACCCAGCCATGGGCATTCACAACCCAGAAAGCCAAACGTGTCCTGCAACCAAAGCAGTGTGGGCAGCAGGGTGAGGGAGGGGATTCTGCCCCTCTGCTCTGCTCTGCTCCGCCCTGGTGATACCCCACCTGGAACCCTGCATCCAGCTTTGGGGTGCCCAGCATTAGACAGTGCTTTTAAACTAAAAGAGAGTAGATTCAGATTAGACATAAGGAACACAGTTTTTACAGTGAGCATAGTGAAATCCTGCACAGGTTGCCCAGAGAGGTTTCAAATGGCCCATCCCCAAAAACATTTAAGGCCAGTCTAGATGGGATGCTCAGCAGCCTGACCTAGATGAAGACGTCCCTGCTCATTGCAGAAGGAGTGGATTAGATGACCTTTAAAAGTCCCTTCCTACCCAAACTATCACACAATTCTGTGATTACAGAAGTACCACTTTACACAGTTGGTCGTTTTACTGTTGTCTTTCCCACAAGTGCTAACTTGCTCAAAATTGAAGTGTTTTATTGTACTGGAGTAGCTGGAACAAGGAACTATCAGAGCTTATGCAACTGAGAATAGCAGAAAAGGATGATGGAAGCAGATGGAAGATTGCTGACTTGCAGACTGCCCACCAGCTCAGTCACATGCTGGTGGATTTCAGAGGGTGCCCTCTGCACTGTGGCTGCCGGAGCCATTGCAGACAAGCAGCAGTCACGGGTGGTTTTCTGGGAAGAGTGGTGATGGTTGTCCTGGTGTCTTTGCTAGAAACAGTGATGGTGATGACCGCCTGCATGAAATGAGGGACTGAAGGGAAAGTTGTTCCTCTCTGTGGTGGCTCTGCATTGCAACCCTAGCATGCTTCCCTGACATCCCTGTGTTTCTAGTTCCTTATCTTTAGCAGAACCGAATCCAGTTCCCCTGGATGCAGGCTGCTGCTCTGTGTTCTTACTTCCTGGAAAGAAAGGACACAAAAGGGGTATTTGTCCTTTTCTTTATAGGAATTCGTTACCAACTGATTGGATTGTTTTCAGCTTAGGCCTATTGTTTTAGATTATTTTCTTTTTTTTCCTGGTGTGGCTAGGCAGCACTTGAAAACTGGAATGGCCAGAGATCCATCAGTTCTGCAGAGAGAGAGGAAATGACTTGCCATAGAAAGTGGAAATTTCTGTCTAGCTTCAGAGGGAAAACTACAGTGCAATTATGAAATAGAAAGGGAAGTCTTGACCAGAGAAATAAAATACTAGGGATATAAAAGATAAGAAGGAAAAATTAGGGAAAAATATAATTATGCAATGCTTGAGATAGGGTTCTGTCAATAAAGTAAATGGGAAACACAATTCTTTCAAAAGTGTTTGTTTCAGGAGCTCAGCTTTTCTAAAGCACTGTTCCTCTGATATAAAATCTTGAAAGTCATTTTCCCTCATCCCCTACACAAAAAAAAAAAAAAAATCCAAAGAAAGACCCCAGAGTAAACTTGTACTTGTTCCACTTCTGTTTGGAGTGTACATAAAATGATGAAACACAGAATATGGGAAATGTCAGTTTTCTTGGTGGACAATTAAATTTCATTGTCAGTTTAAATTGATGACACTAGCTTCTAAACTATTGAGCCTGTGCTAATAAATGCAACAGTTGTTCATAATTTGGCAGTGAATGACCTTTAAATGTAGGCGCTTACTAAGGATGTCCCCAGAGAACAATTCAACTTCAAAATGACACCCACGTGTTCTTGTTGTCATTTAAATATGCTCCCTTTGTCAATAACAGAATAATAAATACTAGTTAGATTTCTAATGTTGATTCAGATCCCAGGAAACTTACTGAATAAATTAGTGTACATTTGATTTATATTGACCAAAAAAATTTTACAGTGGTATATTGCAGGTCAAGGTGACATACATTTAAATGTGTTGTAGAGCAGAGGGCATACTTGACTGACACAAGTGCTTACTGCACTTTTAATTAACACTTCCAATACTACTCTCCAGATTGCTCCTGGAGTTGCAATTGTAGAAGCAACATCTGACATGTGAGATCGTAAACTAATGTGGGTTTTTTGAAAGTTCATTTGCTTTACCTCCATAGAAGCCGCAGTTTAATTACAAGGCTATACTTCTCTTCATGGAAGTATAAAATCACAAGGATCTAAAGTTTGGTAAAGTTTATGTATTTCAACATTCTTTGCTGTTAAAATTAATGTACATAGAGTCAAAAAGGGAAGTTTTTAGTTGTTTTTCTATGAAGACCTAGAATAAGACATTATAGCAGATTTTAAGGGGGGCAATATTTATTCATTTTTTTAATGATAAAGTATAGAGGGAGTAATTATGAATTTATGTAAAAAGATTTCAAAATATTAGTGTTCTAGCCCTTTCACTTTCAGTTTTCTGTACTTTGTAAACTTGGTAGTTTTAAAAAATCTGAACAGATTTTGAGTGCCTTGAGTATGAAATCTACCAACGTGAAGACTACTTGCCTACCGGTCGGGCTTTTGTAAGCTCACCGTGTATTAACCATGTCTCAGAAGTAGAAATCAGTGACACAGCAGTCAATCCAAGTTCAAGGAAGTTAAACAGAAGTACTCAATCTGTTAGATCTAATTAGTCTTTCACAGTTTTAGTGTCTTCATAGAGGATTTTCAAATGTCCTGGTTTTTCTGCCGGTTGTCAAAGTAGGTCTGTACAGATGCATTTCTCGCCTACAGGGATAACGAAGACAATAAAAGATAATTTGACAGATGTCAGTGGTTCTGTAATGTCAGAAAAATACTATTTTGATCATTGGTTTTGGTGAGTTTGATGTTCCAATGAAGGTGGAACATATTAGGGGAGGAAATAGACTAGGTAATTTAAGCCAGATTGCTGTTTCTAAAAAGACTTTTTTTTCCTTTTTTTTTTTTTTTAGTTAATAACTTCTGCATTTGTCAGCAGTGATGATTAAATTTCTTTCCTCCAGTCAGTTTTCCAGTTTGACAGACTTTTGTCAGTGGTTTGAAACTGACCACTTGGTATGCAGTGGGAACTTGAAGAGTGTAAAGACACAAAGAATTTTTGCAGTGCACATGATGACAGCTAAAGAAGAAAATAGGAAAAGGTAAAGCCAAAGTGAAAACTGGCTGAATTTGCATACAGTGATCAGTTAGAGCTGTGGACAGATCAGAGAGACACATAGCTCCAGTGATCTGCAATTGCTGGGCAATTGCCTGAAGGCCCCTGATTCACAGTCATGGAATCTTATTGGAAAGGGCCAATCTAAGGCTTCTCTGACCAGGAAATACCTTTTGCTTTATTTGTGATGGGAGGGTTGACAGCTGAGTAGAGAAGCAGCAGCGTGATTACCTCTATCAATTTTCCATCTGAAAGAGCAAAAGTTGACGCATTCTATCAGTACACTACAACTGCAAAACATGTATTATCCATTCCTCTCCCAGTATCTACTGGTTTGCAGTTTTAATGAGGAATTTACATTTTCAGAAAGATTGGAGGTAGCAGGGCATTCAGACATGCATCACAATAAAGATATATTTGAATTCCACTGTATCTTTGGAGGTATTGGTGACAACATTTTGTTAGTAATGTAATACTATCAGTGGAATTATTTCATCAGAGGGTTCATGCTTAACTGCTCCTGGTGATGTTTCCAGATAGCATCAAGTCATGGTAATTGTAAAATCTTGTCCACAAAGATAGTGTTAAGCAAGTACATAGTACATTCTTCACTAACCAGGAGTGAGAACACACCAGACTTCAAAATGCAACATGAAGGAGATGGAATAGATTTCTCCCTTTTTCTTACTGCAGTGCAATTTTAATCGGTCTTTGAATTTGAATACAGCACCTGATGTAATTAATTCCAGGTTCAATTGATAGTTAGTGACCATTGTTATGGAATTTATTAAGTTATCTTGGAATTTCACTTGGAATATGATACCAAAGAGGTGCTTCTGTGCAGAGTGCTCAGTGTGATAACTGCAGTGTTGCACTTGGGTACAGTGGAAATCCTTGGTTTAGGTATGCATCATGGAAGTGTGCTAGTGGAGGCTTTCAGGCCATTGTATTCTGAATATTCTTGCTATCAGTAGCCATTATATTTTTGTGTTTACAGGAATTATATGAGGACTTGTATCAACTCTTCATTTTCAGTTTTCTATAAGCCTGAAATTTTTGTGGTTTGTGGAAGACTAAAATAGCATTTTGGAGAATGTTCTGTGAGAGGATTTTAAAGACAAAACAGATGTGTTGTCGTTCCCTTTGAAAGTGGCATTGTATTTTTAATAGAAAATGAAAGGAGAAGTGTATGTTGTCTGTTAATAAAATATTTGGGGCACAGCAATCAGGCTTGGATATTCTCAGGCATTGAAATAAGATGAGACAGAAGGAGTATACCATGAGTAAGGAGCCCATGTCCATGCCAGGTTCAAAACAAAGTATGTTTCTTCTCAGTCCTCCTCTGTTGCTGCAGTGAGAGCTCCACCTCTCGTTCAAAAAAACCTTTGGTTCTAGGAGTGTATACATAGGAAATCTGAGAAGATGAATTTGGATGTTGAATTTGCCCTCACTGTAGGGTACTGACTATGCTAAGTAATTTATGAGAAGTGATAGCCAAACCTCCACTGCAACCTCCATCTAGTGTATTATTTATTTAGATGTCACAGTGTTTGTGTAACACAAAGGACCCAGTTAAGTCCAGGGCCTCTGTGAGACAGGTGTGGAATAATGTACGTGCTACACAGAGTTTCAAAAGTCACTCTTTAAAGGGGTTGGCTAACTTGATAATAGTTGTTCCCTGATGAGATGCTGTGAAAAGCATTGCATATCCAAAAATATTCTTACTATTTGAGTACTTAATTCTTTAACAGAGTGTAAACAGTATAAAACTTCTGTGAAAATCTTCTGTCCCACTAGGTTAACTTGAAAATTATAAGATGAGAATTACTGATCTTCATTATTTTATTTTTTATATATCTTGTCTCTCCTGTGATTGCTTCATTTTTAAAAAATGGACCCCCTTTTTATACCAGAGCAGAAGGTATTCAAGTGCTGCAGTATCTTCAGATTGGAAAATGATGAAATCTAAAGCTTTCCTTATAATCTTTTACAAAAGGATAAACAAAGTCTTGATTAGGTAATGACATAATCAGTTGTTTAGCAACAAGTCTGCATTGATGACAATACACTGCTTTTATGGAAAAGGACCGTGTGTGTTGGGAAATACAGCTAACTGCTTCTACTTCTGGTTTTGCACAGGACTCTTTTTTTGTGTGTAGATTCCCTTCTGTACTCTTTATTTAGTAATCAAGCTCTTACCAGGAATAGGACTGATCATGTGTCTTCCTTGCATCTGAGCTGTGATGGTGATTACAGTCTGACTTTCTTGTTCTTTTAAGATGTGGAGAAAGAAAGAAGGGACTATGTCTTCAGTTTAATAGTAAATTAATGGACTAGTAAATTTATGGTAATGTAGGGAATGTAATAAAAATATTAGCTTTGCTTTAAATATGTGAAGAAATGGATATTCAAGAAAAAATGCACATCAACATTGGATTTGGAAGTTATGTCATTATAGAATCAGAAAACATATTAGCCTATTATTTTTCTTATTTGTTCCAAATTCTAAGAAGAATTATCTCTTGTGATGAAATACTTTCTATAAAATTTTGAAATGCTTCATTCTTACAAACAAGACAGAGAACATTTGAAAACTGTTTTCTAATTAGAGATTCATTCTCTCACTAAAAGTCTAAGACCTCCCTTCCAGGTTTATGTTCTAGCAATGGAGCATAGAAAGTCAGTAATTAGTGACAATATCTATTTTTGGTGTTGAATAGAAATGTCAAAGGCCTTTCCTTTTGCTGAGTGTTCAGAATGTGGGTGCGATTGTGTGATTGGTAGGAATAGTGGTTTTGCATCGTTACCTCTGACACAGTGACTAGAAAGCTCAAGTACATTCTGAAGTATGCCTGAGCTTGGGGTGGATTTGATTTCCTTTTCATATTTGTCATCTCTATCAAAATCCATTCCTAATTTTGATTTTACCTTCCCTTGTCAGAAATGTTTCAATATCAGACATCCAAGTTTTGCCATGGATTCCTTTTACCATTTGAGAAGAGGGAGACAATATTTTTTGAAAGAAATTCAGTAAGATCTTGATGAGCATGTTATTTTGGCATAGTAATTTTCTTCTCTCAAGTAACCCAGTCCTTATGTTGGCCTGAATTAGAAGCAAAGTAGGAAAATATACTTTGTGAGAAATTCAGCACTTGCAGCTAGGAAGTCTTTTAACATTTTGTCTTTTGCTACCTTCTTGCTACTATATATTTATCTGGAAAATAAGGAGAATGTGATAATGGGAACCAGAAACAGTTTGAGGGTTCTTGTTAGAATAATTTTTTCTCTACATACATTTAGTCTTCATATTTTAATTTTTCCTTTCCTGGCTTGTCATTGCAATTACATAATTGCAGCTTTAGAAAACCTCTAAACAGAGTTTTAAGGGTGAAAAAACCTGGTACCATCTGGTTCATAGTATAGGACTCTAAATTAAAAGAGTGATTTTTTTTGTCTAACCAGTGGGAGAAAGAAGGAAATTTCTCCTGAAATAAATTGTTCTGTATACTAAGAAAAGATTACTTGAAGTTAGTTACTTAAATCATGAAAGTCATTGGTGTTTACTTTTTCTTTTCCTTGCTTTTTTTTTTGTTTTGTTTTGTTTTTGTTTTTGTTTTTTAATAAATTGTGAATGTTAGCATTACTTTCCTTGAATGCAGTGGCCAGGATAATACCACTAACACAAAACTTTCCTAATTGACTAAGTGTTTAAATAATACATTTTGTGAAGTGAAAAAGAATAGGTTAGTTTTGAAGTGGGTTTGGTGTATAGGAAAGAAATGGTAACATGCTGCACGTTCAAAGCTTTTTTTTGCTACTGTAAATTGTCAAAAATTGCTGATTTGAAAGGGGGTAAAAACCTGCTTAAAGTAATCACAGATACAACTGTTATCTGTTACAGGCTAAGAACTTAATGCCCTGTTGCTCAAATGAGTTTTTACAATAACGAGATAACTATATCACACTCCTAAGTGAAAAGCTCATGAACTTTCCTGCATGGTTATTTCCCAACCTCTACTCTTCTAACAAGCTCCCAAAGTTGTTGTTGCTTATAAAAGTGGAAAATGGACCTGATAAAAATGTTTAGTCTGCAGGCCTGTGTTTTATTTATCGTATCACAAAAGAACAATGTTTTGTTGCATCATGGTCAAAATAGAAGCGACCTTGCTTGTTCATGAGTGCTCAAAG
>NW_005054404.1:1692559-1711102 GCF_000277835.1 Geospiza fortis | reverse complement strand
GAGTGTAGTGTAATTATTTGTGGCTTGTCAAGTGAAGCCCTTTCAGGCCCCAAGTGATTCAAATCTGGGAACTCTGCACAATTCTGTACACTAACCATAGCCAGCATCAGAGAAATCTCACCCAGCTTCTCCGACAGTACTGAAATTGCATCAGTTTGTCATGCACTGAGCATGCCAGCTCCGCACAATATCATTTGCTTGCAAATGGGCCTGGCCCCAACGCCCTGAGACACATTCTTTGGTATCTGACTCTTGGCCTGTGATTTGTCATGTCTCTAGTGCTATCGGCGTAAAGTAATTTTAATAGATTCTGATGGTTTGCTTGTGGAAGGTAAAGAATGCACTACAGATTGTGTCAGGTAGCTTTCTATGGCATGCAGTTTGGTGGAGGCCCTCATGGTGGTGATAGCCAAACAAAGACTATGGAGAAATGAGAACCCTATTTTCAATGGTATTTAACACTCCCCTTCTCGACAGCCTGCTGTGGACATCCTCGCTAACTCAGCAGGTCCAAGAACTTAGCAGCTCAGCAAAGCAGGGTTATTTGTGCTTCAGACTTATTTATGGGTGAGAGGATACAGCAGAAAAACAGTGGATTTTTTGTCCCTATTCAAAAAGTCTGTAAAATGTATAAAAATGTTAATTAGTTTTGAAGAAGTAAACTGGATATACATTTGTTTTGGTGTTTACTTTTTTATTATTTGTTTGAAGTATTAGTATTCTCTAAATAAAAATCCCTGGGTTTTTTAGCAAGTATGTTACATAATACCATAAAAAAATTTTTGAGGGCTTATGCGATTTATACTAACATGTATCTTTTGTAAAATTATATAAATATGGCCCAAAATATATATTCCTGAAGAATTTCTTCATAGATTTTAATTTATATATTTATTTGACAATGATTTGATTACTAAATCTTTGTTTGAAGTTGTTTTCTTACGCTATGAAGTAAGTATGTGGCATTATTTTACTCTTCCTTTGACACCACTGAGATGAGATTATTTTGCCATTGACAACTCTGATCTTTGCATCATTTTTTTCAGCTGACTTCCTTAATTGATTACTACTTTGGTGTTGGAGCCTGCGGCATAGCTCTCTAGAATTCTGCTGACACCAATCGATTAATGTGAAGGTGTTAGTTAGTGATTTCATCTAAGAAACATTCAAAACCATGTCAGTAATTGGTTCTTAAAAACTGCCAGATCACTGGATTTTGTTAATTTGAACATGTTAGTTTGGGTTAACAAGGATTTCTCTGGAGAGACAACAACAACAAAAAAAACCCAACAAAACAAAAGCCAACAACAACAACAACAACAACAACAAAAAAAAACCCCCCCCTCCCCCCCCCACTCAAAAAACTAAAAAATCCCCACACTTTGAAGTGAGTCTTGTGGGAAGAACAGATTTTATTCAGTTGTACATTAATATACTATACATGCACATGCCTTAATAATTAAAAGACTGTTTTAAAATATGTTCTTATTAATATTTAAGGTATCTCTGAGGAATTTGTAAAAATGCTTCAGCACAAACTATTTCTTTTTATGTTTACCTGGAGAATTTTTTGACAGCAGTGTAACTCTGAGCACCCCACTAGCAAGTCTGTGCAAGTCTGCCACTTTCTTTTCTGTAGTAACTTCCACATTTGCTTAGCAGCTTTGCATAGCTAAGCAAATTTTTTAAATGAGCCTGCAATTTTTTTTCCTTTTTTCTTCTAAATATGTTCAGAAAAATAGTGTTGTTTTATACCATTCCTCAGAGTAATTCGGTGTTATGACCAGAACTCACTGTTCAATATTGCACGTAAGAAAAAAAGAAGTAAAGTTTCTTTTTAAGCTTGATATTAACTTTTGAAAGCATATTTTTCTTTTATTTCTTGGTGGAGTGTTTTGTAGGATGACTTCTTAAAACAACGTAGATTTTTGCAGTGTGCTAGGCTTTGTGTATGCTACTGTGCATCAGCAGAACATCTCTGTCTGATTTCCTAGGGATGGTTGCGGAGTGTGCAAGTTAGTTAAGTCCAGTGAGCATACTGTGTTCACAGGCTCTGTTTGTGCAGAAGGCAACCTGAATCAGTTGCCTCTACACCAACATCAAAACCAGCAAAGTATTGTAGTCAGTGTAATATGCTTATATTCAGAACGTAGATGGGCATGCATACACATGTGTTTGTGGGTGCAGATATGCAGAAGCACATGCATATGTCAGCATTGGAAGGATTTGCTGGGTTGTATTGCTGAAGGGTCTGTTTGAGTTCCGGTATGACTTGATATTTTAGTGATGTGTATGATAGAATGAGAATGTCCTTATTTAAATTTGCCATTGACACCAAGGTGGAAGTGACTGTGATCATGCTGGAGAGCAGTAGAGTTTAGAATAATTTTCATAAGTTGGAAAGTTTATTTAAGAAAGGAAAATGAGGTGCTAACTCAATAGGGACTGGTGCCAATTGTTATATTTATCAAAAAATAATCAGTTACATGGAGTAACATCCAAAAGATTAGGCAATAGATATTCCTGAAAGGATCTGGGAGTTGTCGTGCATCATAAAATGGCCGTGTCACAAGGCAAATGCCTATTGGGGTTCCAAAAGATGATTGTAACAAAAAGGTCAGTGATGTGAAGTGTATACTAAGTGTGGAGTACCATGTCCAGTTTTAGGTAGAGCGTGCTAAGAACCATGAGCGAATGAGAAAAATTGTGGATAAAAGAAGGCAATGTAGGAGCATTTTTACAACAAGTTACATTGCTTTCTGGATCTCTGATCAATGTGAAGGAGCTCTTTAGATTGAAAACAAAACAGTGGGTAGGAACTGCGTGACAATCTCCAGCAACAAAAAACTGTTGAATAACAGAGGCAGTTGGTCTGTGTATTGACAGTGTTGTGGTCTTCTGCTGTTCAGTTATCTGTCCTATCCACCAGAAGTACAGGGCTAATTATGAAGTGGTCCTGAATCCTAAACCTACTATGGCTCCAGAACATTCTTCAGGAGCAGGGTATGGAAGCTTTGTCTGTATGAGGCTTACAAGTTTCTGTTAAGAGTAAGTACAGTTGGTAAGATGTACAGCCTAGAGACAGCAGAAAGAGACAGGTAACTCCAAGAAATATAGAGCCAGATTAGATCTCAGGCTCCTTTTTGTGAACCCCCCATTGACACTTGGCTGTCATCCTTTGCGTTATTTCAAAAATTTTGTTTGTATCTTTGCCCTAATCTTTTATCTCTTACAAATTATTTCTAAAACTCATATTTAAGAGTCCACACAGAGTAGTTCTGTCTCTTTTCCTGAGGAATGTGGAAGCATCTCATAATGGAACAGTTGCTGGAAACAAGCATGAACTTTTCCAACTCTGATTCTTCATGCAAGAGAAAAAAATGTAATTTGTTCATATGCTCAGGTAAGCCTTTTTCAAGGTCTTCCTGGGAGGTAAAAATTCTAGATTTTCCCCCATTTTTAGCTAGTATTATTCAATAAAGCATTTGTGTTTGGTATTTATCCTGCTTTCATGCTAGTCTGCATCTGGTTCCATAACTGTAAATATACATAGCAGTAAAAGGAGGTGCAGAACATCAGGGCTGGCATCTCCCTCTATAAGCTAGTCAAGAAGATGCAAAAATTCAGTGCTACTCTTACTTCAGTCAGTATGCTTTTTCCTGTTTCACAAAATGAAAGCTTTCTGAGTGTTTAAATTGCTGGTTGTGTGGTGTTTTAAGAGGTGACTAGATTAGTTTAGCTGTGAAACAGAAAGCAGTGTGGGGACAGGAGGGTTAGGAGTCCGGCCAGAGGTCTGAGTCCTGCTCAGGTATGTTTCCCTGTCCTGCTCACAGGTATGTTTCACCTCAATCCTGTCTCATCTGAAGGGCATGAAGATAGACTGTACAAGTTAGAAGGCTCTTCAGGTTTACTAAATGACAGAAATAACAGAAGAGCAAGCAATTTTTCCCCAATTACTCCCAAGTATTTTCAGGAGCTGATGAAAAAATTGTATTTTTAAAAGATTATTTCAGAGGGATTTGTAGGGCAACAATTTTTTGCCAAACTGTATACCTTATGTGCAGAACTTTGTGTAGGTATCACCTAGTCTTTCATTTGATTAATGAATTATGTACTAATTTTAATTTTGTGGGACGAGTTGCTGCTTTGTCAGTGTGTGCTCAAACATCTCCATTTCCTGATGTTTCTTGCATGTTCAGTGGTAACGCAGAACATTGTCTCTGCCCTGGTGCAGGAGGCATGATGTGATGCCTCTCAGTAGTAAGTTCTTGTTTGCTTGTTCTCATGTGCTTTCTTTTAAGCATTGCTACAATCTGTTCCATGATGTGATCATGTGCCTTGACAGAAGTCAAAGTCAGAGCAAAGAATAGTGCTCTGCCGCTTGCCATTCTTGTTCTCTCTTGCTACTCCTAGCCAAGGACATACACAGATAGTTCAGCTTCACTTAATTCTTGATGTATGTAATCCATTTATTGCTCATGTGTACATGTAGCTTTCTACCCTTCACACCATGGAAATCATCAAAAAATCTTCTGCAGTTTCAGCAAGAGTAGTACTTCAAAACAGAAGGCTTGGTGGAAAATATTGGATGCACAGCAGTATGGTGATGTGCCACTGTCCTGAACACTAAATAGAAACCTCTCATATTTCACTGCTGTCTTTCTCATTAGTTGGGGATTTGATGATAAGTGATTTAAATATCCCTAGTATGCAAGAATCATGGTCACTGACAAGGAATATGATTACAGAGATTTTTTTTTTTAGTCCTCATAGCTCAAATAGGCTATTTCTATACTTCTCAAGGTAACAGGGTGGGGTTATGCTGAAGAGCGTGATAAGTAGGCAACACTTGTTGACATTTACTCACTCTCCAGTTATAAACCCATTTTTACCTCCTACATTACAAGAGTTTTTAATTTCTTGTTTGTAGACAGTAAAACATGATTCCATTTACAAACTGTGAGCAGACTTGCAGAACAGCATTGAGAACTAATTTTTCATTCCCCAGAGAATGCAAGTTTGTTACCAGGTAAGCTATCTTATGACTGGCATATATTGACTGTCAGCCTTTCAGAGGCCCCGGTGCTGGATCCTGCATGTACCAGAGACGCAAGATTTAATTTTGATTACTGACTAACTTCATTCTGGGTGTTTCTAACCTGAGAACTCTGTGCATGCATGGACTGCTTACCTGCTAGAGGAGAGCAGATGAGACAACATGCCATGAGAGCATACTCAGAAAAGCAACTGAAGAGGGAAATCTCCAAGTCAGCCAAATCTGGTTTTGTACTCAGGCAGTCAAAACCATACTTTTGCACTGCTGTACAGAGGTCAGGGGTTTGAAACTAAAACAGGTAAAAAGCAGTAGTTTGATCAGAGAGCCTTCTGTCCTAGTAGTACGTTTGCTACTGAAGCTGGCTTGGCAGTGGCTTTGCCATTGGACTACTTTTTACTACCACAGAAAGGGAATCGAGGTTCCTAATAGACTTAGGACCCTTTTTTGGTATAGACAGCTTGGAAATGTAAAATGTGGTCTTGCATAGAATCATGAAGTGGTTTGGATTGGAACGATTTGATTTAAAAATTACCTAATCCAACTCTTTACCATGGGCATGGACACCTTTCATTACTTCACGTTCCTTGTTAGATTCAGCCTGACCTTTGGCATTTCCAGTGGTGGCATATCCACAGCTTCTCTGGTCAGCCTGTTCCAGTGTCTCACCACTCTCATCATATAAAAAGTCTTCCTTGTTTCCAATCTAAATCTACCCACTTAATTTATGAGTTAACGTTGGCACTTGTCCTGTCGCTACAAACCTTGGTAAAAATTACCCTGTCTCCTTCTTCCCTGTAAGCCCCCATTATGTACTGGAAGGCCACAAAATCTCCCTGCTGGAGAGACCCTTCTCATCTTGTGCTGAACAACCACAACTATTTTCCTTTACAACTCGTCACAGCAGGGATGTTTCAGCTTTCTGGTCAATTCTGTGTCCCTTGTCTTGACTTGTTCCAGCAGATCCATGTCTTTCATGTTACTGAGGACCCAAGCATTTCAGGTGAAATCTCACCAGAGCAGAGGGGGAGAGTCTTCTCCTTCTCCCTGCTGACCATGCTGCTTTTGATGCTGCCCAAAAAAAATGCAACTGACTTTATGGGATGTGAGCACATATCGTGCCCAACTTTTTATTCACCATAGCCCAAATCCTTTTCTGCTGGGCTGCTCTCAACCCATTCATCCTCTAGCTTGTATTGATACTGAGGGTTAACCAAAGCTGTTTGCTCTTGGCCATTGTTGCATTTCATGACGTTGGTATGGGCTCACTTGTCAAGCCTGTGAAGGTCCCTCTGGATGCCATCCCTTCTCTTCAGGGAATGAACTGCACTGCTCAGCTTGGTGTTTGGTTCAGTTTTGTGTAGAGGGCACTTACAAGGCCTGGGATCAAACATGAGCAAGACCAACCACAACAATGGCAGATCACTTGCTCGATGAATAATGTGAAGATCTTGAGGAGTAAGTTTTTAATTATCACTTGAGGCAAGCCCAGTGGCATTGATTAAATTGTACATGGACAGGATTATTTCTTTAATTCTGTGACTTTGGAGTTCTTGACTTTTAACCTCAATGGTTTTGTTGTATTTCCTTTGATGGAATAATGTCTAAATTTATACTTTACTATAGTACTCAGCATTTCAGTGAAAACAATAGAAAAGTTCACTGTATAGTTTGGGGAAAAAATAGCTGTGTTACAGGCTTCTTAAATGTTTTATAACATGTCACTGTTGGTTTCTTTTTTTTTTTTTTTTATTCTCCTTTGTGTAACACTGTAAATATTTAAATATGGCTCCCAAAAATAAAATCTCTCTAAAATGCTGAGCTCCTGTTGAAGGCTCTAGGGATTTGGTGTACTAAGTTAGAACTGGTTGAATGTGTTTTAAAAATAACTGGTGGCTATAATTATTTGCTTCAACAGCTTGACTAGTGGTCAGAAGTAGGAGCCAGGGTGCAGGTCAGCCTGCTGGTGGCCACTGAAACAGCTGGAAGTCCAGTTTTTGCCTCTGGACCTGGAGGCTAGCTCAGCTACTCCTGAGCAGCCTTTTTTTGTAAGCTCCCAGTATGAGCACATATTGATTAACATTGGACTGACTTGGTTTAGATGCAATGGAAACTTGCAGTCACTCCAGAATATTCCTTTCTAATTAGCAGAAATTTTGAAGCAGAGAAATTGCTTAAGCTTTTTAAGCAAAGGTTTTCCTCAGAAGAGGAAATCAGTACTATTTTGTCTTACAGGGTTGTTGGGATTACTCCTAGATGAAGTGAAGTCAGAGGCAAATATTAGTTTTGTTTGTTCCTGCACTTTATGTTGTAATCCTGTGTTTGTTACTAAAAAGTCCAGTGGTCAAAGAAATGGATTTAGAATTCACAATTAGCTTAATTTTGCTGTTTTCTAGTTCTTGATTCTAGCTGGGTTCTGAACCAAGTATGTGTATGTGTGTCTAATTTGTTTATTTAGAAATAGAGGAGAACATTCAGCCGTTCAAATAAACAGCCGTACCCTTCTTTTACTTTTCTGTTAATGTACTCATATTAGTGCTAAGGTCTTGAACAGATTCTACTATAGAATTAAAATAATAGAAGAATATATTAGTTGATAAATTGTGTGTGTTATGGAGCACGGTTGATTACCTCACTTATTAGTTGGGCATTAAAGCAGACAGTATTTAGACAAATAATGAAATGCTCTTGTGACTTGCTTTTTATGTATAAAATAAAAGCAAATAAAATAAAATAAAGCAAATAAAAATAAAATAAAAGCAAGCAAAATCTGAATATTGGGGGCTTGTTGTAATTCACATTAATATTCAATTGTGAATGTACAGGAAGTATACATTTTTCTCATTTAGAAACATCTAGTACACTAAAGTTTGTTTCTTCTGAGTGGTTTTTAAGTTGCTTTTTTTTCTTTAATTAAAATTCTTCATAATAATAGCTATATATTTCAGCTATAGATACTGGTATATGGGTGGTGTTCTTTACAAGCCATCTACTTGATAATTTTGGGTGTTTATAATTACAAGAGGAATTAAAGTTTAAAAGGCCATAGGAAGCACTGGAATATTTTTGCGACTACTAAGCTACTAGTATTAGTCATTCTGTAGCTTGAATAAGGTATGTGTGCTCAGCCTGAGGGTTGTCCATGTAAGTTAGCTCAGGATCAGTCCTTGGAGTGATGGCTCTTACCGGTTTGTGTCTTTGCTGGGGTGCCTAACAGACCAGTAGGGGTCACTCTATGCATTGAATTTCGGGAACATGTTAGTAATTTTAATTACTCTTTTTAATTGCATATGCTAGCACTCTTGAAAAGAAAAAATCCTAGAGGAGAATTCTACTCATTGTTTATTAAATTACTGTTTTTTCTTTGAGCTGGGAATATCTGTACAAAGCATGTACAATAGTTAACGTATTATAAACTAGCTATGAAGCATGGCTATTTCACAGATATGATAAAATTTCAGAGGAGTTTTTGAAAGAGTCTTCACAGTTTGCTGAAAGAGAGTGTGCAGAAAAGAAAGTGATCCTGGTTGGGGTTGTTGCATTTCCATGCCCCAACTCAGTAAAAAAGGCTGGAAAGTCTGGTGAGGCATGTCAATGTGCCACATAAATATTTCAGTGATGTATTCTTCCATTTCTCTCAAAGTCAAACTTTAAGGCTGTTTTTAATACTCTAGCAGAAGGATATCAAGTATGTGTGCATCTGTGAAATGAAAGAGATATCCTGGTAAAGATATCTCTGCCAGTCTTCTAAGTCTAAGGCAGTTAATTGTGCAACTAGTTGATGATCAATGCAGTCACTTCAAACCAATATATAAGATCCATCTGTTTCCAGTTTTTCTGTAGTGGCAGTGTTGTGAAATATGTCTTTCCCTCCTGTTTTATTCTAAAATCTGTATCTTAGTATTTAAAATGTTTTCCATATAAGATTGGAGAAAGCTGAAAGCATTTTAATGCTTGTGAAAGGACATAATCCTTTCTTAAATGGGGCATTTATCCAATTTTAAATTAAAGACTGAGATTTGTACTTCATAATACTTTCTTTACTAAGATTTCTTAATGAGGGATACATTGCACATTTTGATGGAACTAGATATGCTATTTAGATTCCTATCCTTTCCATGACCTCCTCTTCCACACTTACTGCAGTAGTTTATGTATTTGTGTTTTTCTGTGCCACAGTTGTGCACCGGAGTTCAGCTCTTATTTCAAAAGAGCTGGAAGCCACAGAGAATCTTCAATGTAAGTGGTCTGTGGAAAAAGGCCAGCAAAAATCACTCCAATCTGGTGGCTTAGCTGAAATCCAGGACCTGAGAGTTCAGTTTCTGACTCAGGCAAGTCAAAGTAGTCTGGTAGTTTGCTTCATAAAAGCATGGGTAGACATGTGGAGTCAGGTGAAGCAGATGGAGAGGAAGAGCATATTTGTAATATTCATGATCTTTGCTTCAGAGGCTGCCTGTAAGGATAAAGTGATTAATTTCAGTAATACTGACACAAGAGCAGATGGTAGCAGAAAAAGTAATAGCAAGGTAGTAAGGACCAGCAATTGCTTGTTTTTCTGTGCCTGATGAGATTTGCTTAATGTGATTGATAAGGGTGTCTGAAAACTTGTGCTGATCACTTTTGCGTACGTTGCACTTTGATGAGAAAACAAAAGATCAGCTCAGGTGTATCTCTATCTCCATTTTTCAGTGAAGTGGTTGAAATTCTATTTATGTTGGTAACATTTTATTATAGTAAAGAGTATAGTTTTTTCTTTTTGTTAAGTGTTGTCTCTTTACTTAGAAGTGTGTATCAGGGAAGAAAGGGAAAGGTGAAGAAATAAGGAGAGTATTGATCTTTTCCTTGTGTTCTTAGTTCATAAAACTGATACTTTATTTCTTTAAGTAGTTAAGAAAATTGTATCTTACAAGCAGGAAAATGTCTTTAAATGACAATGCTGCATTTTTAATTGGAATGGAATAAGAAATTTTGTAATCCTGTAACATAAAAACTATTAGCATCTTTCCAGCAAATGTTGCTTGAATTCACAAAATTAATTCAACTTTAGTGTGCTTTTTTCAGTGAGACTGCTTGTTTTCCCTTGCAGTATTTTTTCTCTGCATTTCCAGTGAAGTCATTATGGCTCAAATAAATCATAGCTTTTCTTTATTTTCTCTCGGCCCCCAGGTGTACTGGTTGTTCTGATCATCTAAGCCTAACATATTTTAATGCCTTTATATGTAGCCCTTATTTCTCCAAAACTGATCTTTAAAAAAAAAGCTTGCTCTCCTTTTCACAGAATCAGAGAGTGTTTAAGGTTGGAAGGAGCCACTGGATGTAACTTTCACCAATCTCTCTATTCAAGGAGAGCCCCATAGAGTACGTTATTCAGGGTTGTGTCCATATGGCTTTTGAATATCCTGCAGTGAGGTAGACTCCAAAACCTCTCTGAGCAATTTTTCCAGTGCTCAGTCACTCTCACAGTGAAGTTCTTCCACATGTTCAGGTGGAACTTCCAGTGCATCAGTTTCTGCCCATTGCCTTTTTCTGTTGCTTGGCACCACCAAGAAGAGCCTGGTCCAGCCTCCTGGCACCTTCCCTTCAGATACTTACGGACATTGATAAGGTCCCCTCTTAGCTGTCTCTTCTCAAGGCTAAACAGTCCCAGCTCCCTCAGCCTTCCTTGTAAGAGACGTTCTCCACTCCCCTAAAAACCTTTGAAGCCCTGTTGGCCCTGCCCCAGGAGTTTAATGTCTGTTATGCTGAGGATTCCAGAGGTAGTAGTGGGGATCAAGCACAGTTCCTTTTGGCCCAGTGTACCATGACCTGGCTGCTTGTCTAACTCCAGATCCCCACCAAAATTAATTTCAAATTAATTTTGAATACTTTATTTTGTTTTACTATGTTTATTGTAACTTTAAAAGAGTGAACATGTGAATATTTCCACCTCTTTGGTTGATGCATGTAGCAAAATTCTACAGTGGCTTTACAATATTGTTGCTAACATGATAACACAGAGATTATTAGTTTCAGTTAGGTAATGCTAATACTTACCACACCACATTACTTAACATGACCACAGATTATTTATTTTAATAATTACTGATAAATGAGTAGTGATAATTGGGAGATGATAGGGTTTTGGAGGATTTTTTGGTGTTTTTGTTTTGTTTTGTTTTGTTTTTGTTCTTGTTTGTTTGTCTGATTGGGTTTTTTTTAAGGTACGATTTGGTTACAGCAAATGGTTGTGTCAGTGATTACTTGTATTAATTTATGCACCTTTTTCTTGATAAAAGCTATCTATTTGGAGTCAGAGTGAAACAAGACTTGGAGAGTTCAGGGATTTGATGTGAAGTAGGAATATGACAAATATCAACATATTGAACTATATTTTCACACAGCAACCTGGTGGATGACATAACAGAAAAAACCCAACCAAAACATTCCTTTTGCTTCTTCATCCATAGAGAATAGATGGACTTTCTTCAAAATATATTAAAAAAAATGTTTTTTAAAGAATATTGACAAAATCACTAGATTTGTATGTTCGGACCAGATAAAGGGAGCAGGTTATAAGATTTGAGAAGATAAAATATTTTCTCACTTTATTGACTTAAACAGTATTTCTGTGGTTTCTTTTAAACATGTGATTCTTTTTTTGTCTATGTACTGTTTTTCTGTAGGTACATTATAAATTTTGATTCTATTTTGGCTTTTCTTAAACCACAGGTGTATCAATTTACCTTTTTTAAACTCAATCTCATTTTCAAGTATACTTGTATTTAACATAAAAAGCTTAAAACTTAACTTTTAAAAAAAGTGAAAGGTAGTACAAAAAAATTTTAAAAGGAAAAAGATTTCAAAAACCCAAGCAGTAATGTAACTGAGAATTGGTCAGTCAGGCCACCTAAAGACAGGGAAAAAACATGTTCTATCATACGGTATTAAATGTCATACTGGTTTTGGAAGTTACTTTGTGTACACTGAGCTTTGTACAGAACAAAAATTGATAATTTTGTCAAGGAGCAGAGTAGGAAGACTGATGCTGAAGGAGGCATCAGAAAGTGACGCTGCTGAAGTTGTCATAGATGCTCAATGTAGATTCCTTTTGAGTGGTGTGCCTTCAGTGCGAAGATGAATCCCTGCTTTAAAGAGCCCTCCTAAGTGATGTTTGCTAATGGAAAGATGTAATTATATGGTTGATGCAGGTTGTACTGTTTCATGCTTTGGAATTCAAAATTACAGCAAGAACTGTAAATTATTGCAAAATGGTAAATATTGTAATGTTTGTGACTACATGCATTTGTTTTCCTTAGGTTTTCAGGATTCCTTGTAGAAATGTTGGGTTCTTGGTGTATCATGCACCTTTTTTAAGACAACAGTCTATGGCACTACAGTCTATACTTACTCGCTAACAAAGGAAGATGCCTTTAATGCATAATGAATCCAAGTATTAGTTTTTTTCTTTTGACTTTGACTTTAACTCCACTGAGTTTAACTAAGAAAACAGAAAAGTCATTGCTTCAGCTAAGTGTGCCTGTCCAGGAAGAAATGGTGATACTGCTACAGGCATGCTTTGAGCAATGGCTTGGGCATTTACCCAGTTCATATATCCCTGTCATAAAGAGTCAGTTTCTGTTCTTTTGAAGTGATGTGGCTTTCTGTGAATTATTCACAGGGAAGAAAAGGTCTTCTGTGCCATCTAAAACAGAAACAAATGCCTGTGATATGATTTTGTGTAAGGAAATCAAGAAATACTAGAATGGTGCCCTAAATTTAAGAAGGCCATTTGTATTATTGCATGATACAGTTAGGATAAGCCATAAAAAAATGAAAGCTGAATCTAAAAGAAGTTAAGTAATAACATTACCAGATGTAAAGTTGTTTTCGATTATCTAAAGACTGAAAGAGATTATCTAAAAGACTGAAGTGTGTTCATCGTAAATCACTTTCAAATTCTGCACATCCTCTATACATCCTTATGTCAGCAGCATATTATACAGTTTCTCTTTCCATTTCTCTTAGCTCCTGCCCTAATAGGGTGGGCATGTACGGCTTCATATTTTTCCCGAGAGAACTGACTCCAAGGTGCTAGTGCAGTTTGGGAATTATTAATACTGAATAGTGTTAATTTTCAGGGTGATTTCACTGAAGGAAGATAGATGTTTCTTGTGCTTTGGACAGGTACTTTGCATTTCAAATAAATTGTTTTAGATCCAGGGTTAAATTAGAAGTAGGTTCACATAGGGATTTTTGTTTTTCATAATTGGTTAGGAATTGCTGCTGTCACCAGTATCAGTGTCAAGGCTTTCAGCCAAGATATTTATGCATATCAGACAACTCAGATGAAGAGAATTTCCTGTTTTCTATATAAGCACAAAGTACAAAGACCAGACTTGTAAAGAACAAAACGTAATTTGTCTTCAACTTCTTGTCTAAAGATACTCTTCTATTCTTCTCGATAATTTTGAGTCCTTGTGAGTAAAAGTGTATGCAGTAGAAGATCTTACAGAAGAATTCAGAACATGTCTTTGTTTTCTTTGTTTAAAAAAACCTCAGGGCTGAAATAAGTTTCATAAATATACCTTAAATAGCATCCTATCTATACTTTTCCATTGTCTGGGGTACTTCCTCTTTCCTTCCCACTGACTTCAAGATTACAGGCAGTTTGCTTTTTAGATATTTGTCACCATATGCATTGAATGTTTCTTTATCTTCCATTTTCCCCTTAGATCTGTATATATTAAATATACATGGGTTTGTGTATGTGCAAATAAATGCTGACAGCTAGCCACAGCATCTGAGATGACACAGTTTCTTTTAGATGCAGACTAAGCTAGCTGTGAAAAATGTTAAAGATGTATTTGAAAGCTGTTTGCTAGGAATGAGTTCTTGGTTTCACTTAATAATTGTATATATTGTGAATAATTGTAAATATTGGCTTCTGGGCTGAAATTTTCCATCACAAATAATTAGTACACATTGAAATTCTTAAGATTCAGTGATATAATGCATCTGCTTCTGAGAAGAACAAAATAACAAAAACCGCCAACAAAATGAGAGAATAGTTTTGCCAGAATTAATAAAATAAATTTGATCATGTAACTGTTGTGCTACGTTATTTTTCCTCTCTTTGGACTGGGAATTAAAAAGTTTTATTAGAGTGGAAAAAGTAATTGCTCTGTACCAGTCTTAACCAGATGACCTCTGAAAATGTCAGTTTACCCGAAGTTGAGTCTGAAAGCAAAATTCTTCTAGGTTTTTTGCAGAAAGTGCATTACAAGAACCCCAAGAAAAGAACAAAACACTTCTAACCATTATTGGTTTTGTCTGAAAGAAGTTTTGGTGATAACAACTGGACTGAAAATTAGCAAGGCTGCTTCCACATTTTTCCTTTGTTGTTAATGAGTTTGTAGAGATTAGTCCATATTGTTTCTATTGTGGAATAACAGAAGATGTATTCTGTTTGTTTAAGACATTATTCACATGCATTTCTATGTTATTTTCAAAGCTTGGATTTCTCTAGTTGTATAAGATTTGGATTTAGTCAACCTCTGGTTTCATGCTGCTTGCCTAAATCAAGGTATAGGAAATGCCTTCTCTGAGAACTGAGTGTTTTATCTCTTTCCCCTTGAAATGGAAAGAAATTTCTGTGTCTGAGGTGGTGAATAATTTTGTTTTGAATCAGAAGACTGATTTGTTTATATTCACTGTATTCATTTATTAGCAGTTAGCCTAAATGCAAAAGGTTGGTCATCACTTACCTATGGTAAAAGAGCAACTTTTGGACCATCAGCATCTTCTTCTGGATTGTTTCTTGAAAACAAAAACCTACTGCTGCTGCCTTCTGTAAGATATGAAATGGAAAGCAAGTTCTGATGTCTGTGCTGTGCCCCTAGAAGTTTCATGATTCCAAGCCCTTCAGGTACTACTTGTAACATACTGGCTTTTTTTGAATGACTGCAGTTTACTTGGTGCTAACATTATCCTTTTGTTTTCCAGTTAGACTGATAATGCAAACATAGATTCTGTAAGAAATGGTTGTATAGTGTAATTATACTCTGACAGGTTACTCTGGTGGAAAATGAGTTTTCTGTCCAAGATAACAAAAGAAAAAAGTAATGAAAATAAGAAAATTAATATTTTAGCTGCAGGACATTTTGTATGGAGAGCCTCTGCTCATGAATGCCTCAGCATTTAAATCAATACAGTTTGAAAGACTCTCATACAAGTTGATATAATAACCTCTGAAATACTAATGATGAGTTATCACTTCCACTGGGAAACTGTACCGGTCCCAAGCATAAAAGTGGTCATTTAAAATGTCTTTACTAAGCAGCACAGTATTCTGCAGAACTAAATCTCAAGTAGATGTGGCTCCCTAAATGGTAATTCCATCTTTTTTTAAAAGGTCAGCTCAATTAGATTTTGGCAAGATTGAGTCTTCAGTGTCTCTTATTATATTCATCAGGACACATTGGCTGGTAGTTTGCAAGTGTTCATGAGCAAAACAGGTTAGTAATATATTGGTACCAGTACAAATAGATTGTCCTCATCACCGCATAGACAAAACACTCATGAGAACTGTGCAATTCTTTAAACACTAGTGGCATGATATAATGAAGTTGTATTCCATTAAGCACTTGTATACAAGGGAGCAAAATGTCATCACCTGAGTGTGGCTGCATTTCTGTGATACAACCTCATCTGTTCCGTCAACTAGTTTTGCTCTGATCAATAAGCAGTTTTCTGTGGCCTTTCACTACTGTCAGATGTCATTGAGTGATGTAAATACACATCAGAAACTAGAAACTTGACAGCTCACCTAGACTAAAGAGAGAAGTGTGGGAGGGGGTGTACTGCTGGGATAGACAGAAATGACAGCTGATGTCTGCTGTGTATAAATGATTTGATATTGCTACAGACAAGATTTTTCATTTTCCATAAGCATGCAACAAAATGGTTCTGGCTTGTACAAGTCAAATCATTCAAAAAGACCAAAGGGAATAAAAAGGAGAGCACTGAACAGAATGGCCCACTTACAGATTGCCTTTATTTTTATTCTTGCCTTTTGGTACTAAATATTGGGTTCTACTTGATGCTAAAATGAAGGAAGAATAAATAAATATTAGAAATGTTTGCCCAGGCAGCATACAATGAGTGAAAATATCTATTCATGCTCACATACTCTTTCAAAGCATTAGAGAACTCCAATATTTCACTAAAGAGAACTCCAATATTTCACTACAGAATCAAAAAACTGGAGATGTTTTGGTTGCTTGTGTTGTTTTTCAGTTGTGAAGAAGCTTAAAAATACTTTCAAAAATGGCGATAGAGGGCTAACTATGAAAACAGTTATATTCCATAGTGGGGAATTGAAGCTGGAATATGCAGGCTTTTTCTAGTTTGAAGTCTTTTTGAGACGCTTTATGATTCCAATGAAGATCAACTGCCTGGAGTTAAGATGAAGAGGAAAGAGTTTAGCACTATTCAGTGTTTCATTTATAGCTGCTGTATTATGGGTCTTGCACTGTGGAACATACTTGCTCCTATTTTACCATAAGAAATTTACATTATGAGTTCCAGAACACAGTTTTCTATGAAGAGAGGAAGTTTCTGTAATAAATGGTTGGCGGTAGATAAACATTTAAGCTTTTTGAACAGGTGCATGGTGTTTGGCCTTTCATCTTGAATGTTGGTTTTATCCTTCCTATGCAGTATATATATATATAATCCTGACATATATAGATATTTCTTCACAATATTTGCTGCTGTGTGAGAAGCAAAATATGGAAGTCATAATTTTGAAGAGAAATGAAATATGTTAGTAAAATAAAATCTGTTTCTAAAAAATTCTATGGGTTTTGTAACTTAAAGTAATAGCTACTGATGTGTTGATCTGAACTCTGGGCTATTTATGATAGCAATGTCACTGATACCAGCTTGCACTCTAGCTTGCTCCCCTGGCCACTGGTGAAACTGCTGAGAAAGTGGGAGTGTTATCTCTGTGTGATGGTGTGTGCATGTGCATACAGGAATGTATGGAATTCCCAGTCTGCACCTCTGCTCCACGCCAGGGAGACCCCACCTGCAGTGCAGCATCCTGCTCTGGGGTCCCCAGCACAGAAGGGACACCAGCGTGTCGAAGTAAGTCCTGGGGAATGGCACAAAGATGATCAGAGGGATGGAGCACCACTTCTATGAGGAAAGGCTGAGAGAATTGGAGATTGTTCCGCCTAGAGAAGAAACGGTTCTGGGGTGACCTTCTGGCGATGTTTCAGTACCTAAGGGGAGTCTACAAGAAAGATGAAGAGGGACTTCTAACAAGAGTGTGTAGTGATAAAACAAGGGACAATGGAATTAAACTGAAAAAGAGTAGATTTAAATTAGACATAAGAAAGAAATTTTTTGTTGTGAGTGTGGTAAGGTGCTAGAAGAGGTTGTCCAGAAAGGTTATGAATGCCCTGTCCTTGAAAGTGTTCAAGGCCAGCTTGAATGGGGCACTGAGCAGCCTAGGCTAGTGGAAGGTATCCTTGCCCATGGCAGAGGAGTTAGAACTACATGATCTTTATTCCGCTATCCAACCCAAACCCTTTTGTGTTTCTTCAGTATCTTTGCTGCCTTAATAATGTTGTAATGCTTCAGTGTTCTTATCCACTACACTGAAGTATAATTTGTATGGAGAAAAGCCTGTGCTTCTGCTGTGCCAAGATTTGGGCATGTGCCATGAGGTCAGTGCTTAAGTGTTGGAGATTGGGTCTTCAACAGTTACTGGCCACACTGTTCATATACACCAGGATGTCTCAGCTAAGAAGCCTGGATTCAGAGCAGGTGTCGTGATTCCCATTGAATTCTGGAGTTCTTAATTTGGGCTCTTGGGTTTCCATCACCTCTGTCTCTAAGGGTTTTTTCTGCAAGGCTTTCAACACAGGCAATAGTTGTCCTCATCTGGAACATTTAAAACAGATTTCTTGAGACTGGCATGAAACTTGGTTAAGAATAGCCAAGCATAACCACCCTAAATTACATGCATTCCATGTTTTCTCAGACATCAGATCATAACTCTATCTTTTCTTTACATTGTCAATTATTTGGTGCTTTGTGTTGTATACAGGGAATGACCAGGTGCTCATCTGCTATTATAAATTTGTAAGGAGCACAGTGAAATGCAAAGTATGTGATGCTAAGTCATCAGTTGTCACTCTGCTAGCATATTTCAGTTAATTTACTGTGAATTATGAACTATTGCTATGAAAGAGATGCTGCTGGACAGCTCTGTGTAGGCTGATGTTTATTTTAAATAAGAAAATTATTTTGAGTTTATTTCTGATTTATCTCATTAAGTCACTCAGAACCAGTAGTGTGTGTCTTGCAAATAAAAAATGTCATTTTTTCTGATACAAAACCAACCAGTCTTAATGTGCATACAATAATGTTAACAAAAAGAGTGATGTCATGTTGTAGCTGTTAAGTAGGACTTTGGTAACTAAATTCATTTTCACCAGGACATT
>NW_005054404.1:1624147-1692530 GCF_000277835.1 Geospiza fortis | reverse complement strand
ACTGAAGTGATTGACTTGTGGAGGAGGTCATTACACAGCAGGAAGATATTCTGTATCTTATAGTAGTCTTATATCTTATCTGTATAGTCTTTTATGTCTGGACTCAAATCTTGAGAATTATTCAAGTTTTCTAGAAACTAGCAAGAGGGCTCCAGGGATCTGCTTCAACTTAGCCCCTGCCTGTGCTTTAGGATACTTTATAGGTTTAGACCAGTCTAATGTAATTGTCTCCTTTTTTTTACTTAGTTCCTTATACTGGCAAGTGAGATTAGATGTCTCATAGCCCAATACAACACCTCCAAATACTGTAACCTCCAGAACACATTGAAAATCCCCCCAAAAGATGGTATAAAATGCTACTTTCCATTGTTCACAGTCCCATTCCGGATCTGATATTTGTAAGATTCTTTCTAGAGCTATGTCTGCTATAGTTTTGAAATACACTTGCAATTATAATGTATGACCCAGTGATAAAAAAGATTAAAAATCATTTGTGGTAACACATGGTTGTGTGGTTGCCCCAAATATATAGCGATTTTCCATTCTATTCTTTTTCTCTCTGTTTTATTGTACATAATAAAGTAAGCACATGACCTGGTTTGGTTTGGGTTTTTTGTTTTGGTTTGGCTTTTTTTTTTTCATTTACAGATTTTGCAGTGTTTCTGTCACTTCAACTTCTTGTTCCTTATTAAGACTTCAGAGATACAAACCAGTAGCTCAGTAATTGCTTTCTTGAATCTGCCTTTAATAATTACATTTAGTAAAGCTGTATCGAAAATTAGAAAGGCAGAGACTAATGGAAAACTAGATTTTTCACTGAATTAGAAAGCAAGACAATCCATATATTGACAACATTTCAAGTTGAAACAGATCAGGAAAACTGTTTTGGACTGTCTGTGCAAAGAGGCAAACACAGGCCTGATGTGCAGTGGCATCTGCATTTTATACCAGTAGAGAAACTATAAGAGATTTCATGTAAATAGGTGTCTTGAGAGGGGACAGTAGAAATCTGGTTTGGAAGCAAGTCACCTGAGGTTTTTTTAGTTAGAGAACCTTTTTCTTCACATTAACAAAAGTCTAGAAAGTGCTAACTTTTCACTGATTAAAATACTTTATAGGCAAGGTGGGAAAAGAGGAAACATGGTTTAATTTCTTGTTTTAGATCTGTGGAAGAATATTTGTTGAGGGTGGTATCAGAGCACTGTGAGTCAGCTTGTATGAAGGGGGCAGAGGAGAGGAGGTATTGTATCAGCATTTAGTCAGCAGTGGGACTTCCCACTAAAAATTTATGGCATTTGAATTCCCATTTTAAGAATGAAAAATGGGAATTCAAATGGGAAAGCATGAAAACTCTTTCCAGGCTTCTATCCCTGATATGCTAATATTTTAAATGCCTCTGTACAAGCAGGCAGGGGATTGTGTGATTGATTGATTGATTGATGTATTAAACTCAATGTGTTCATTAATTGCTAGGTGTTTTGTGTTACCTCAAAATTTAAAAAATGCCCCAAAACCTAAACAACTTTGAAATGTATATAGACCTGGCAGTGTAAAAAGATCATTTCATGGTTGTGTATTGTTAGTGGGATGTAAAAGCTTGTGCTTACCAAGATTTGTTTTTTTCTGTTTTTTTTTTTACTGGTTCTGCCTCTTAAAAGCTTACATTTTTCATTTTGTAACTGAGCCAGTGTTAGTTGATGGAGGTTATTTGGGTGTCTTTGGGTCTTTTGTAGCATATTGAGATTGGTTTTTGCTTCAGTAATCTGCTAAACAGACACTGGGCCTAAAAATCAGTTGACACTTTCAGTATTTTTGGAGACCCTTATTTTTAACCAACAGTACAATTCCTCTTACATGCTGCACATTAAATAATAGTTTGCTTTGACAGCATAATGCTTTCTTCTGCTGCATTTTAGAATGCATATGCAGAATTAGGCACATTTTGCATGGGTGATTTGGATTGGTGTCGATTAGTGCAGCATAGATCTTGTAATTTTTATTACACTGTGGATTAGTTTTGATAAACATGAAAATAGAGTTTTTATTATGTAAGTTTTTACAGTTTATTGGATGTTAAACTCATTTTATTGCAAAATGTTGCTGAACTTTCAATTTTTATTATGTCTCATTGAACATAGGTTGATGTTTGCGCGTTTCTGAATGTAGAAGAGGCTTCTTCAGCTAGAAACTTCACCTTAAATCCTAATCACATAGCGTAGGATTAAATATTTACTTTCATTGTTATGCATATATATTAATCAGTGTGTAATTTTAGTTAATAGTAACTGTTGGTAATCTAATTAATAGTAACTCTTGGTAATCTGATAGACTTCATCACTAATCCAGCAACTTTTATGACATAGGGAAAGCTCCAGTTGTTGCTAATGTTACAGGCAGTGTACTGTACTGTATGGTGATAGCAGCAGTGAAGCCACTGTTAGATCACCAGCAACCTGACACATTTCACTTCTGTTTGTAGAACCCATAAAAGCTAATATTTTCCTTGTTTGGAGTGGAAAAAATAAATTTATAAGAAAGCACTTCAGGAGTCACAGAGGAAATGGAAGGAACCAGAAAGGTGAGTCATGCTTGAGATTCCTTCCTGTGTCACTGGAATTCCCATAAGAGCAAACAAGCATTCTTTGTAATTTGGAAGGAATTTGTCAGTTGCAAATAAATTGCTGTTTTGATAGTAACTTTTGGACCTACGGTTTGGTTTTTTTCTGTACCTGGTGAGAAAGATGAAAGAGTCTTAAAAAGAGAAATAGCATGAAGCTAATGGGAATATCCATCATCTTCATCCTATTCACCGTCTTCAAAATATTGCAACAGGATCTTCAGAGAAACTTTGCAAACCTAAAGAGCAAATTGCTGCTTGATAACAAAAACAAAAAAAAGAAAAAAACCTGTAAAATATGTGACAGTTGTGAATGTATAACTGGGTCTTCTAAGTGTCTTCCAAAAACATGAGCATAGAAAAAGAAGCAATTTTTAAAATTTTTTTCTTTTCCTCCTGCCTTGGAAGGAGCTTTCATAGGATCATGGGGTCATTTGGGTTGGCAGGGGCCCATGGAGGACCAGGCACACCCCCCACCACCCCTGTTCCACCCAGGGCCAATGTAGATCAGATTCCACAGGGTCATGTCCTATCATGTTTTGGCTTTCTCCACTACTTCTCTGGGCCTCAGCTCCAGTGTTTATCTAATATACACTTTCCAATGAAACTATTAAATAAACCAGATTTGGCGCTAGGTCTGGTCTTATTTTTCCAGAAAAGATGAGTGATCTTTGCATGCAGTAATTTTTCATTGGTTCTTTAAAAAGAACGGATAGAAGATTTGATAGAAAATGTTTTCAGTGGAAAGAAAGATGTGGGAATAGAATTATAACAGACTATCCTAATATAATAGAAAGATAGGCATTTAAGGCTTGGACTTTTAACTTCGGGCCTCTGAATTGTGCCCAATCTGGATGCTCTAAGTAGGTTTTTCTAAGAACAAACATAATTAAGTTGTTCGGCATTGCAGAAGCGCTTGGATTTTAGATCTAAAGGTTCCAAAGTAACCATGATGTTACTATTTGCCATACTTTCTATATGTGTGGTTTTCCTTGTTAAATGTTTTTTTTTTTAGTTCTTACATGGAAGGACCCCATAAAGACGTTGTCCTTTGTTCATTTGTTCCCACCACAGCTGGTCATGCATTCTGACCCAAGTGGACACTCAGTGGGCAAAAGGAATGTGTGACTGAATGCTGCAAGTAGGTATGTGCAGCAGTGTGGGTTGCATTGTGTGAAAAGCTTAAATGGCACTGTGAGCACTTAAATTCACAACCCTTGTTTCTTAGCAGTTTATTTCTTTTACTTACCCTTTTACTTCTTTCATCCCTGAGCAGGTAACTGGGAATTAAGGGAAGGGAAAGGAATATATGGTTTGTGTATAGGTACCACCCCAGACATATGTTGATGTCGACCTTTGAGGTCCCCAGTACAGACCTCTTGACTAAGAGACACTTGGGTTTTTGTCATCCAACTGCCCTACCAGCTGTGCAGGGAGGGAGAGGAGTACCATGTGTTACCAGTGGATTTTCAGAGCAAGCAGGTGCAGTGACATACACTTCTGATTCATACACAGTGGAATTGTGCATTCCCTTTAAAAATGCAGGAGTGGGAGTATTTCACACTACAAGTACCTTCTCCTGATCTTCCTTGGCCACCTTATTTTAACAGTATGGTCTTCTATATACTTCTAACAGTATGGTGTTCTATAGGCCTGAAATTTATCCTAACTTTTAGAGAAGCCATGAGCTTTCAATCAGATCAGACATGCTGTGAAAATAACAGAGCACCAGCAGTGCCTATCCCCTTGGAAAAACTACATTATGAACATACTCAGTGCAAAGTTTTGTTAGTAGTTAGGCAGTTTTCCAGAAGTTTATGACTTGGCCAAATTTTCCTCCCAGATGTCTTCCTGGTCTTCTTGTCCACATCTTGGAGAAATTTGAGTGAAGCAGTTTGGGTTTTGTTTTGGATTGAGTTTTGGGGTTTTGATTGGGTTTTTTGGCATGGATAATGTAAAATGTATTTTTCTTTAAGTATGTGTTTGGACTGTCTCAGCTGTAACTTTCTAAAAATATTTTCTGTCTGAATCACATACCTGATACAGAAAATCTAAGCCCAAAAATTAAAGGTTGGCAAAACTATAAGTAACCGAGAACAGTCTTGTAATGGAAATTATTAGATTATTCTAATTGCTCCTGGCTCTGCCATTGAATTCTATAATGCATTTTATTAAATTACTTCCATCTCAGGTCCTCTTCAGATGTTACTGAGATTGTAAAAAGAAAAATAACATCAATGTGTCTGAGCTGCAGCATGAAACAGGAGGGTGAGGAATTAGTTGATGCAAGATGAATGCCCCCCTTCATTACCCCTTTTGAATTCTTACCCATGAAAAACATGCAGGTGAAAGAAAAGGTAAGTAGGGACAGAGGCTGTACAGAAAGATGAGTACTTTCTTGCTGAGGCAGTTGGAGATGACTTCTCAGTCAGATGTAGGATGCGTCTTTTTTTGCCCTATAAATAGAAAAGTGACGCTTAATCTAAATATGTGGAAGAATCCAACTTTTGCTGCAAGTAAGAACTTAGACTTAACAAGGCATTTGCATGCCTTCAGGGGCACACAGCAGTTTCATAATAATAGAGCCTTTGTAACAGAAAAATATTAGAAAAAGTTATTTATGGCAGCATTTTGTGTGAATAAATGACAGAAATTTTTCTATTCAGTACAAAAGATAAAACCAGGAAAATGGCAAGATTCAAAGGTTTGGATAGGTGAGTAAAGTTTTTGTCGAGTACCTAATAAAGCAAGAAGAAACTTTGAAGCCTCAGAATGAACTAAGGAGTGATACATGTGACAGTATCAGGTTGTACCTGTAAGACTTCTTAGTGGTATCTCTAATATTTTCTTGGTAGTATTTTTGACCAACTGAATTTAGAGTTTTAAGTCTGTATGTATTTAAATAGGGAACTTGGTTGGTATCTGTTGGTAATGAACATCAAGTTTTCTAGTAGAAGATTTCTTTCACACGCAAGAAAGAATAGGACATGAAATGGGACTCATATTTGTGCTTAAATGAGTGTATGGATTCTGTTTCCTAATAATACTGTTTTTAGGTAGATACTAGCTTTTGTTACCAAAGTGTTCAAGTGAAGTTGGTTCTTTGGTAGTCTGTGCTGGGCTGTGTCTTCTATTTTTGTCTTCATTGAGGAAAAAGCAGTTAAGGATTTTTAGTGCTGTTTGATGCTTTGAATTAACATTTGAGAAGACTGCCACATTGTATTATCATTGCAACAGACAGCAGTTAAAAACAGCACAATTTTCAGTCATCCACATTCTGTTGCTTTTTTTACGTATTTCATGCATCAGACTCAATTTCTATCTTATTTAAAATCTCTCAGAAATGTGCTGGATACATAAAACCTTATCTGGCTGAATACTTCTGCAGGCATGTAATTAGCTGATATTTGCCTCACCATCTTCCAAGTGATTGAGAGACTAGTTGCAAAATAATATAATATTCACTGAATCAATTTTCATGTCTTTGAAATATAAATACACGACTGTACAGCCATTGTTCTTGGATAGCTTCAATCTTGTATCACAAAATTACTAATGGGATACTTTTATGATATATATTATGGTGGATATTGGTTTGTATTAGTATTTCTACTGCCTTTGAAGCTATACAATCTGTTGACACAATTGTGCTGAAAGTAGTTCCCATAATTTTGGTTTAGATGTTGCCTTTTCTCAGACATGGCTGTTTGAGTCAAAATCTGTGCTGCCTTAGCTCTTCCGCTAATGTCAATGTAGTTCTCTGTTTGAAGTGTCTTTGATTTATGTATTTGCTGTGTTTTCTATTGTAAGCAAAGCAAGTTAGGAAATATTTGTTTCTCTTGCCTGTGTTATTTTTTTATGTTCAAGTAAAATCCATACCCTACTCTGAACTTCATGCTTACCTTCTCCCTTTTGTGGTGTGCCTGCACCTTGCTGTGCACTGCAGTCCCATAGACATACTTTGAACAGACCCTCTTGTCACTGAGCTTTGTCCAGACTTTACAATGAGTTTTGCAGTGTGTGCTGCCCATGCTGTTGCTACTGTTAATGCTGTCACCAGTCCCTGAGCCAGTTTGAATCTGGCTCAGGAATATTTGTATTCACTATGTCCAACAAGACAACTATATAAATACTCTGTTAGTCACAGTGTGTATATTCAGAAGCTCGAAAACTTAAATCTCAGTTTGGGTGCAATATTTTATTATCTTTGAGCACTGTTTGTGGTAGCTGCTGTTGCATTTTCTTCAGTAGTTATGCAGAGTTTGTCACTTCTCTCTATCTTCCTTGCACATGAAGAAGCATTTGAGTCTCTGCAGCTGGATACATTGATAACTGCGTTCTGGTAACCTGTTTTAGGTCTTTTCTCAGTCACAGCAGGCTTAGTCCAGAAACAAAACTGTCTTATATCTATTTGAGCTTATTTCTTTGTCCCACTTTGAATTACCATTCCAAAGAGATTGACCGGGCAAGGGAAACCTTTGGTGAGCAGGATGGCATTCTTTAATAAATTGATGCAGTGACTTGTCTCTCTAGGAATGAGTGCTGATGTTTGAAACAGTGTTGTTAGTTGTGTGTAAGAGTAACACAGGTGGCAGGCAATTGCGGAGGTAATGAGGTTTCCATTTTGGAAGACAGGCCAATGCCAATTTAGTTGAAGTTTGGATGATTTAACTCAGTGAAAGTAAGTGCCTGAATGTGTTCCATGGATCCTGACTGCTCATCTTCTTATTAACAGAATAACATATTAACAGAATAACCCATTTGGGTCTGAAAATATGATAATCACAGTATTTAAATGTAATACATGAAGGATATTTGCTAAGTTGCACAGACATTTAGAAAAACAACTCCTTTGACTACTGCTCTTAAAAATTTGCTTGGATGAACTACTTATGTGATAAAGAGGAGCAGAGACTTCTCAGATGGATTACTGTGGAGACCCTAATAAGAAATGTTGCGAAGTGGATATACATTATATTTTCCCCCTGGTTTTTAATCACCGTGATGAATGTGGAGCTGACTTTAATAGCTTGTGTGTGTGGTATCTTGACTAAATCCTGTTGTGTTTTGAATCCATATGTGTTTTGTTAGTCACCAGGAGAGAAAAAGTCTAAATTCATGTGCTGTGGTAGACATACCCAGGAAAATGAGGCAGTGGTAAGTCAGTTCCTTCGCATGCTTATTACCCTGATGCTTGTTTATCTTTTTATGTGTTCTCTGGCACCATTTACATTTCTGTTTGTAAACAAAATATCTGTGCTTTGGAGGCATTAGGTCACCCAGGTGCGTTCACTCCAGACAGCAAATTCAAGTGCAAACAGAATAACAGACTCAATGTTTCTGGGAAAAAACTTAATGTTGTATCTAACCTCTCACAAAAAGGAGCTTCTTGCTGCTAGTTGGCTGCAATGTGAGGGTACTTTCATTGTGGTTAGGAATTGCATCCTGCCGTGGGAAGTGAGAGGATTCATTACAGACTCTCCAGAGAAAATAGCAAAGGGTTTTGTGACAAAATAGAAGATTCCTTATATTTTATCCAACTTAGATTTAATCTTTTTCTTGTAAATACACTTCTGGCATCAGTTATTTTTTGCAGTATTCAAGGATTTTATCCCAATTTACTGTTTCTATTGGAAAGCTAATATTTTCCATAAAGAGGCTCATAGTTTTTCTGTTAGTAGATAAGAGGCATTGAGATGATCCAGATGAGAAAATAGAGCAGATTAGGCTAATTTTATTTTTTGTCTGCATAACTATAGGCTTCAGCATGGGTTGTAAACTTTTTCCTTTTTCAGTAAATGATCAACACATTTTCCCTTAAGTCTGACTGTAAGGAAGTTAGCCAAATAGGTAACCACAGTGACAATGCAATTTGAAAAGGATGTCTGTCATCTATGTAGCAGTTGTCCTCTGCAGGGCCAATAAAAAAAAATGCCAAAAACAAATCAGATCTTGTAGCATCTTGGTTTGGTTACAAATTAGATTTCCATAGCCAGTGTATCATTGGCAAGGGGTAGGTTTTTTAGTTTAGAAAGCCAAGTAAGTTATTTTTCAGGAAATGACAGAGAGGTTCCTATGGGATTTTATGAACCATGTGTTTGGAAAAGATTGGTTTAAAGAGAGCTGAAAAAATCAGAAAACTACTTACTCTTACATGTCAGCTACTCTTTCATTCAACAGTGACAGCTCCACAGAAACCTCCCTTGAGCTTCCCATGTTATAAGAATTACAAAACTGCCTGACTGGGTTGCAGTATAAATTGTTTTTCTATCTCTTCCTCCAAACCCTAAGAAATATGACACCTCTAAAAGGCCATCTTCAGGAAGAATATCCCTGAATCCTATGCATGCCTTTTGTACATTATTCCTACTAACACTGCCATTTTACAACTGGAGGAGTCATACTGCAAAAGAGTGTAGGGGAAGCATAAGGAAATAATCCTTAACTATTTTGTATTGTTGATGGAAAATATGAACTGCACGCTGGAAGGTTCCTGAAGAGACTGTAATCTGATTTAGGTAGATACTGGTACCATTAAAACTGGTAACTGTTAGGGAAGAGAGAATTTTTTAAGTAAACAAGTGTGAAGGTTGTATAAATTGGTAAGGAGGCATTTGAATTAGGAGTCACATTCATAAGAACAAGTGATTTTTCTTACGTACACGTCTTTTTATTTAGTTATTCTTTTTAGCAATGAAAGCCCAAGTTAGATTGCAGTAACATGAAATTTAACAGAAGGAGTCAGTGAAACAGCAGACTTGTTCTCTTATGTCACAGTAGAAAATCTATTTTTGTATGTTAAAAGCAGTAAGGCTGTTTTCCCAGGCCAGAATAGGTCATGGAACTGCTTCACACAGGCTGGAGCTGTTGGGAATACTCTGGAGATCCTACAGTGAACATTTCACTTCTCTGTCATGGTTTTTCTCCCTCACAAACTCTGGACAAAGCAGTGTCATAATTGGATAATACCAGGCTTTCATTTCCATAGTCAATAAAACTGTGTATTTTTTTCCTTGTGCTGTAACTTAACATTGTATATTGTACTTGGGACTAAGTGCAAGATCTGATTTCATATAACAGACATGACAGTGCTTGGGGTAAGGGAAGGGATTGAGTTTAACCCAACTTTTGAGCTGACTTAAGGTGAGATAAGCAAATCTTGTAACTGATAATGCAGTAGGTCTGAGTCTCTTTGGGGCCCCTCAATAGAAGTGAAGTGTGTGTTGAGCAGAGCTGTACTGCTGGAGGGCGAGGCGCAGGCACAAGGAGCACCTGCCCCAGGCGAGCAGGGAGGTGGAAGAAGCTGTAAGGACCAGTGCCCAAATGTCTGTGCAAGCTGAGTTGCCCCACTGCAGCTCTGGCATTCTACCTGCTCTCATAGCCATCAGGAAAATGTTCAGCATGTGTGAGGATGATATCAAGAAGTATGGATGACTTTTAGCTCTGTGCCTGTTCATACTCCCTCCCAACACTCTCGATTCCTTAGGCATTCACTTCTCTTCCTTTGCTGCCTCTGGCAGACATTCTCATCTCTTCTTTGGGGCCCAAAGCAAAACCACATGGAGCAAACTGGTCTCATTGGGGCTATACTGCTTCCTTCTTTACTGTGCCCCAACAAGTTTCCGACTTCTGCAGATGAAAAGGGGCCCTTTCCTTATGGGCAGACTGCAGGAGCTCATGTAAGGGCTGCTTGTGTAGAAGAGCAATTTCTAAAGAGAGGAGTCAACAGATGTGACTATAAGCAAGCCACCCAAGGAACAGAAGGCCTGAAGTCTCAGTAACTTGAAATGGTGGCAATAACCAAAGTAAACACTGGGTGCTAGACAAAGGAGAACTAGAACTGGGGGGAATATGTTTGGAGAGCCAAAGGGAGATTTCCTTTGCCTCATGCCTCTGTGGCCCATGTCAGTCTCCATGCCCTTGAGCTGCCCTGTGCCCACTGCAGAGCTGATTTTTGCTGCCCTGCTTTCCAAAAGATGAAGTCAGAATAAGTTAATGTGTTTTCATTTGGGGAATAGTGAGGTTCAGTTTTATCAAGGCGTCTCTGAAGTTTGAGTTGGCTCTAAATACTCTCCTCGTCTCCGCCTCTACTGTGGAGGGCATTCAGAAGTATGGAGCATTGCCATGAGGAACTGACATTCCCAAGTGGCAGAACTGCTGTTGCAGCTACGTGCAGTTACCACAACCACCCAGATGCTCTTACTGATCATGTAAAATATTGTTTTCCCCTGAAACAGTAGGATGGAAATAGGCTTAAAGTTATCTTTTGATCTCTACTATTTTCTGCAGTCTTCTAGTTGTAGTCGTTGCACAACCGAGACAGAAAATGTGCCATTGTCTGAGCAATAATGAAACACTAAACACGTGGAAATCCTATTAGTGTTTCATGGACCGTAGCTGTCATTTCATTTGCTCTGGAATTCCTTCCATATGGCCATGGCAAAGGTTTAAGGTTGAGTTTTCTTGACACTTTGAATGCATTAGCTGTTCCTCAGACAAAAGTCTGTCGAGTATGCCGAAGCATCTGAAGGGATGTATTTATTTCTGTAAGTAATATATTAAATAGAATTAGGGTCAGTAACCTTGGTCTTGAGACATAAAAACATGACACTAGAATTTTGTGGAGTCTTCTTTCCTGGTGAATGTTAGACCAATGTATCTGGTTTTTGTAAATTTATCTTTTTCTGCTTCTGTTTTTTGTATCTCCTTATTCTAAATGACACTGCCCCAATTCTCTTTTGCAACTATAATTTTTCAAAAGTATTGCAATTCACTTTTTCATGTATAAGTATGCACAATGTGTTAGGATTAATTTACCATAATAGTAAACCATATAGCCAGCATAATTTCTCTGAGTGAATGTGACAGTCATCTGTGTATTTCTTGTGTAATAGAAAACCAAACTGAGATGTTATTACACCTATTAGTTTTCATCCCTACTCATGGTCACGTTTATCATTCTTGTCTGCATTTTTTTTGTTAAATTGATCATGGCATGATTTTTTGAGATTAAGTTATAGGAACTGCATATTTTTGCATCAGATTATCAGATAAAATATGTCCTTTTGTGTCCTATATACATATGTGACATAGGTAAGAACTGACAGGAGGTGGTGTCAATGTTACCCACAATACATGATATGCACTTTTGGGCACTGTGGGCAGTTTTTGTACATCTTATTAGTTCCTGTGTTCTTCCATTTGTGCTTTCTGTCTTCAAAATTCCCAGTGATACAGTACCAAATTTTGCCCATATATAATCCAGTTTATTTGCTATGTAGAACTGTCAAGGTTCTGCGACAAGAAGAGAAATGTATATGTTCTTCTTGAAAGTATCGAAAAAGGACCATTCATTTAGAGGTTTGGTAATGATCAGAAACAGATAAATTCAGGAAAATGGCAAAAATCAGGGATGGTTGCTAACAATAAGAAAAGAAAATGGTTTCCAGGATCTGAATGTAATCCATATAATTGGAACAAAGTGAAGAGGGGGAAAAAAATTATGTGTAAATTTGTTTTATACTCAGACCTGAAAGTTTTTACGATTTTATTAACAAAGACCTTAGGAATTCTTCTTTTGAAATTTTCATCACAAATTTGGTTATGAATTACGGTGGCAGAGCTGCAATTCTGCTAGCTTAAGAAATGAGCATTATTCATACTGATATCCAATGCAGAGATTTTTGCCCCGTGCATTGTTAATGTGTTTTAAAGTCTGTTGGAAGAATGCTTTTAATGGCTAATGATCTTGTAACTATGTGCGGACATCACTGATAACTATTGTGGTAGCAACCAAGAACAGTGAGATGTTTTTAGTTTCAAAGTACTCTTGGAGTTTTCTAATTGGTGTCTTAAAATCTGTGGTCCCTTATGTCCTAGTCAGGGTGAACTGCAAATTGTTCAGGGAAGTGTAATTTCTGGTATTCCAATGGCTATGGGAAAAGTGTTTTGCTTGTCTAATTCAGAGATTAATTCTTGCATTTTTCATTTAAGTATCTTTCACTTATAAAAAGTCATCTATCTTTTGAGAGTTATCTGTTCAAGGAACATGAACATTTTTACTAGAAAAGTAATTTCCTAGCACTGTTGCAATTTTTCCCCCATAGTTCTTCCGTCTTTATTTTGGCACTTTCATCTATGTTCACCAGTTTCCTTATATTGTTTTTCTGCCAGGGCCTGCAATTGCACAGTTAAATTTGTGCGAGGTTTGCTTATAGCTATTTTGTATCCATTAAGAGATCCTATCTTTCTCTCAGCTTAATGTATTTTTTGTCTTTCACACAAAGCCATGTCATTTTATGAAACAGTGGCACAGAAACTAAGTCATATGTTTTTTAATTTGCTCTTGTGAATTGTGATCCGGTAAATAGTGATGAGGCAAACCTGGAATTTATGCAGTCTGAGTTAAGTCATGTAATCATACAAGTTTATAAACATAATTGTGTTATTTCTTGCATTTCTACTTTACAAATTACTTTGTAAATCAGTTTAATATTTAGATTTAAATTAGATGAAAACATTTCTGGGTTGTCCACTTATTTCTCACAAATTTCTTTATATTTCCAAGGTCTAGGTGCCACAATGAGTAGATTAGAAATATCATTTGCACGGTTTTGTTTTCAGTGATACTCAACTTCAACCATAGCAGTTGCTGTTGCTTTAGTAAATTTTAGGTGTCTTTTAAAGCTGGATCTGAGGCCTCTGGATAGTGAGGGGCAAGTTAAAGCCTTTACACTGGTGCAAGGAGTTGAGGGTGTAAGGGTGGCAGTGTCTGTGTTTTGAAATAATATTACTTTTCAGGAGAAGCTAATGCTTCCTTCTTTCACCTTCTGTGAAAGCAACTGTCAAGTACATTGTTCAATGTCATTACATTTGCAAAAATTATGAAACTCAAGAGGATGAAGCATAATAAATAAATAAATGTAACATAGTTTTTGGTGTTCTGAAACCATTTATGTGGTTTCTTAACCCATGTTGAAACACAGAACAAAATAGATACGTTCTTTGAAAACAAGGTCCACATAGGGATTTATATTTCATTTCACATAATCCAACTATTCTCCTTTATGAAAAAATGAGTTTTTAGATTTCAGAGGGACAGATGTTTCTCTGAAGACACACAAATGAATAAAATCAAAATGGAACTTCACTGCCAACCTGTGATTCACAAGAAAGTTACCTGCCAAGGGAGTGGTTGTAGCTGAGGGAGGAGCCCCTTAGACTTCTCCAAATGGTTTGGTAAATCCTGTAGCCAACAGAAGTGCTAAACTTAAAGCGGTGAGTGAGTCTTAGCTGACTTACGTGTAAGTGGGTGTTATAAGTTCCTCGTAATTCCTGGAGATTTAATATCAAGTAAATACAAAACTGTTGCAACACCTTAGCTAGAGACCCATGATCACTTTTCATTTAACTGCTTTTATATTTTGTTATCCATTCTTTCTAACAAGTTATCCTAAAAACTCCTTTGTTCTTGTGCAATCCAAAACAAATTGTTTCTTGCAAAACTATTTATTTCATGTAGTGTGTAGAATATGAAATGTAAATAATATTTTCCTCTCATTTAATTAGTATGTTAAGACTTAACTAAAGAGAAATGTCTCCATTGATTTTCCTTTGTGTATGATTCTCTTTACAGCTCTGAACCTAAAGTTGTAGGGGTGCCTTGGAGTTTTTTCATGTGTGGAGGAAAATTGTTTCATAGTTGCTGGCTTTCCTTCCAAAGTAATCTAGATAGAAGGGGGGTGGGGGGCAGGAAATCAATGCACCCAAATAAGATCATCTGCTTGTACTGTTAGGACACAGACATAGTCCTGTTCAAAGATGTAGAATGTAGCACAGGTTATTACAGCAACCCAAACGAATTTTGGTAATGTAAATATTGGCGGGAAATGGCTGTGGTCCTATCCATACTGTGTTCAAACAAAAGTAAAAGCATTTCAGTCTGGATTAAATAAAATGTTGTCTGTTTTTAATGTTGTTTGGCTAGCCAGTGAAAACCATAGCATTTTGACCTGTTTGAAAGGCAGGTTCTAGTGGACAGTAGAAAGTGTTTATCCACTATGGTATGTCAGGGTTTGCTCTGATCAATGCTAGCTGGGCATGTTGTGACAGAAACCCCTTTTTTCTGCATTCAGGCATAAACACGGTTTGCAAGTTTATTTCAAAGAACATTTTATTTGGCTAAGTTTTGGGTCTTGATGTGATCATCTGTGCTGAACATTGTTTCTCATTGTCCTGAAAATAATTATTTCCAACATTTTCTGGGCAAAACAGAAAACAAAGAACTCCTAGATAGAACAGGCACCTTTTCTGTATTACTTCTCTGTTGATTTTGTCTTCATTTAATAGACTGTATTTTCTTGAGTACCTCAAAATATTTCTCATCACTTGCCCTCGAAACTGAACTGCTGACCTGAGAATCAAGAAAATGTCATGTTAGTGACTACTAATTAGTGGATCCAGAGAGTTGCTTCTCCTGGCCTTTCAACCTTCCAGAGGCAGCAGCAAAAGCTGTCACATGTATCATACAAAGAAAACAAGCATTTGCCCTGTGTGCGTTTTGTTTTGTTTTTTCATAGAGCGTACATAGCACAAGTTCAATTGAGACTAGAGGTGAATTTGTAGGTTAGGAAGAAATCAGCCTAGAATATAGTGCTTGCATTTATTTCTCTATTTCCATGCATAACATAATGCATATATTGTCCAGCTCTTATTGGACATGTGTGAATGTATTAGTATGCTGCATTTTAAGAAAGGGAGAAGAATTAAACCCCTCCCTGTTTTCTTTTTTTCTGTCCCTTCCAGTTTCTCCCTGTTTTTTTTTCTGTCCCTACCATTATTTTTTATTTTTATTAGTTCAAAGTATACTGTATCTTTCTGAAAGGAGATATTTTAATGCTTGGTTTTTAATGTAAAGCATATAGTCCACGCTTAAGCTGTTTTTTTATGTGTTTGTTGAAAGAACAGGTTAACAGAAGATTCAGCCATATTTAGCAATAATCACTGTTGTACTTCTGCAGCTCATGAGCCACATTGGGTTTTTTGGGACTACTTAGAAGAATGACTGTGGTAAAATGTGCAGTCACAGCCATGTCACTGAACTGTTTTGAGCAAGTAACATTACCCTCTTTTTTATTATTTATAATTTTCAGGTTTTTAAAATAGAAGTTCTGGTGAGTGGAAGGAAACATTTTGTGGAGAAGAGGTATAGTGAATTCCATGCACTTCATAAAAAGGTAATGATCTTTTACTTTATAATATGTTGCTTTGTTTTGCCTCAGTGATGTTTTCCTCTCTCTTGTAATTGTGGTTTTCCTCTCTCTTGTACATGGTTTATCATAAAAATACATCCTGTGATTCATGCCTCTGGAAATTAATTCCTACCTAACTCAATTTCTTTGTTTTGCAGAAGCACGTGATGATTTCTCACAATTACTAAGTCTCATTTTCTTTTTGATTATTGTTTACATGCCATATGGCTAAAATGCTGTCTGTAGTATGCTTTTGTCTTCTTGTAAAGTCACAAAATAAATCCCATGTCAACCACAAATAGAGTGGTTTTTTTCCCAGTTAGGCAAATAATTTGTTAGATCTATACATTTTGTTGCTAACCTGCCAGATGTAAAGATGAGGAAACAACTTTTGTACATGAGAAAACCAGATACGAAAATGACTGAGTAAAGCATCTCAATTAATGTAATATAAAATAAATGCTAAGCTTGTCTATTGAATCATCTCAGTAACATATAGAAGGGAGCTTGGTGCTTTCAAGGGTGGCTATCCACTAATACTTCTGTAAATTGCTTTGACCATTGTTTGTTAAAGTATGAATTTTTCTCTCCAAGCTGAACTGAAAGACTGCTGTGCAGTTGTGCTGCTGAAAGGCAAGCTTTATTTTTTTTTCTTTACTTTATGGAGGTCAGGTATTGTGAAGGAGAATTCTGGAGGAGCATTGCAGCCCATTAACAGCAGTGGGACTGTTCTGAAGAGCTTCAGTCCTAGGATCTGGGTCAACTAAACGTCTCTTGGTTTGTAGGTCTGAGTGGCAGTGGGGTGTGGGCACAATCAGCTACTTTGAGTGACGTTGCTTGCCTTCATTGTGGAAGAGCTTCCTCTGCAAATAACAGACACCAGCATGGATATTTACAGCTCCTGCCAGTGCAACTTCAGAGGAGTTTATTTCCACCATTATGTTTGCTGGTGGTCCTGAATTAGCTCAGGAAAGAAGCATTAACCTGAGGATGATTTTGCCAGGCTTGTAAGGTGAATAAGTTTAAGCAAACTTGTCTGAGCAAAAGGCAACTATTGACCCATCAAAATCTAAAGACAAGACCCATTTGTTTTACTGCACCATAATTAAGATGTGCTAGTGCTTCTTGCCTATTTGCTTCTTGCCTCAGTAGTGGTATCATCTGCCATTTATTAATACTCATTTCCTTGTTTATTGTTTTACTACAGATATGTCTCAGATATTGTCATTCTTGTGTTCATATTAAATATGAAACCAAATAAGAAACACTGCCAGAAACAGTAAAATAACTCACTCACCCACTACTAAGCCTTGTGATATATGAGTGCTTTGTTTTACAGATGAAAATGATTCTGCAGTTGAAGGTAAAGCAGATGAATAGAATTTATTCTGTGAAATAGGCTAGGGCACATTAAGAGGGAAAAATCAGGATTTATATCCTTAAAATGTGCCCTATCCAGGTAGGCAGTCTCCTATTGTTAGAATAGTATAGTACTGTATAATGTAATGTAGTATAGAATTAGAATTAGAAATATAATTGAATATTTTCAGTTGGAAAAGATGTACAATTATATAGTCGAACTGCCTAAGCAATGCAGGGATGACCAGAAATTACAGCATTATATTAAGGGCATTGTTCAAATGTCCCTGACAGGCTTGGGACATCCTTAAGAGGACATCATCTCTTAAGGAAGCTTCTTTCAGTGTTTGGTTATCCTCTTGGTAAAGAAATGTTCACTCTGAACCTCGCCTGGCACAGCTATGAGCAATTCCCACATGTCCTGTTACTTGATCCCAGGGAGAAATGCTCAGCACCTCCTGCTCCACTTCGCTTTCTCAGGAAGTAATGACATCACCCCTCATCATACTTTTCTCCAAACTAAGCAAACTCAGTGTCCTCAGCCACTTGGTATCTATCTGCTGAGCACATACAGGTGGGTCCTTTGCAAGCAAAGGAGAAGAAAAGCCAACACCAAGGCTGGATATGGAAAAGGGATAAGAAAGCCTGTGGCTGTGGGCAGAAGCCTTTCCCAGGCTGCTCACCATCTGGGCAGCTGTGCAGCTGTTCCTTCACAGGGGCAGGACTTTATAATTCCCCTTCTTGGGCTTCTGCTGTGGCAGGGTATGACTGGCATGGTGTAGAGAGCAGCACCAAATTGTGTCTCCAGGCAAGAGGAGAGATTTGGGTGCTGCTGTAGGAAGGCTGCCCCAGGCAGTGCAGGCTGGTATGAGAGCAGAGCCCAGGGACATGGAGCAGAAGGTACAGAGAAGAGGAAAAAGGCCTGGGGTGATGAGCAGTGGGTCATGGGCTGGGTCTGGAGACCCCCATCTGGGAACGCCTGTCCCAGGATCAGCTGGGCAGTGCTTGCATGTAGAGGAGTAATGATACAGTACCTGACACAAGTAGAAGGAGCCATCAGGATTAACATTCCATCCTACCTGGCAAAAAAGCAAAAAAGAGTGAGGCCAGAATCTATACTGTTAATAACACTGAGACTTTCCCCATAGATTTGTATATTTATTTTATTTCAGGAGTTGGGGCTGGGAGCTTTTAAGGGCTGACACATTCCACAGCTGATGCCCAGTCCTGTTTTAGCCATGTTCCAAGGCACCTTCCAACATCACTGATGTGGTGCTGGTCTCTTGTTTGCTGGAGAGGCCTTGGGGGTCTCTATCCCTTCTCTTTAGGAGTTGCTGTGACCCTTCAGGGGAGCATTTACTGTGCCATTTGGAAGTAGCAGCCCTGGGCACAGCCTTCCCTGACTCAGCCAGGGGCCCTTCTTGCTCTGTAGAATGGCAATGGGAGCCAACGGGTGGCTGCCAGGATCCCCACCAGCAGCAGTGGAGGAGGTGGCCTTTCTGCTGCTGCACTGCACAGCAACACACGCACGCTGCTGCATGAATGTCACTACGCAGTTTTGGAGGGACCGCCCCAGCATCCAGCCCAGCAGCTCTGCATTCATCCTGTGTTTGGTTGGGATGGTTGTGATGGTGTCTTCCACCATGGCTCATCCAACACTGTTGCCAAATATCTCCATCCCGTGATGGATCCATGGTTGCAGTGTCTGGAGGAGCATACCATGGTTCTGAAAGCAATTCAATGAGCACACGGAGGCTGGATGCCACCCACAGGACACCTGAGCACTCCTTCTTGAAGCCCACCTTTGTGGTGCTCCAGGATGATGGATGTCCCAGAGCCACACCCACCTGGTGGGTGACTCATGTCACAGGGGTATGGTGACATGCTCCAAGCAGTCATCATCGAGCTGAAATGATTGCAAGACTGACAGTATGCTCCTCTTGCAGAGGGGGTACTTGGGCTTGTCCTCAGCCCATCGCAGGATGGACATGTAGCAGAACTGGTGGAGGGTCCACATCACATAACTGGCATTCTCCCAGCTGGCCAGAGAGATGGGACAGCTGGTCTAACTTCACTGTAATTTCTGGAGCTGCACAATTACTCCACGTAAAAGTCATGGATGACCGTAGTCTCACTCTCAGATTTGTCTTCCTGTACACCATTTTCACAGCAATAACTCCTTTTGCAGAGATTTCTTATAACACCAGAAAAACCATAAGTGATGCCCCCTTTCTCTCTCTGCAGAAATAGCAGCAAAATAAACAAATCTGAAAAACAGATATTCTAACCAGGCACTTTGCACCACATTTCACTTTGTTTTGTTTTCTTATTCACTTGCTATTTATATTACTCTGCAAAGGAATAGAGACTTTTCCTTATTTGTTCCTGCACAGATGCAAAACATATATAATATCTTTGTAACAATATACCTTTCCAATAAGTCTTACTTTTTGAAGTTGTAAAATTTTGGTTAGTATTGTTGAACAGCTCATATTCTGAACCTTAGTGCTTTCAGCATTACAAAAATCCTAGAGAAAGTATTTGCATCAGTTTGCTATCAGCATGCCAATATGGTCTTTATCCTCCTCTCTTCCCCTTTAATTTGAAATGTATGTTTCATTCTAAATTCCTGCGAGTACATGGCAATTGGAAAGGTCTCTTTAGACTTGCTGCATATTCAAGGTGCCCTGAATGTTGGAGATGTCTGTAGACAGGAGAAATAAAGTTTCTGTAGAGAACACCTGTGGTAGAAAATGGACGTAGAGGCTGATGAGGAGATTATGCCTTTTGCTGGAGAACAGTGTGCCTCACTGGCATTGTGGGGAGGAAGGAGGACTGTTAGAAGACATTATTCATTCATCAGAATGCCAATCAATGTTTTGATTAATTATATTTTTTAAACAAAGCTGTTTTCAAGAACACATCTGGATTTCTGTCTTGGGTTCAATCTTTCATAGATTCCAGTTGTATAAGAAAGTAAATCCCCACTTCCTGTGTAATCTGGCTGTAGTGGAAAAGGTTTAAAATATTTTCAAGACTTCTATATTACACCAAGAGTACAATTTATACTTTTCACAGAAACGACCCACGGATGTTGGCTTCTGTGAAATAGTTTGCATAGACCATTATGCTTTGCCATGATTATGAACAACATACCTTGCCTGTCAGGCTACGCACCATACCCTTTACAGTATTATATATGTCTGAACAAAAGTTTTATTATTCTTATTTGGAAAGTTTTTTAGCAAGAATTAAATTATTTCTAGGTGTATAACATAGTTTAAAATACAACCATTTGTTCATATTTATCCCCAAATATCTTTTTATACTTCTTTCCCCATGTGTTAATAAATATTGGTAGTTCTTTTAAAATACAGTTATGCTAGAAGGTCACAATGCTAAAACCACTGCAGTGAAATTTGCAAAAAACTGAAGTGTAAAACATCTTTTTTTTGCAAGTTGTCTATAATTTTAGAATAACTAGTGTATACTCTACATCATATTGTCTTTCCACAATTGGACAAATAACTCTTTGTTTGATCATGTTCACCATCTTTAGGTCTTTCAGGAAATAGAGACTACAGCGTGTCAGTAGGCATTAGGTCAGTGTTACAGACAGGAAGGTACTGTGGGCAGTAATAGTCCTCAGATAAAAATGTTTTGTTTTGTGTTGGGACAAGTCTGAAGCAATACAGCTAATACATACATAGTTTGGCTTAATGTTCCTTGACATTGTTATAATTATTTATAGCAATATATATGACTGGATTATTGTAAGCATAAGAAAATGGGCTTTTAATATATCTTTTGTATATCTGTATGATGTTGGCTTTATACGTACAACCAGTATCTATGCCAGCACATTAAATAGTTGGGGTTTGGATGTTTTATATGTAACAGGGCCACAGAGCATAAGGGGATTGTTAATCATCAGCTGAGTTACCAGCCACAGAGTATTTATCTTGTAAGCAGCTGGGTCTTGGTGGACGCTTGTATAGTTTCAGATTTGTCTGCACTCATCTGGAGCGTTCTTTTCATTTGTTGCTTGCCTGCAGGTGCTGTCATAGTTCGCAACAGCAGTGACCGAAGTTTCTTCAACATCCCCAATCAATTTAGAGGGAAGAATGGGGGGTTGTATTCTGTTTTTAAGATCAGTTAGTAAACGTAGCTGGATTTGGAGTTTTATTTTCAAGTTGTTTTTCTCACTTCACATTTAATTGTAATTTAGCACTGTTAAGAAACAAGGAAGTTGCAAAATGTTTCCAGAGCAATTGAGGTTTCCCGGCTGCAGCTTCGATACTTGTGATTGCAGAGACGTTGATATGTTGCCACTGCTTTTTCCTATAGTGACATCCCAGCAAGCTCAAAGATGAAATGTAAATTCTCAGTCTCCCATGGGTATGCATGTCAAAGTCAATTTTGAGTTTCTGTCCTTGCATTCTTTGCTTCAGATTTACTCAGAGGCAATATCCAACAGAAAGAATGCCACCTTCTATTAAAATCCAATAAAGTCTATTTCAGTTATTATTTTTGCTCTGTAGTTTTCAGTAAAACATTAATGGTTTTTGATTTTAAAAAAACATGTTGCTCCACCAAGGGGATTTTTAGTGTTCTCAGGTTGAATGTTTTTGTCTTTGTATATACTATCATATGTATACATATATAAATATATATATGTGTGTGTGTGTGTGTGTATATAGATCTATATAGATACATGTTATATATAGATCTATGTAGATACATGTGTAAGGTTTCCTGTGGGAATCTTTAGAAGAATAGTTATGGAGCTTCTTTGAAATATAATCAGTGACAATCTTGTTGTTTCTCTGTGTAAGATATTAAACACAGACTGTCAATCTCTTGGTACACTTTGAGAGCATCAATATTTTTCTCTCTTGATTGCCAGCTCTCTAGAGAAATGGTTAGCACTCCTCCTTGTACTTTTCACACCTGTTTATAATTGCCTAAGTCTGGAATTAAAAGCCATCATCGTGTGTTCACTGCACTTAGCAAGGTAATATCCGGTTGTGTCATGGTAATGTTGTGAGGTATTGTCCCAGGTAGACTAATGGGAAAATCTAATTTCAAATATTCTCATGTAGTGGTTGCTATTTCATTTTCAGGCTATTAGTCATGAAAGATTGTTAGTAGGGTTCCTCTTTAGTATCCAGAGCAACTGGATGTGAAGATTTTTAACCGCATTCTGTAGGTATGACAGCTGTTATTATTTCAGGGAGATGATTGTAAGTAACTTCATTTCCATGCTGTTGTCCTCAATACATAGGTTTTTATGCTTTTGGTTTTCTTTTTTCTTTCTTTCTTTCTTTCTTTCTTTCTTTCTTTCTTGCAGCTCAAGAAGTTCATAAGAACACCAGAGATCCCTTCAAAGCATGTGAGAAACTGGGTCCCCAAGGTCCTGGAGCAGCGACGACAAGGCTTGGAGTTGTACTTGCAGGTGTGTCTCATTGCAGCCTGCTGAAAGTAAAAGCAGCATCTATTTCTACAGCATTAGAAAGTAGGAAGTGTGGCATTTACTGATAGGCAATTTTAGAAGTGGGAAGTGATCTGTATACTTACCAGCAGCAGTGATTTCTGTTCACTTAGCAGAACTACCAGCTAGAAATCCAGACTGTTTTGCATTTTTTTCCCTGATTTTTCCAAAGGCTGCTCATTGACTTTGGTGAACCTTCATATTCTTCCGCCTAAAATGGGGAAAATAATGTTATTCTTTCCAAAGTTGTTCTGGCTATACCAATGAAAAATGTTGCAGAAAAACTATGAGGAAGCTTCAGTTAGCTCACCTGTATTTAAACAGACTAGGGAAGCATCAGCTCATTAAATTCATATCACTCTGCTATACGTGCCTGTATATGAATTGCTCCTCTAGGTGAAATAGGCACCTGTCATCTCATATTAATCTCATTTGGTTTGGACATTTGCCTTAAGTCTTAGGTTCTACCTAGATGGGTCACGATTTTGATAAAGACAATAAAAGGAGTCTTCAGGAATGATGCAATTGTATAGACATCTAAATATATCAGGAATATATCACATTCATTTTTAATAAATGGAATTTCTGTTGTCACCATGATTGCTTTAAAAAATGTCCTGTGGTGTATGTTCATGGCTGTTTCTCTGGTGGCAAAGCCAGATGAAGGTGTCCCTCTAAACATGTTCCCAGTTCACTGCACTTTCAGCTACACTAATCCAAGGGCTGTTTTACTGAAGGGGTTCATAGAAATAAAATATCAAAACATAATTGTTTTGGGAGGAAGGCAAGAATAACAGTCTTCTATTTTTACTCATATTGGCCACTTGCAGTGAATTTTTGGTTTTTCTGATTTCCATACAACTTTCTTTTGGACATAATCACTACCAAGGCACATGTACCAGTTAGTCTTAAGCAGCTGATTTCGTTAAAAAGGTAGAGAGGTAATCTGGTTATCACTTTTAATTGCTGATAAACTGTAAAAGAACATCTCCCCCTACTGGAAGAGTTAGTCAGTTCTTGTTCTTTTGCAGTCTTGCACGTTTGATTAACTCTACCTCTATTCTATTGCTGTTGGCTGTCATAGGAACATGCTGTGGTTTAGGTTGGAAGGGACTGCTGGGCATCGTTTGTTTAAAAACATGACAAGCCTCTAAGTTATATGCATACCAATGTGCATACTAATTTAAACAAGAAGAAAAGTTGTTAATACTTTTGTCATAGTAGTTAATTTCTGTGCCCACTAGTAGAAAGCAGAATTAATCATCAGCAAAATTTTAACATTTAAGATAATTAGAGCCTGGTTCTAGACAATAAAAATTTCGTACTAAGGCACTTCAGTTATGAGGCATTTTTTAATAGTGCCAAGCATTTGCCAAAGCACAGTGTAGAAATATACTACAATTTCAGAAAATGTGATCAGTTTTTTATTTAACACCATTTATGTAAAATATTGCAAACATGTTTTCAGGTGGTACTACTGACAGTTTATCTGTAGGAGTTGTTTGGCTACTGCTGTCACTAGTCAGTGGCTTGTAGCCAGACATTTGTGCAGCAGATAAATTTTTATGAAGACATGCCAGTCATTAACTGTTTCGTGTAAAACCAGCCAGAACCATATGCAAATACTAAGGTATTACATAGATAAAATGTTCAATGAATTCATACCATGCAGATGGCCATCAAATACAGACCTGTACCTGACAAGGTCTAACCTAATTGGGTTCTTAAGAAATTTTCAGCTAAATAGTTGCCTGTAATTAAATGTAGATAAAAATATTGACATGAAATGAGGGTGGTAGAATCATTCTCTACTAAGTAATAAAGAAAGCAAGACATTCCTCTGTCTAAGACAGAAGGTGCTGCAGTTGGCAGGACCTTGTTACTTTTTGTAATCTTTTCATGATGAAACCGCCCTTCTAAATGCTTTCAGCACATGTTTTTTGTTTCTTGGAGTGGATGGACAGGAGCTCAGAAACATTTCATTATATCTTTCTGAAGAGCACCAAAATTACAAATAAATGAAGTATTATTAAATTGTGACCTACAAAGAGTATTTATTTATTATTTTTTAATGTATCAGTAGCCACTGGCAGCTAATTGTCATAAGACTGCTTATTTTACTTCTGTTTTTGAAAGGTTGCATCAGGACTTTTTCTTGTTATAGTAGACCAATATTATTAGAATTTTGAAAGAATGATTTATCTACACTATTTTTAAGTAAGACTTTCATATTTTACAAGTTTGACTGGAATGTGTTACTTTTGTTTTTTATACTGTGAAACAATTGACTAGAGCACTAATATGCTTAGTAATTCAACTGCATGTATAATATTTACAGAGTCCTTGTGAATACTGAGAACAATCAACTGACTGACAAGAGGAAAGAAGGATTATGTTTAATTTATTAATGAGGAAACAGATGCAAAGATAAGTGAATGACAGATTGTGGCCCCAAACATTAAAGCAAATTAGTGTGAAGAAATAAGCTATTACTACTCTGTTTATCATGGTAAATGTCTGTGCATGAGCTTAAACTACAGCACAAAGCACATAAGCTTAGCTGATTTAGTCTTTGCTAAATAAGAAAATCACAGAATCAGAGAATAAACTGAATTGGAAGGGACTCACAAGGATCATTGAGTCCAACTCCTGGCCCTGCACAGCAGAGCCCCAAGAGTCACCCCATGTGCTCAAGAGCACTGTCCAAGCACTTGTTGAGCTCTGTCAGGCTGGTGCTGTGACCACTGCCCTGGGGAGCCTGTTCAGCGCCCAGCCACCCTTGGGATGAAGAACTTTTCCTGATATCAAACCTAAATCTCCTTTGACACAAATTCAGGCCATTCCCTTGGGTCCTGTCACTGGTCACTACAGAGGAGAGATCAGTGCCTACCCCTCCTCTTCCTCTCCTGAGGATGTTGAAAATGATGCCTCCCCTTGGTCTCCTTTGAATCTCAAAACACCTGTTACTGCCAGTAGAAGAGTACTTAACCAGCTTTTACTACCTTGTAGTGGCCATTGGCTAGGTAACTTTATGGTTACTTACTTGTATATCTAATCTTGTAGCTTGCAGTACAGCAGAGATGAGAATCCAGGTCGTTTTGATTTTAAATTTGTAAAATAAAGCACTGGGTTACACTATTGCTAACAAAAATCTCTCTTGATAGTAGTTTTAGTATGCAGTAAGATTTGGACTTCATATTTATTTATAGTTAGAAATATCTTCTCTTGATGAGCTTCATGAGGAGCTTTGTGTTGAAGAAAGGTAGAAGATAAAGATTTTAAGCAGCTGGTTGTATAAGGTGGCGCCTATAATTTGAGAAGGACTGCGTAAAAGATCTGCCCTGAAAACCTGTGACTCCTCATGGTAGTGAGTGTAGATAAATGTATTTGCTTTAAAGTACTACAAGGTGAAGGTAAGTGTGGAAGATGATGAAGCAGATTGATAACCAGCATTGTAGCTTCTGGATGGCGTTTGTTTGGTTTGGGTTTTTTTTATCCACTGTCCAATCTTGGACTGACTTATCACAAAGCAATACGAAATATGATTTGGTTTGTATGTGTATTTAAATGAGATATAAATCACTTGAAAACTCCCACAGTTTTTACTGTGTCTGAGTTCAGTAAGTCATTTTGTAGATGCATCAAGTGAACAGGTAGTTGGGGTCTTATTTTGAACGTTGAGGGGTGACACTGGAGGGACCTCATCTAACTGGCTATCAGAGCAGCTGCCGCTGCTTTGGATCAGATCAGTATTTGTTACATTTAAAATATACATATAAAATAAAATACATTTTATTTTATATACTGTTGGAGATGCAGTTTTTACAGAGTTTATTTCCTGTGAATTGGTAATGGGGAAGAATTTGATCTAGCCACCTGCTCATTTGGAGTTAGGTCATATCCTTGTCCCAGTAAGCTGACACTGGATGTTATTGCCATCCAGTCTGTCTACCCCAGGGACTTGCCCTTTGACAGGTCTGCCTTTTAAAGTTCAATGGAATAGATATTTTCAACCCCCTTGGGCCAAAGAAATCTCATCATTTGCTGATATCATCAGTCCAACAAGATAACAAGCATCGTTAACAGAATTCTCTTTGAAGTGGCACCCACACCTCAGCATGAGACTTGATAGCTGCTGCTAGTCTTCACTGAAATAATTTGCTTATAGGGAGAGATTTTGAAGGAGGCCCATATTTTTTATTAATTTCAGAGTACTAACTCATTTCATGTGGTCTGGGTGACCTGAACAAATTCTTCTTGTGACTAGCAAGGCTCTAATATAAAACAGAGAGTTGTAGACCTTCTGAAGTTCTCTGTATAAATTTAGGGTCTCTATGTACATATGTCTCTAACCAGAATTAATATGTAGAGCTAATATTTCTCTCTTGGCTGAGGTCAAGAAAACATACTTGCCTTTTATTTATTCTTGAACTTTTTACAAAGAGAACAGTCCTGATTCCTGGAGATAAGATTGGTTAAAGTGCTCCTTGGCTGTGAGACATGAAGACTTGATGAACTTCAACATTCCAGTAGTTTCAGGAATCCAAATCTTAAAAATGAATTATGGCATTTATGAAACATGACTAGAGATTTGTTTTCCATTTAAGGAAATAATCTGGAGATCTGAGAAGCACTTTGACCTATATTTCAGTATTCATCAGAATGCAATTCTCTTTAAAAATATTTTAACTACCAGTCTTTCCTGAAAACCATAAGTAAAACCATATCTGTTATAATTTTTCTTTTAAGAAATTAAAATTCCAATTCTATACTCCTTAGCTGTCTTAGTTTCCAGCAGGGTGGAGTTAGGAAAACAGTGAATGTAATAATGTAATGAATAATGTGTAGTTGCTTTATGAGTAAGCTCATCAGAAATATAAAGAAGAAAAGTACACATTATTATATTGCTTTTTTTTACTCTTTTTGGGGGAACAGTTCAACTGCAATTGCAAAAAATGAGGACAAATGAGCTATTTCTGTAGTTAGTTAGACTGCAGAGGACAAACTGTCAATATAGAAAATTTGGCTCAAGGTGTCTTTTCTTCATGGGCCACTATGATTTTCTTTAATTACTTCAATAAGCATTGATACGTAATTCCTTGTGGTAAAGTTTAAATAACTAAATAGCCTTTCCTGACTGGATAGTGGATATGAACAAATTTTTTGTACTATTTTCTTTTAAGTTGATCTAATTTTGTGATGTTACTTCATAAAAGTTTTAGATTCAGTTGAAAATACTGAAAGGTTCTTTTTGTTGATTTGAAAACTCTGTTGCAGAGCATTTCAAACTTAGTATGGCATTTCATATTCAGCTGGGGATAAGAATTCTGCTTTCCTAAAGCTTCAGTCGTTGTCCCTTTTCACTATCATTCTGAGGGCTGTGTTAATGTGATTTCTCAGGGTTTTTTATCAAATTGTGAAGAAGAAAGTTTTCCATCACCTTGTGAGGAGCTTCATTAGTTCTTCACTGCTTAACTGATTCAATTTCTGTTGACCTCTTGCTATTCTAACAAGAAGGAATGTGAAGTCAGACATTTATAACCTTATCCATTGTCAAGAAGACTGGAGAGATCTCTTCTCTAAAATGAGACACCTGGGCTCCTGATGCTAGTGTGCAAGTACTCTACATAATGTGTTTGCTAGAGCTTTGCCTTTCAATAGCCAAATAGCTTGTTCTATAACTGCAGCTGAAATCCTGCTTCAGAACTCTGGAGTAGGAGTAAGATCAGAAAAGAAAAGAAATTTATTTGGGGAAAAGAAATGCTTGGTGATGTACACGGTTTTTCATTGTTTTCTCTTCTCTTTGAAGTAGAGGAAAAAATGGTCCTGTAGTAGGACATGAAAGTTATCTGAGCTCTCTTAAACAGAATAAAAACTAGGACTTCATATAAAGACAGGAAGATCTTGATTGTGGCTTAAGCTGATACAGACCTCTAGTATCGGATGTAATCTGTAAGTGCTTTCCAAGTGGAACAGTTTTTGATGTTACATGTGTAATATCTGTAGAGGTGACTGGTGCTTTTGGAGATGTTTAGAATTATTGAGATCCCTGTGTGTGATAGGTGCACTTTTATGGGACATTTTATTGCCTTTGCTCAACAAAAATGAATCAAGTTGCATACTATTTAATTATGGAAATGCAGTGGCAAAATGATCTTAGAATTATTCAATGATATTCAACTATTTAAATTTTATTTCTGTGCAGTTCACATTCATCACATTTATCCATTCTGTCCATGTTCATTCACCACATTTATCCATTCATTACAATTTTTTTTCCTTTATATTTTCAAAAATCCATTCTGTATCAAGCATTTAATTGTTCCCACATACCTGTGTACCTTCACCAAAGAGTGTTGTGAACAAAAAATTTTGAGTTAGTTCAATTGGAAGGCTGGAAAGGTATATGAAAGGATAGCCTATATCAAGCATAGAAGGTCCTCTAATTGGAGATAACTTTTGAAGCTGATTTTGTTTTGAAGAAAAATGTCTTATATGGTAGTCTTGCACATTTATACTCTTCATTGGTATGCATTTATAGCCATTTTGGGATATAGGATACAGTCCTAAATGGATCTTTGGTCTGAAGCAATGACCTTTCTTATATAATCCTTAAATCAGTTAGAGACATGCTTGTGTTTCAGGTTGTTATTATATTTGTTTAAACATTATTGTGTTTTCAAGAACGGAGCCCTGTATATATCATGACCACTATTGAAAAAGAAAAAGGAGTTGATTATGTGGTTGAGAAGACATACTTGAATAATTGAGATGTATCTATAGAGACAGATAGATAGATAGATAGATAGATAGATAGATAGATAGATAGATAGATAGATAGATAGATAGATAGATAATGAAGAGGCATGCAGGTGATGTGACTGTGTAAAGCCACTTGTAAAGGCTTTTTCAGACCAAATGCTTTACACATGAGAGGTAATTGCTTATATACTTAAAAGCTGAATTCAGAGGTTGAAATTTTAAGCTGTGAAAGTTTTGTGCAAAATGTGGGCTTATTTTTTTTCTTCTCCACCTTATCCTCTGTGTGCCTAACCTGTGGGTTTTTTTCCCACTAGGTTTCTGCTTAACCATTCCCCATGTCTGTGAGCAGGAGTGGATAGAAATTACTTTGACTTCCTTGTATCATTCATTAGGCACCACAAAGGTTTCTGCAGTCCTTTCCTTTGTCCTATATACACATTTGCTGTTAAGGTCTATTTCTAACGAATTTAAGATCAAATTGGCTTATTTACAGAAAAAAAAAATTCCCATCAAGTCCAGAAGAGATGCTTATCTTCCTGATTGCTGTTTCTGGAAACCAGTTTTATTTTAAATACAGGAGAATATGCTGAGAAGAAAGGGCCTAGCATTAGAAAGTTGCAAAAAAAAGTTGGATTCAGTGAAATAAGATTTAACTAATGTTTTGCTGGAAAGTCTGTTGAATCACCCACATCTATTAATCACATTGAAAATTCTCTCCATTATCCAAAATTATTCAGTGTCTTCTGTCTCTAACTCCATTTAGTGTGCAGTAATCAAGGCTGAGCAGCTTCTGTAAGGAGTTCGAAAAGCAATGGTATGATAAGTATAAAAAGACAAAATGTTCTTTGTCCTCATTAAAGATTGTGAGCCGAGTGTTAAATAATATTAATGGCTGGGATTGTCAGTACTTAACAGTACTTTCCTAGTACAAGTGATTTTATTGATCGATACAGTCTCAATGTAACCGGGCAGATTATTCTACTGATTTTATCGAAACCTTAACTAAGTTTGTTAGTGTACCACATATCCTTAAATAGATCTAGATGATGATGTAGATTAAGAAAAGCAGACCACCATCCATCTTTTTTTGATCGGTTAATAACTTAAATCCATCATTGCTGTGACCAGCTTTTTTAAGATTCTGTTGTGCATACGTGTTTCTTTGGTGGTAAAGATACATAGCTGGGTCTCGATGGCTGTGGATTTTAAAGTAGTGTGCCTGACACATGCAGGATTGCATATTTGTTAAGAGGAAGCAGAAGGCCAAAGAAAACAGGGAAGCAAAATAATTCTGTAGATAATTTAAAGGAGACCCATTTATTAAGTGTCTGTCTGCAGAGATTTATGAAGAATTATTTAAAGCATTTTTCAAGTATGCTCAGAAAATTATCTGGTTTATGTTTTAGGAGTTAAATTTTTGCTTTTCAACTTGTGCTGTGTTGTGATTTATGATTAATATTTTTTTCCTTCATCTTCAATAATCTGTTTGGTTTTGCTGTATAGAATTGTGCTGCGTGAACTTTCTTATTTTACTCTTATATGTTAGAGTGATCAAAATAAATTTTACTCAGTTAAGCACAGAACTTATATTAGTAGTTGTGACAGATTTAGAAACCATGTTGAAGTGCTTGTTCCCTTTTCATTATACTGTGTATCATAATGATATTGTATTACATTCTTTTGCCAAACTTAGGATGAATATCAAAGTGTACTAATCATGCACTTCCATATAGTGAGAAATGGTCTCTGTCATGACTATACATGCTGAGAATAAGTGGAAAATATTTAAGAGGAGAGAGAAAGAAATTAAGTTCTCTATCTAAGTCACAATCTATGAAAGCAGAACTAGTGGTATTAAAACTCAAAGGCTGGCACACTCCTCTAATCTGCTGATGACTATTCTAACAGCCCTGATTTCTTCTAAATCCATACAAAGTATGAAATACTTAATTAATTTAGCTGTGGTAAAAAAGTTACCTTCCTTTTCCTGAATGCAGCTCCACATTTGATGTGTAGGCAGTAAATTTTCTTTTTCTTTAATAGGTATTTAATAGATTTGCTTAAGGTCTTTGGTGAAGGTGGAAGGAAGTCAAAAAATGTTTGTCCATTGTAATAAAGAAGGAAGGAGGGGGCAGTAATTCCTGCAGTCTTATTATCACCAACTGAAGTTTGGTAGAACGATTCAGGTTTCCCCCAGCTTTTTCTTCAAAATTAGTCTGTTAAGTTAATGAATTGCTAATAAAGGGATAAACTTATTTTCTGCTGAAGGAGTATTTTATTATTGCAGGTATAGTGTAACACACTATGTTTCGTTAAGGTTGTTCAGTAGTATACAGCGCTAAATTAGAATATAGTTTAGACCTAGATTGCATTGACTTTATACAATCTGGTAGCATTCTTCTGCATACACTCTTTGTGTGAGTGAAGATCCACCATTAATATTCTTTACACATTTATAAATTGCACATGAGAGCAGGGGGAAAATGTTCATGAATAAGTGAATAATTATTTTTTTACATCAGGACTTGAATTTGCACATAAGGCACAGCCTGTGTTTGGAAGCCAGAGGAAGAAAACAAAATATGAAATAACTGAACCATTTACTATGTGCTTTGGATAAAGAACTCCTTCTGGGGGAAAAAGTAGTGTAGGTTCATGCTACATGTGTAAGCAACGTTAAATAAATCCTTATACATAAGAAAGCTGAATTAAAGCTTGATTCTAGTGTGCCATAATAACTTTATTGTCCAATATCGTTTGTATCATTTAATATAGACCATTCTGAAGAAAAAACCAGAGAAACAAGCAAACAAAAACCCAACAAGCTGTGGAACTAATCACAGAGGATTACCAGAAAGATACCGAAATAAACAAGCAGTAATTCTTGAACTTCTGGTTTAGATGTTGAAAGGAAGGAGCATAGGAACAGAAGAATTCTTTGCAAGAAGGACTGCTAAGCAAAACATGAGAGCTGGTCTATCAGTAGCTAAGAGACGTGAGCAGAGGAAGAGGCAAATAGTCTTCCTCAGACAGTTTATGGCAGAGTAGTGAGCCTTCTTCTTTGGTTCTGTAGTAAATTGAATGCTCCTGCAGTAGGTATAATTCCCATGTGTCTGTGTGTGCTGCCTTTTCTTGGCATTTATGCAGTCTTAGATGACTCCTTTCTGAGAGATGTTGAAGGATTTCAAGGTGAAGTAAGGGGGGGAAGGTCCTGTGGTCATGGGTAGCTTAGAAGAATAACAAATGCTTGTTATCTTCTCTAACATTGTCTAGCTCTACCCACATCACTTTTGATTGTCTTTTTTTTCCCCCTCCTGCTTATTGTCTGTGTTCTCCAAATATAATATAGATTTAGTTACATGTAAAAAAGCTCATTTTACTAAACCCATTCATTGCAGAATTTTTTGATTGAGATAGTTTTGGATTTCTGTGAACGTACATTTGCAAACAAATACATATTGAATGATGCCTAAATTTATAACTCTGATATGGATTTTTCCTGTAGACTTTGAAAATATGGACATTAAAATAAGAAACTTCGAGGGTTACTTTTGATAAACACTTTGAGTTATATATAGGAAAATTTTCAAGTATTGATGTAAAAATTGAGGCTTGTGGTGCAGTTTCTTCTTTTTAATTTCTTAAAATTGTCTTTATCTAATATACTTTTTCTTCTATAGATGAAAAAAGTTTGCAGAAACAAAGCATGAAGCAGAAGTAGAACCTTTAATTTCATTAGGCATGTTGTAACTGGCGAAGATTAATGTATATATCTCTTGCTAATTCTTTTCAATTACTCAGTTCATATAAATTCCCAAACCTTGTTAATTATGCTGAAGTCAGGTGGTAATTTTTAACAGTGTTTCCATAGCAAGGGAATTTTCCTGGTCTAACCTTGCCCTCCTGTAGAAACTCTCAGCAGATTAGGCATTCTGACTCTAGTCCATTCGTTTTCAGCACAAGCCTAATTGCTGCCGACTGCCTGCCACAGGTACCTTGGTTATTGTACATTTAAGGGATGCAGGTTCTTCTGAGAACAAATAAGGAAAGATTAATTGTTTGTTTTGTTTCATCCCAAGAGAAATGTGGGAGCTTAATCAAGAAAAATAATTTCTTCTGTTGATTTGGCTTATTTGTGGAAAGGGATAATTGTATAGAGGCAGGCATAGAGCTATGCATTTTGAAAGAAATTTTGTCGTTTACCTACTTGGGAGGCAAAGATACAGCAAAATGAATGTAACACAGCATTGGAATTGATGGGGATGGTTCACATTTCTCATAGTAAGTAATTTGGCTGCTGGGCTTTTATTTTAACCAATATTGCTAGGTGGTGTTGTCATTTGTTTTGTCTGCTTCTTTGGATATCTAATCAAGTAGGGGGAAAAACGCTTTTCCAAATTGTCCTTAATTGCCAGAGCACAAAGTGAGCTAAGCACTCAGGTATTTCCAATTAAAGAACTTGTTTCCAGCAAGCACCATTAAATCTATCTTTCCCAATCTGATAAATAAGCTATCAAAGAGTGGAACAGATTAATTGAGAGCAATTAGTTCAAAGCTCAGTATAACAGTTAGGCTGAACCAACATTATCAATGAATGCAAATTTTACATAAAGCAGTAAGAAGCACTGATGCAGCAAAACTGACTTGAGAGTAGACACTAAGCACTAAAGGAAAATTTTATATGTGATACAGAAATAAAAGACATGGGAGAAACACAGATCATACAATTCAGAGACATCACACTAATTGCATCTAAAGCATAAGAAAGCCCTGCATATGCTTCAGCACTTGTGTTTGTAGACACAGTAATCTCGAAGTGTGCTTTGCTTATGTTAATAATCAGTAACCCCTGTGTTTGGTAGAGACTTAGCTTACACACTGTATTTTGATTCTCTCTTAGTACAGGTTTGTGTTCCTATATATCTAGACCTTTTGGATGGGTGTTCCTTTCTTCCAGCTGCCTGTGCATGCCAAATTGCATTGGTCCACATGGTGCAAACATCATTCTGCATCCTCTGGATGTTTCTCTTAATGACAAAACAGAAAAAGCACCTGGATGCTGGTGTCAGCATTTTGACAGCACACATCATGAGGAGAAAGTCTCTTTGTCACCTGAGATATTGAAATAAACTTATAGGCTTCGAGTATAAATATGTTTAAAATTGTTTTACAAGTTTTTTGCTTGTTGATAATTGTTTTGTATACTCTGCTTTGGAGTAATCTACTCCATCAAGAAGGGGGCACATGAAATAGACTAATTTCTTCAGTTTTTGTAGAACTACCTTGGCTAGGTAAGTTGTATTGCTGCTTTGTGTGTTGGCATCATTCCCATAAATTGACAGCACAAATATACAAGCTGCCACAACTTTTAAAACTGCTCTCTTAGAGCATCAGTTTGTGTGGTGCATCTCTGGCCTTTACAGCAGCAATGTAGCTGGAGTCTACTTTTGCAGAGTTACAGTTTTAATATGGTTGGATAAAAATCTTATTTCTTATGCTGTTGCAACCCACTGGGTACATCTATTCTAGGAAAATGAAAAGGTCAGTGATAACTTTCCCAATAAAACCTTCTGAGAAAATGTCATTCCACTTATGTGTATCTGACTGGGAGAGTTCATCCTCCATTTTTTGAGCTTCATATTTTTTTATTTCTGGAATATCATCATCATTAGAAGAATTCAACATTCATAACCATGATAGTATGGTGTCATAGTGGCTCATGAACTGATGATAACATGCATGCTTTAACAGACACAGAACTTAGAATACAGGTAATTTACAGTATTTTTCTTTGTATCCTTTCTGGCAAGTCACGCCTGAATAAGATCACAGTTGTATTTCTGTGTAGCCATGGTCTTCTGAGCAGCTTCCCCTTAATGCTGGATTCTGAAAAACTCAGATTATCTCCCCAAAATGATGAAGAAATTAGACAGGTGAAACTTCTCTTAGTTTCTTCGGATGTTGAGGCATCCAGATCTTCAAGTGGACTTTCACTGTGGGATCCAGCTCTCACACATAGTTCAGTGGGAAAGGTTCCTGTATGTAACACTCGTAAAGAAAAGCACTCACAAAGCCACAGGAGAGTATGGAAGAATAAAGACCTTGCACAGAATTCAGAGTCTGCAGTCTTGCAACCAGCAGCATTTAAGCAGCCATCTCCACATTATCCCATCAGACATTTCTCTGTGTATTTGGGCTCAGTCAAGGTCAAGCAGTGATATGTGCTAATAGTTTTGAACAGCAGCAGTTGTATAACTTCACAGTTAAGAAGCAATCTGTGTTTCTGTAATGATATTGTATTTAAATGCCATGCAGTAGTGCTTACCTGCCTTACAGGGGCAATTTTTTTTATAATTAATCAAATTCAGGCAAGTTTAATTATGTGACCTGAATTAGTTATCCAGTTTTAAGTGCTGGAATTACAAGAACAGGTACTGCAAGAGTAAGTTACCACAGAATATTGGGGTCTTTTCATAGTATTGGAAATAAAGATTAGTGGGTTTTATGACAAATTTGCCCTCTAATGTTGTAGGAGGCTCTTGATAACTGGGTTCAATGCTGAAACTCAGGAATTGTATTATTAATGTAAAAGTATAGATAGCATTTCAGTGAAGAGGTCCAGCAGCCAGGCTTGACATCTCAACCCAAATTTTAAGTGGCAAAAAATTCCAAAAATAATCGAAATTTCTTTAGTTTGTCGATTATTTTTGCCCAGTTTTATAGAGCAGTGATGTTCACCAAGGAAGTCAGAGAGAAGTCTATCATCAGACTAGACTGATGGGTTTGTTACTGTGTGTATGGAGACATGTAAATTATTTTTCCAGTAGCATATTTGCCAGTTCTAAGCACCATATTATCTTTTTTTATATCTACAGCAGATTCTTTCAACTTCAGAATCTTTCAGCTCTCCATCTTTCAACCTTTTTTGTTCTGGTTTTTTTCCCTGCTATTTAATTTTGTTCCTTTGACTTTATTCAATCTTATTCAATTCAATCTACATGTCAGTTTAGTATTGTCTTCTGATGGTCATGTATTGAAGGTCATCTCTGTGGCCAGTCAACAGGCAATGATAGGTGTTTTGTGGATTTCAGATCTACTATAAATCCTTTCTGAACTGTTACACTACATCCACATCTGATGGCATACTCGCTTTTATTTGCTCATCGTGGAGTCTAGAGTTTGATTAATCTTTCTGTACCATTGTATATAGTACTGTGTTGCCTTTTCATTGAAGCACCATGAGGTGTGACTTAAATAACACTTTTACCTAGCTTCAGATGCCACAGCTTTCTTAAAAAGTAAGTTAGAGCCTTCAGAGAAATAATAACCACTGGGAAGAAGAGGTGCAACACAGCGTGTTTTTACAAATTCTTCTTGTGTGGAAAACGTGGAGACCAAATATTTGTGCCAAAGTGAGTAATAGAAATAAGGAAGATTGCTGTCTAAAATGCCAGAATATATGATTCATTAATCTGTGATACTCAATTTCAGCCTCATTTGTGGAGTTTGCTGACCATAATTAAGTAGTTCTCTGGTTGTGAGTGAGGAACATCAAGTAGTTGCTAAGTGAGAATATAGCATCAAAAATACAGGATTTATAGAGAACATCTTGGCATTCTTGCAGCATTCTAATGTTATGATAATTTTTAACGGAAATACAGATAATTCTTCTGCTTCTGTTAGCAGGCTAAATTGAAATATTTTTTCTCTGTTTTGGAGAAGTTATCCCTCTTTCAATAACAAGAATATGGACAGTTTTTAGCCAAATCAGAACATTGTTCACAGAACTGCTATGGTGTGACAAGTGCCACCTTCCAGCTGATGCCACTTGTATGCCATCAGCACAGAAAGGTAAATAAGCATTCACTGACCAAGTTAGGATGGTCTCTTTTCACAAGTAATTGCATCATTCCTCACCTTTATGAAGGACTCTCTTGCTGGTGAGTTTTGGGAGGGACAAGTGTCAAGGAATAGAACCATAATGAAGTACCTGTGATTGAGCAAGGATTACATTGCTCTGTTAATTCTGCAAAAACCTGTCAGTTTGCCACCCAAATAAATGCCTAGACTGCGTAAAACATGGAACAGAATGACCTCTAGAAGAAAAATCAATGGCAATTCATATTTCATACGTCTATAATTGCTTGTGAGAGCATGGCAGCAGTTTGTTTATAGAGCAGCTTGTTCTACCAGGGTTTGTTTCCTGACTTTTTCTTCTTTCTAGTGGTGATGCCTTGCATGGACTGTGAATTACAGCTAGACACAGCAATAGACAAGTTTTATTGGTGGTGATTTTTTATTATTGTTTTCACATTACTGTCTTCAGAATTGCTGCAATGTGTTCTGTTCCAACCAGTGCACTAATCTATAGTTACATGTAAATCGTGTTCACAACTGTTTCGGTGAAAGACTCATGAAGCTGTTTTTTACCTTCTCTTTAGTAGACAAGGCTCTATCCTCCATGAAGTCATCCATTTGCTGGTATTTTAGCCATCAAACTGATTCCATTGTATGGCCATCATTTTTAAGCAATTTGTCAGAGAAGCAAGACATTCTCACAGTCTGCTAATTTCAAGACAGAATTTTGAAAATATCTTTTTCCCCCCTGCTTTGCTTTGTTTTTGTTTTTTTTTTCTTTTTGAGAAGCTGTTGTAAGATTTGTATCCCCACTGAGGACCGAGATGTCATAGGGATAGAGAAAATGCTGCTCACTTTATGGATTACTGTTAGGTCAACAAAACTTTGGCAGCATTGATTAACTTGACAGTGAGTACAGCAGTACATTTATCACTTATGGCTGTGCTGTAGAAAATCTAATAAGAGGCAAACAATTCCCTTTAGAGCAGTAACAGGTTCACTGTGGCTAACGGTGCATGCACTGGAAATTTCTGACTTTAAATTATACCCTTGCTGCTAGTTGGGTCATTGACTTCAAGCTACTGCACTTTCACTACTATGTTCTGTATTATTAATTTGATCAAAGTTGTTTTGGCTTCTATAAATGTGTGCAAGACATATATTGAAGTTCATATAAACTCATAAGCATTTTTGAAGAAGGGATGCAGGAGGAATATGATCCAAGCTATGTTTTACAGAAGGGGTGGTTGCTTGTTACCACTACAAATGTTTGGGGTCTTACAAGGTAATAAAAGAAAAATTTTGAACTGTCGCTTATAAACGTGCCTCTAATTCACAGATTTAAATAAATCCTAATCCCAAATCTATTTTACATTCAATAAGCTTCATTGATTGTTCAGAAGGACTTTTTCCATATGTGTGAATATGTTCTTTTTTAATTACCAGTAATTACCTTAAAAATTCTATACACACTGATTTGCAGATATGTTCTTCCAGTTGCCTTCTTTTTGCAATAATAATGAGAACTGAACTGCTAATGAGAGATTTTTTTTGCCTTTCATATGTAGAAGTACTGCTGCTTGACTACAACTTACTGTTTGGTTATAATCTTATGGTGAAATAGGGTTTTAGTCAGTATGTCTTGGTTTTACTTTAATAGAACTTTTCTCAAAGCCTGTGCGTTGGAAAATGCCTTGCATTGCAAATATTTAAAAAATCAAGGTTTTTTGGTTTTGTTTTTTTTTTTTTTTTTAATTGTACTGATTAGTTCTCTTAAATGGAAGCCCTGCATAAGATACTCTTCTACAGAAGAATATCAAGCTTTTTTTCAGTTCAAATAACCAAATGTATGTAAAGGTCACATACCCAAATAATTGTGTTTCTAGAAATAGGCAGGAAAGAAGACTGAAGAGAATTTGGTGTGAAGTGCGGATCAGAATACAGAAGTGTGCAGCATAACTTGTGGCTTTTTGATACAATCTGTAAAATTGATCTTCAAATGAGAGAGTAGTAATTTTAATTTTTTTTTATGTTAGGATATCTGGTACTCTAAACTAGAGAGCATTTGTGGGTAGCAGCTGTTATTTCAAGTATTTTATATTATTTTAGGAAAGTGTTTAAATTGGAGGTTTTGTTCTGCAGTATCTGTAAAAATGATGTTGTTTTCTTTGTCGGGAGAGAAGTATTCTACTTGAATCAATTGTCAAGAGGCTTAATGTAATAAGGCAGTTTGTGGTCTGACTAAAAGAAACACTGTGCAGAAGAAATTCCCATAGCAGTTTGTTTTTAACAGAAAAACTGAGTTCACCTGAACTATAAATACATTGAAAACTGAGGCTTAATAAGGTAGAGCAGCTTCAGAAGGAAGAGGGTTTGTTGTCTAGTTGTAATGACTACAATTTAACCAAATATCTGTGTTAATGATAGTGGAGGTCTAGCAACACCATAACAGCTGATTCTTTGCAAGAAATTATCAAGCAAGTTGACATTAGTAACATTTGCATAGTTAGGGGGAAAACACAACTAAAATAGTGGCTCCCCTTTTTATTTTATTTTATTTTTTTTTTTTATTTCCAGGATAGAAGTTGTGATGTTCACTCTTTTATTGCATTTTATAGGTATGAGACACATTTCCACACTTTCTCCTGGGTTCATACAATAAAGGAGTTTCCCTACTGGCTGCCTTACTGAACAGAGACCTGGTATTGATTACCTATCACACTGGCATCAGAACTACTCTTAGGATTCAATTTTTTTGTTGTTTTGCATATTTTATTGATCAAAAGTGGTAAATGAGCATCAAGCGTGCAAGAAGACGATGAATTGTTTACTTGCATAAAATAACCTTTCAATAAGGGAAGATGCATTGCTCACACTTTTGGTGCTGTTCTGCTGCCCGAAGCAGATGGCATTCAGCTGCTATTGATTTGCTCCTATAGTTACAGAGCAGCATGTAACAAGGCATGCTCATTTCTCTGAAAGAGAGGTGAGGTTTTTTTGCCAGGGTGGCAGGAGTGAAAAAAGAAAGGATGGGGGGTTATGAGGGTTGTTTTAGGGTTGTGAGTTTTTTACAAGAAAAACATGGAAGTCCTGTGCGAACAAAAAGCAGGAGTTCTGTGCTTGCAGAGGAAGGGAATTACTTTGTCCAGTTCTGGCAGTTCTGATGACATTAATTCCTGATGCAGACTGAATCCATGAGCAAGCAAGTACTTAGGATTTTTAAAATAGCCAGAATTTAGCATCACAGGCTCCACATCACAAGTCTTAACTGCTGTGGTTTTTTGATTTATATGTGTTTGGTCCTACCTGTGTAAAGACTGTTGATTCATTAGCAAGACAAAATCATACTGCAATATGTTGGGATTGATTATGCAAACAGGTAATTTGACTGAAGAATACAGAATTTAATAATTTGCTGCTGGATCTCTCTTGTAATGGAGGACATGCAGGCATGACAAAGTCAGCTTTCTCTGAAAATGTATGTGGAAGGATATTTTACGCAGAATTTTGGCATAAACAAGATCTCTAATTCTTTGGCAGATTTTAACAAAATGCAGATATGTGATAGAAGTGGATGTCAGCAAATATAGTATAGGCATGTTTGTTCTAAGACAAAACATTTTAGTTAACTTGTAGTCTTATTCCTGCAAGAGTAGTTTAGTGGGTGATATTGAGGATCAGGGTACAGTCCTTGATCAGTCTCTTTTCACATAGAAATAACCCATCTGTCAAGATCCACAAGTGTTGTAGTGTGAGAGCTAAATTCAGACTCATGGTGACAAAACTGGATAAGTGTTACAGATTAAAGCCTTTCTTGCTCACCTGACTGTTCTGCAGTGACTTACTGCAAGAAACACTTACTGCTGCTTTTGGACAGTCTTGAGCATTCTCCTGTTCTTAGATTATTTAGGAGAATAAAATTAAATCATTTGCTCCATTATGACTGCTCTACTGTCCTCTATTTCTTTTGTATTATGTTTCTTTTTAATGAAAATAATGACTGAGTTATGACCCCTGGCAAAACATTGTCAAGCAGAGTTAGTAGCTAATTATTTATCAAGAATTTAATTTAAACATGCATATCAGCATCTGTTAAAAATGTTCTTCTGTTCACTCTGACATTGATTTCAGTTTGCTTGTGTAATTTATGAAATGCTGTCTTATGCTTTTTTAATATCCATGTGTTTAAGTGTCATTACATTTTGACCATTTCTTATGATGTTTCTATGGCATAAGCAGGCAAGAAGACGTTGTTTGTGTCTTTGACTTTAACCTGTTGGTTCCAATACATAGTAGACATTCCTTATGAATGTTTTTCAAAGCAAGGAAAACAGATGTTTTTAAATCAATTGCTAATACTATCAGTACAGCATTTATTGTGTTGTTCTGAGTTGATTTGGTCTTGCTCTCTTGTAGGCCTATGGAAATGTTTGAAACATAAGAATGTTCACAAACAGAAGTTAATATAAAGAACATGGATAAGTGTGTGTTTTAAAACAGGGTTTTCTCTTGCTAGGAAAAAGCCCTTTGCTTTCACAAATTTAAACAAATATATTCATATTCTTGTTCTATACCTGTACTGTTAGAACTGACTCCAGTTTTGTTTTCTCCGTTTCTAAGTTTGTCAGTGGTCAAAATATACTTTGTTCGTCTTTGCCATTGTTAGCAATCACCCCTCAAGTACAGAATCAAGATACCAAAGTAAATTGTTAGTATATTAACTATTCAGATGAAAAAAAACCCAACCAAAAAAACTCAGCCCTACACACAGATTTTTTACCTTTCTTTTGCTAATTAAAGTAAGTAAATGTCTTGCACACAGCATGTATTTTCTTGTTGACTAAAGTTTAAGTAAGCTTCAGAATTTTTAAAATAAAGCTTGCCAATTTCATTGTAACTACACTTCCAACATTATGAAACAGCCTGGAGTACATTCAACATTGTGTTTTGTGCTGAAAGGGCTACCAACACTCAAAACTAACAAACAAAACCCAAAAAACACCACTATATAAATCTAAATATATTTTGCCAGCTATGTTACCCCTGTTTTACCTCTGCAAAAATGACACAATTGAGTTCATTAACCCCAGGTGAAGTGAATTCCCTGGGCTTTCTACATTCTCTTGTTTGGACTTTGGAGAGGGTACCTGCTGCTTAGTCTAATTAGTTTCAAAGGGAATGTAGAATCATTTCTCAAGAGTTTACCCTGACCCAAAACATCTGACAAGAAAATGTCAGAGATACAAAATAAGAAGTTATTGTAGAGTTCAATAGCATTTTTGTTACAGTATCTTGTAGAAATAATGCAGATGAGAAAACCATGCTCAGATGGCTTTTAAATTTTGATACAAGATTTGCATAAAATTGTTATTCTTTTGGAAAGCAGGACTTGTTTTCATAGATAAGTTCCTCAGACCTTACCAAACATCTGTCTCTTCCCTTGTTCTGAGCAAAGCCAGCAAAATGAGTTAGAGCTGTGGGAGATTCCTCGTGAAGCTAAAAAGTGAAAATGCTATTATAGCCATCAGCAACTCACTCCCCCATTCACTAATGGCTGTTCTAAGCTCCGTGATTGTTTTGTTACATTTTTTCCAATATGCATCACTCAGAGCAGTGTTCTCCTAACCTATCTCATAACAACTTATTTATCTTTGCAAGGATCTTGTAACAACTTATTTATCTTTGCTGAGTTTGCCTTAAGGCTTTTGGGGGGGGGGGGGGGGGGGGGGTGGGGAGGTGGTTTGTTGAAAGCTTTTTAGAAATGAAAGTAGGCTCTATCCTTTCAGGAGCTGCAGTAGGTATTGAAACAGAGTCTCTTTCCTCTGTTGTAGTTTATAGTCAGTAACCATCTATCCAGAGTCTCTCTGTTTCAATCACAGCAGTTCTGTGATATGTTTCCATTCATATGTGTATATCTTTGTTGCCAATAATTCTACTTCTTATTGTTATTACTATCTTCCTGGTACAGGCATATTACTTTAATACCCAGTTCTCTCATGGTACTCTATTGCCATCATCATTATTATTATTACTATTACTATTTTTGTTACTGTCATCATCATCATCATCATTACTGTAATTTTTTTAGTTCTCTGGTTCTAAAGCAGATATAAACAAGATGTTATACACCATTGTTAATCCAGAAATGAATAAGTTTTCTTTGAAGGAATACTGTGCTCCTGCTGATGTGTTACTGTTAAAAGCAAATACCTTTCTGTGTGTTTTATGATCTCAACTATGGAAATGCTTTGATGGGGATCCAAAAGAAAGGGAAAATGGAAGTGTATGGTGGATATTTTGAGTTTAAATCTGACAGTGATGAATGCTGATGGCTTCACAACGGCTGCTCATGTCTTGAACAGATACTCTTTGCTGGACAGCCAGGCCCAGAGAGTGGAGGTGAATGGAGTTACATCCAGCTCCTGGCCACTCACAAATGCTGATCCCCAGGGCTCAGTGCTGGGGACAGCCCTGTAAAGTCTTTATCCATGATCTGGATGTGGGGATCAAGTGCACCCTGTGTCACTTTGCAGATGACACTGAGTTGGGTAGCAGTGTTGATCTGCTGGAAGGTAGGAAGGCTCTGCAGAGGGATCTGGACAGGCTGGAATGATGGGCTGAGGCCAGCTGGATGAGGTTCAATGAGACGAAGATCTGTGTCCAGCCCTTGGGTTGTTACAGCCCCCTGCAGTGGTACAGGCTGGGGGCAGAGAGGCTGGAAAGCTACACAGAAGAAAAGGACCTGGGGGTGCTGGTTGACATCAGCTGAACATGAGCCAACTGTGCCCAGGTGGCCAAGAAGGCACATCCTGGCATGTGTCCACAATAGTGTGGCCAGCAGGAGCAGGGCAGGGATTGTCCCCCTGTACTGGACACTGGTGACACCTTGAATCACAATCACACCTTGAATCCTGCATTCAGATCTGAGCCCCTCAATTCAAGAAGGACATTGAGGCACTGGAGCATGTCCAGGAGAAGGGCAGTGGAGCTGGTGAGGGGTCTGGAGCACAAGTCCTCTGGGGAACAGCTGACGGAGCTGGGCAGATTTAGCCTGGAGAAAATTTTTCTCAGGGGAGACCTGATCACTATACAACTACATGAAAGGAGGTTGTGGCAGAATGGGGGTTGGTCTCCTCTCTCGGATAAGAAGTGGCAGGATAAGAGGAAATGGCCTCTACCTGGGCAGGGGAGGTTTAGATCTGATGTGAGGGAAAATTCCTTCAAGGAACAGGTTGTCAAGCATTGGAACAAGTTGTCCAGGGAAGTAGTTGAGTCACCATCCCTGGAGATATTTATTTAAAAGACATAGACATGGCTCTTAGGAAATTGATTTAGTGATGGATTCAGCAGTGCTGGGTAAGGGTTGGTCTTAAAGACCTTTTCCCACCTAAATAAGTCTACAATTCTAAGAGGGTTGTCACATATTAAGTAGACAGGAATGTACACTAAACCCTGATATTTAGAGGAGGAAGATTAGGACTTGCAAATTTGAAAAATGAAGAACTGACATTTCCACTTTAAAGTAGATTATGTATTTATGATAGTATTTAATTACCTGGTCAGATCTGTTGCAGGGTTTTGCTTCTTTTTCCCATGCAACCTTCTCCCTGATGCACAAGGATCAGCATAGAAGGAGGGCAATACCTGACTGACAGAAAGCAAAAACCTATCAATTTTGAAATTTCCCTCGTGTTATAATTTGCAACTACATTTGTTACGCTTCTTATCTTTCTTTTTCTTTTTCTCTATTTTTCTTGGTGATCTTTTCCCTTTATGCTTTCCAAAATGTAATTTATAGATAACTGATGTCTCATAACGCTCTGGTAGTGAACAGCAGAAACTTCATGAACAGGGAAAACACATGCACTTCTGGTAATATGAACTGTGCTGTGTGCAGGCAGTTCTTGTGGCCGGTTTGTACCTAGAGTGTTTTGTGAGGAAATTCTGGCATTTACCAATGACTCTGTTGGTCTGGGGGGTTGTGTAAGAGGTCTCAGATGCTGCCTGTCTCAGGTGAGCATCCTGGTGCTCCGTGGCACTGCCAGTTGGATCTTGCCCTGGGAGAGGGACTGGGTAAATGAGGCAAGGTAAATGAGGCACCTTGCTTCTCCTGAATGTTCAGTGGGGTTTTTTTTTTAATGATAGCATATTTGTATTTAGTTCTTTTAAGCTTTTAGAAAACAGTACTGCAATCTACTGTGTATGGCAATAGAAAATATGGTTGCTTTTTTATAAGCCTTCTTCCCCTGTACTCTTGAGAGAACTTTTCCAAGCCTAACTACCTAATTTCTGTATCTTCCTAGAATGTGTATTTTCTGGATCTACTAATTTATACATACACATATATATATATGCGTATATATATATATATATATAAATGCAGCTGTTCCTGCACCTGTGTGTAATCACCACCACTATTCACATTGTCTTTATTACTTGTTAATTTTTCATGTTCCCAGTTGTCGATTACTTCTGAAAAATACTTCAATTTACACATTTTGAAATCAGCATCTAATTTTGTGTCTGTCATTAGTGGGTATATTTACTCTTTGTATTACTTTTTCCTGTCACTTATTTTTAAAAGCCTTTCTTGTTCCTGCTAAGTTTTTATAATGTCATTAACTTGGCCTGCCCTTTTTTTTCCTTTCTGCCTGTTTCTTTTCCTTTTGCTCTGTTGATTTCTTCATTTCTCATCCAGCTTTGTCTTCACCTCCAATCCTTTGAGCAATGTCTCAGGAAATTGTATTGACCGCTTCCTTTCATTTGTATTTTTCAAAGGAACTGTTCTTGCACTTTGTTTCTAATCTTTCAAGGACTAGTCTCCTCTTTTACTGAAGAGAAGTTCACTGTTTGCTCCCACTAAATTATGTTCCCAGTTTTCTGGAAAAAAAATTCAATATTTTATTTTCACATGAAATGGGTTATATCTGTAGACTTAACCACAAGTCTGCACTTAGTAGTTAAATATTAGTTGGAATTGTAACTGTGTTTTTAACTGCCTTTCTAGCTAAGGTGCTGTCATCTTTAGACCTATTTTTAAACTAAAATCAGTAAACTGCCTTGGAGTGTAAGTTGTAGACACTGTCATGAATTTCTGCATACACATTTTCACTGATGATCCAGTAGTCATTTAAATTATTGGGCTTCCCTTTCATCTAATTTATCCTTTGCATAGCTTGAGATTACTATGATAGATGGATTTGTCACTCATGAGATATGAGGGGAGTTTTAAGCTCACAGGAAGTATCCTCCAGTCTTGAGGTTCAGATGTGCAATTCCCCTCTGTCCTTCTTTTTTTTAAACTCTTGTGACTTTACATTATCTTTCAGATAGCTCAGTTGGAACTTCTGGATCTTCATTGGATGTATTTTGTTTTATAATCCTTATAGTCAGTATTGTTTCCCTTTCAAGCTCTACTGCATGGATGTCACTCTTACTGTTGACTTCCCTTTGATACACGGTGTGGGAGTGTTAATTAGCTCATGCTTCATATGGAGCATCACCTCTGTGTTGTTGTACATGTATCTGCATGTTTCTTGAAACTGAATACAGGTTTTTAAGCACGTTTGATAACCTTGTTCTATTCTTACATATGTGAATACTTGTGGTAGTAATGAAAAGTGGAAATTCTTTTTAGAATTAATCCCAGTTAATAACCTCTAACAAGCCTCACTGAAAAAGGGAGTGAGTTTCTTCATAGTTCTTCACAATGGATATTATAAAACATGATTGTATCTGCTATTACTTTAAAAAAGAAAAGTTTAATCATTCAAGTCTGGTTCCTTTGTCTACTTGGTTTTTAGCTAATGTGTTCTTTTGATAACCTTTTTATCATTTCATGGGACTGTGTAAAGCAGTTCAGGAAAAGCAGGTTAATAGAAGAATATAGACTCTAAAATGTTCTAAAAGATGTGGATTTTGGTCCCAGTGGAGACTGACACTCTAGCCTACTTACTGTAGCTGGAATGTATTGATTTTCTTTTCCCCCATTTTAGCTGCACCACTGAATTAGGTATTGTGAAGCATCTTTCCCTGTGAAGAGAGGAAAAACTGTCATGAACTTTTTCACCCTAACAGTACAGCCTTTCAAACTAAACCCGACTGAATAGAAAAGTCTGTAAAAAGTCTGTAAAAACCCTGTAACTCAGCTCCCACTCACTTTTCTCCCTTTCCCACAGTTCTTCCAGCAACCTCAAGAAAGTGTGATGGATTACTGTAAGAAATTGATTTTAAAAACTTCCTTTATTTAAACCAGCAGTTATAATAATAATAATAATTATAATAATAATAATAATAATAATAATAATAATAATAATAGTAATAATAATAATAGTAATAATAGTAATAATAGAAAATGATGCATATCTGTGGCATGATCTCTGAAGGTTAGCAAAGTGGTCTTGTTCAGGTTTTCAGCGAGATGTTCAGTTACTGTTATAATTGGCTGATGAGTAGGTTTGGGCCTAACTAGAATGCCAGTGTTCGATTTCACAGTGTCCTCTGTGAAGATATGTCACCACTTACCCTGGCTTTAGTGACAATTTTCTAAAAAGGAAACTCATGGGAAATCATTATGCTGTTTATATGTCTCCCTTGTTGGAGAGCATTATCCTGTGATATTTTAGCACTGTTTTCCACTGCATGATGGCATCTAGCTAAGGTTAAGGCAGAACAAGTCCCTTTGCAATTTTGTGACTATATTTTACTTACTGAAGGAGAAAAAATAACCGACAATTAAGTATTTCAGATGTCACTGAAAGAACATGTGCAACTAATCAATGATATCCTTAGGGAACATGATTTTATGAAACTGATAAGGTAGAAAAATCGGGGATTTTATGATTTGTCTTACATAATAATAATTGCACCCTTCCAATGAAAAAGACATTTCTACTGATGTAAACATCAGACTTTCCCTTGTGTTGTGTTGTGTTGTGTTCAGGTTTTTCTCCTGAAGCACAGCGTAGTTCATTAAAGTTTGACAGTAAAAGATAAATACCCTTTACAATTTTCTAAGAAAATATGGCACTTTTAGTTCAGCTGAAATCAATGAGTTGAAAAATGTATTTCTGGAGTCACTTCCCAAATCACTTGCTAGAGGTTGTATTAGGTTTAGTTTTGGGGGAAGAGGGAGTTTTATTTCGTTTAGGAAGGAAATACACATCCTGGGGATTTTTTCTTAAATTAGCTTACTTAGCACTCTGAGGCCCATATTTGAAATTCATTGCTATGATCTTGATAGAATTTGGATGCAACAAAAATTCACATTACAAAGAACTAAGTGTGAGTTTTTATTTCTTTGAAAATATTTATATTTCAGTTTCTGGCAGCAGAGCAAACAAGATAGCTAGTCATGCCTACAAACCAATATCATATATTCACTGGAACAAACTCTGCCGTTGAGCATATTACATCACAAATTATAGGTAATGGTTGAGAAACTTTACCTGCTGGTTCCTTTTCTGAACTATCCTATCATGTAAAGATGGTCAGGTTTGCAAAATATGGATTTCTTACAGGTTTTCAGACAGAAGTAAAAAATCTCTTATAATAACATTTCTGATTTAAGAGTAATTTTTCTAACTTCAGTAGGAAGCTGAGAATGCTTAGATTTTTTTTTTCTACATGCACACGCCTACTCCATTGTGGCTGGTTGGTACTTCTAGAGGTTTTATTTTGGTATTGGTTGGTTCGGTGGATTTGGGGTTTGTGTGGCTTTTTGTTGGCTTTTCTTTGTTTTAGTTTAGTTATGTTGTTGCTGTTGTTATCAGGCTTTGTTTTTTCTCCTTTCCTTTGGTTTCCACTGTGTATTTTAAATGGCAAGATTATGTCCTCGCCCCTTGTTGAATCAAAGCCAATGAAGTCAAGCCAGAAGATAATTTGCCCCCTATTAGTATAATTAACTTGTAAACTTCATATTTTTATTTTTAATACTTGAAAATCCATGTCACATTATATTATATCACTTGCAAAATACTCCTTTGGTCAATGCAGTCATTCCTTCCTTCATAAAACTCTGGAAATGACAATATTCCCAATCAGCAGAGGTGGTGTACAAATACAATGCAGTGCAAAATTGCCTTTGCTTCTCTTCAAATTCTACATTTCAAGTTTAGTGATCACTAAAGCAGAGTTATTGACCACTAAGAAACTGTATGGCTTAACAGACTAAAATGGATACTACTTGCTTACATTTTTTTGTGAAAGGTATTTGGTCAGGCCAGGATTAACAGAGCTTGGGTTGACTTGATACATGGGTGGTGGGGGGGAAACCCAAACCAAAATAGAATGAGATATTAATCTCAAGTGAGTGGAAGTAGAAGCAAGTAGGCTTGTAAGACCTGTCAGTAGTTTTTCTTTTATAAAATGGTGTATCCTTCTGTTCTTCCCTGCTCCATTCAGCAGCCTCAGCAGGCAGCTCAGCTTTTAGAAAAAGCTGTCAAGAGTTTATGTATGAAGTTGCACATAAGCACTGGATGCCCTTAAACATCTTTCTACAACTTTTTGCAGTTCCTCATCGCATATAATTAGCAAGATGGTTTTATTTGATCCAGCCATACACATTTCTATGCAATTCACACACTCTCTGAATATGCATCCACCTCCACACTTTCTTTTGTGCATAACGTAAATGCAGAACGGGATAAATTTTTCAGCAGCAGAGTGCTGATTTTGCAGAATGCAAACAGTGGCATTTTTAATGCAGCATCTTCATATAGAGGTGAACTGAAAGGCTTAACACTTACCAACATTTTAGACCTCCTTGTTTGTTGTATCCCTTAAAATCTGGAACAGAAAAGTTCAAAAGCTGCATTTTTCACTGATCTTTTATTCAAAAATTTTAGTGATGGCCTCAGCTGTTAAGAAAGCATAGCCTCTGCATTCAGACCTGCAAATGTAAAATAAAAAAATCCAGTTCTCAAATACTTTTGTTTTTAAATGATTTAAGTCCATTACATCTTATATTGAGCAGGTTTTCCTTACACAAATAACCAAACCATTTGCTATAAAACCTGCTATAAAATCTAGATGACTTCTAGATGTCTCTTCCAACCTTTCTTTTTCTTTTTGTCATCCTGCTATCCTCTATATACCAGTGTCTCCCTTGTGATATTGTAATGTAAAAGAATACACACGCAGGAGTAAGTTACCTTCTGAATGTAAGAGTAACGTGTCTTTCCAGACTTGTTTCTTCTCTATATTTATTACTTCTATCATGGGGTGGGAAAGTGAGCAGGATGAACATGGAAAGCTTTGCTTCTAGTAGTCAATTTAATTTTAAATCCAGTGAAGTTTCTTCCATACATACATTCACTTCAGATCAGGCCTTCATTAAGGATATCTCTTTAAGAAAGCTTATGGCGTAATTTTTCTTGTGAAGTACACGTTTTCAGAATGCATGTCAGTATGAATAGTAAAGAAATAGCGGCTTTATCTTTCAGGTGAGACGTTGGTTGAATTTATGAACTGTTTTTCTTTGCCCTGTGAAAACTATAGATCGTCTCATCAAGGGAAAAACAGAGAATGTAGTCTGGGCATTATGTGGCCATTGTATCACAGTTGTGGAAGAATGTGGCAAGTCTGGCCAGCAGCTGCATGGTCAGAGCTTTGTGATTCAGAACTGTAGGGCAGATACATGGAGTGTATTGTATGTGGACCTGTCAAGCCAAGCAGGGAGTTTCCCTTGTTGTCGTTTACCAAGACGTGCATTAATAAAACTGCACAAAGTGAAGAGTTCTTCTGCTCACAAGCCAGATGGTAGTCTTCTGTGAGGTGAACATGAAAGCACTAAGGTGAGGCTGTTTTATTTTATATTTGAAATAAACAGAACTTCATTCACAAATAAGCATGCCAGTAACTTAGTTCCAGAATCAGACATCTCTGCCTGAGAGGAATATATGCTGGCACCAGTGATGGCAGGTGAAAAAGAATGTAGTAGCATAAGCTGAATGTATTTCTGAGTGATTCATCAAGAACTGTGGTTTTCCTATCAAAATGAGGCATTCCAAAATAGGTGTAAAAATGGAGAACTGAAAAGTATTGCAAGAGAGAAATGTTTTAGAAGCTTGAATGGAACTGTGCAATATCTAAAAAATTTTTTTAAACTGGGGTTTCTATTGTGCCTTTTTTTTTACAGACAGTCATTTTAGAAAATGAAGAGCTCCCTAAGATATTTCTTGACTTTCTGAATGTTCGTCATGTACCTACCTTGCCAAAAGCAGAAAGCTGTGGGTAAGCTCTCCTTTACCGAAAAATATATGGAGGCCAAAAGGCCCACATCCACTCAGTGCTGATGCAATTCCATTGACTTAAAATGGTCTTGCTGCCAACTCTAACACTGTAAAATAAATGGGCATTAGGTTCATGTTAAGTATGTTTATATATCCCCAAAAGGTTGTAAAATAAATCCAGCATGTTCATGACAGAAGGGAAGTGTAATGTAATATTATTGGAAAGCAAAGGAGAGCTTAGATGAGAAAAATATTACTTTCTTGTAGATCATGAAGTATCTACTGAAATGTAAGATATTCATAAGCGCTTAGTAAAATTGCATAGAAAGCTTTTGCATGTGTTTTATGATCATAGCATCTGCACAACATAGTGCATCATTCCATGATAATTTTATGATCTCACTCTGTGTGTTCAAAAATGAGGTTCTTTCACCTTTCTGATGACATTACCCCAGTGACCTGATTGCCCATCCTCTGGGAAGGGTTCCTAGCCAGTGGCAGAAGGGAATCTTGGGACGATGAGTGTAAGGGCTACAGAAATACCCAAACCAGTGTAACTGGAAGCTCTGTTACCATCTGCAGCTGTGAGCTTTGTAGGCAGAATTTATTTTGCTATGTAAGATGATGTGATTGATAGTTCAGAAGCATTACCATTCTGCTCCCCAGAAAGCCACGTGGCCCTTTTCCACTTCGGGGCAGGCTGTTTGAATCCATAGTAGTGAAAAGGCAAATTTACCTGAAGATAATTTTGAGGCCCTTTTATCCTTGGAGGTCTCTATGGCACAGGGCAGTGTCCAGAGTGACTCAGAAGCTATCAGGCTTGTAGTTTTCACTTGCAGTTAATGACATCAGCCAGTATCCTCAGTGGTACTACACCTCAGCACTTCACAGATAGATTGATGGAAATTAATCTGTTACAGTAAAATGGATGCTGTCATTTTCAAATAGTGGTGGTTATAAAATGATACAATCTCCCATGTATATTTCCTTATGTGGCATTATGTGGCCACTGACCAGCAAATTGCTCCCTTTGGTGATTCTTAAAGGATTTGGGGGTTTTAATTGTAAAATTAATTTTGTTGTAACCAAATTTCCTGTCACTTTACTTGCAGCTCTTTTGATGAAACAGAATCTGAAGAATCAAGGTGAGCTTGATTTCTACTCTTTATAGGGCACCTGATTAATAAATTGCTTAAATTATTGCCATTTATTTTATTTGTTCCTTGCAGTTAACAAATTAGAAGTAGTTTAGCATTAAAATTGTATTTGTTAAATATTACCATCAGCTGTGCTATATCTATCCATTTTTAGTGTGGCTGGAACATCCTTATGCTAGCATTGAGAAATTCTTTACAAAACTGACAGAACAGTGCCAGCTCTGAAATACATCTGGGAATGTATTTTTTGTAGCAAGATTTAGCAGAAGGAATTAGAATCCAAGATCTGGGTTCTTCCCCATGCATTTGATAGAGCTTCTGCATCTGGTGGCACTACTTGGAATGTATATGTACAGAGCAGAGTGGAGAGGGCTGGGGGAGGCTGTCTGTGATATGGCTAAGGGTGAGAGTCAGGCCTGAGGGGCTTCCAAGGGCTTCTCTCCACAAGTGATGGATACAGCAACTGCTTTGGGGGCTGTAAAAACACGGTGGCATTTTGAGTCAGCTTGGTGGCCTGGAGAGCCTGTGGACCCTGGCTGTAGGTGGTCTTGTAGCCTGCATGACCACGTGCCAGGGAGCAGAGCAGCATCAGGAAGTTTCAGAGCTGCAAGCCAGTCCTCCTGGATGCAGCCCCTTCACTCCAGCTTGACACTGAGGGTCTCAGTGTATGGCTGAGGAGCAGCAAGCTTTGCTTTTTGGAGATGGAGCCTGCCCTTCTGGGCAGCCCTGGTGTGTGGAACCGCACTGCATGGTTCCCAGCAGCTCGACCACTTCACTTTATCAAAGCTAGTTTGTAGAACAGTCTGTTTGCTGTCCCTTGATACTGACATCCCTGTTCTTGACCTTTCCAGCAAACTGTCCCACCAGCCTGTGCTGCTGTTCCTAAGGGATCCATATGTCTTGCCTAAAGCAAACGGTAATCAAACCTGTCATCTGTTAACAGCACTTTACTGATCTGACCCTGCACTGCATAAACCACATTATTATTATTAATACTGGCCTAGTCAAATGACACTGGTCCAAAATCTAATAACCTGCCAATAAAACGATAGTTCTTGTGTAAGAAACCATTAAAACACTAAGTGGGGTGGGTGATTTGTAAAAGGGTGGAATTTTCCCCCTAGTTGTTCTCTCAGGCAAACCTACTGAGAATTCAAATCAAAAGAACAACACTGCTTTTCTTTTCTTGTTGTTGACCCTTTGGCTGTTTTGCCTGAAGGTCTTGAACTTGGAGGCCCAGTCCTTTGTAAGTGCTTTTTCCCTAAACAACAGCTGGTCTACTGCAAGCATGTTTGTATTTCCATTTGGATTATTATTATTATTTCTTATCATTTATAACCTCTGGAGCTCTTTATGGGGAAAAAAGGTGTACTTTAAGTGATATATTTCACAAGCCATTTACATTAGACTTACGCAATTCAAAAGAGCATTGGAAATTGTTATAAAGTCTTCTTTTAATATAAAAAGTTCTTTGAATTAATAATTCAGAGAATTTACCCTGTCTCAAATTCAGTGTGTGCAGGGGAAAAAAGTACCATTTTCAGAGTGGGTTACTCTTAGCTTTGTCATTTTACTTGTTTGAACATGTTATTTCTAATAAATAATTTATTTTTAAGATGTAATATGCTTTCAGAAGAGAATTTTCTCCCTGAGCTGCATATAATTTTTTTTAATGTGGCATTTTGTTTCATTTTACTAAATACTGTGTAGAAATCTCACACTGCCTTAAAATTAATTAAATTTTTAAGAATAAATTTAGGAAAGAACACTTTTTAGCTTTCCCTAGACAATGGAGTGTACTTCCTTGATATTTTCTCAAGATCTCTCTAAATCCTTGAGGGGAAGGCATAAGGAAGACAAAGCCAATCTCTTTTCTGTGCTGCCCAGTGATAGGACTAGAACATAAGGAATATTTTCCCAAGCCCAGACACAGGCTGTCCAGAGTGGTGCTGGGTCTCCACTCTTGGAGACACTCAGAAGCCGCGTGGCCATGGTCCTGGGCAACTGCCTGCAGGTGCTCCTTCTTGAACAGGGGTTTGGACCTGATCACCTCCAGTCATCTCCCAGCTGCAGCTGTTCTGTGGTTCTGCTGTTTTTTCAAGCTGTTTACCAAAACCATAGGGACGAGCTCATATATTTTGAGAGGGTTAAGCAGTCTCTCTTGTAGGCAGTGACCATGCTAGCTAGTAGTGGGGCCAAATACTATTGACCCTATGAAGTCTTACTGAACTCCAATATGTAACTAGAGTGAAACTCAGACAACAGAGGTCCAGTGTGATTCAGGTCCACATCAGAAGACACATTACAAGGTTGTTTAGCTTTTACTTTGACTTAGCACTAGTCTGATTTCACAGACTGAATGTTCATTTGAGGCTGAAGTGCAGATCACAAAATCAATGAACCAAAGCACAGTAAGGGGAGGGGGTCACTGCACAGGGTCACGTCTGACCCAAGTGACAACAGTAATGAAGAATCACCCACAGAGAAACCTCTGTTTAAAATTTGGTCCAGATGAAGCCTATACTAATAATTCGAGTGAGCCACATTGCATGTCTTAGTGTTTAATGCTCCTCCTAATTGTATATTGATTCCTCAAAAGCCTAGTATAAATTATGAACATCATGTAACTCCATACCATTCTGAAGAGAAAAAATGGATTTCATATACAGTTATCCCAAAAAACTGAGATGGTGCTTAGTACTTCCAGCCCTCATGTAACATTTTGCTGTTCTGTGATGGTATTTATCTCCCTTCCATAATGTGTACTATGAGTAAGGCTCCTTTTTGTGAAATCATTAGGAACTTTCCAATGAATTTTGTAACTGTTCTTTGAAGTAATGCAAAAAAGCATTAAGATAAAGCCCTCTTCTAATGAGTAACATGTTTAAATATTGAATAGGCCTCATTAATGACATATGATATAAAGGACATTTCAGATTCTTGCCAAGGCATTTTCTGACCTTGATCCACAGCATTTAGAATTTTATATGGCAGGTGAATATTCTTTGTATTTGAAAGCTCTAAAACATCAAATTCACTGCAAGTCATTCTTTAACTAAATTAATCAAAACACAAATTAGAATGTGAGTTGTGGTTTAAAAAAAGAAGAAGAAAACCAAGTCCTGAGTCTAGAGCCTCTACTAGTTGACTCAAGTCTGGTTAGAAAGAAAAAAAGTTTTTACAAAACTACCATTGCTTTTAATTCTTCTTCTTTGTTTTTAGTTTGCAGCACAGAGAAAATGTAGATGAGCTTTCTAAAATTTTCCCTCTCAGATCAGTTCTTACTTTGATAGACTCTGATTCCTTTGTAAAAACAGCCAAGGTTGTTCAACCTATGACCAAAAGTAAGTGTCCATTAACAAATAACTATTTATTATACGTTGTCTTTGAAGAAGGTGAATTTCAATCAGAAGTCTTTCCTGGACACAGGGATGCCTGTGTTAACATATTTCAAAAGCAGGAAATAGTGTGAGTTTTAAACAAAATAAAAAACTATTTCTGGAATATAATACTCAAAGAACATTTTTACCCTGTCATGGCACTGTGACTTGTCATTATAAAATACAATCTTGCCATTACTCTAGTGACTGGGCTTTAAGCACTGTTGAATTGCAAGACAGTTTTTCCAGAAATAAGATGCACAGTTACAAAACCTCACTGATCTTCAGATTCCCTTTTTCAAGATGTATTTAACAGTCTGAGGGGCCCAAGTGTACATTACTTTTTGTGTAAGGGTGTGGGGAGAAAGAAAAAAATAATGTTCTCAAGAAAAATGAAGGAAAAACCTAATGTGCTTCAAACTGGAGATGATACTTTGGAAGCTAAAAAAGTGGGATCTTAGATTTACTGTCAGTTGTTTGAAAATTGTTCTGATGGTTCTTTAAGCCATGGAGGGGTCACAGATCTGCAAGACTGCTTTGTTGTGTTTATACTTAAAGTTATATAGATATATATATGTATACTTTAGTTGCATTTAACTTAAACTGATATGCTTGATTTTTTAAGCAGAAAAGGCTCACATTAAATCTAATGTTGTGAGGATGCATCATTTTGAAAATTAATACTTATTTTCCTATATATACTGTATGTTATAGAAGAACCAATAAAAACTGGTTTCTGGAACATTTAATCTACAAGGACAGCACCAGTCTATTTTGGTAACATTGATGACAGCTGCATAGGGTTATTATGCCAGGGTAATTTGGGACAGATATCTTACAGGATTTGAGGAAACACTAATGGATTCAAAATATCAGCAAGTCATTAATAATTATGACTTACTATGAGAAGCTGGGTAGAATTATGCATATCTTGTTTACAGGGGAAGTTACCGTTCATAAAAACATCCTAAAGTATCTATGTTCATAACATCTGTAATCTGAAATCACTTTATTAATAACAATGAAATAACACATTTAAAACATTAAGGATTGCTTTTATAGGGTCCAAATCTACCTTTGCTCAGTATTTTTAATTCCAAAATTATTTATGTGAAAGAGTTAGGGGCAAACCCTAATTCCCACCCACATTAGGTGATCTAATTTATCACATACTAATGATTTTATAAAAGTTGAATCTTCCCTTTGTGAATACCTGTAGGCTGATAGTTGAAGCTTTATTTCATGTGGAAAGTTCCTCATCAGGAACCGTCTACTCTTAGCAGGAAATCCATTTCTAGTATACTAACAATTTTAAGGTTGTAAGATGTGATCAGAAATTCTTAGTTTTAATGTCTGGTGATTTAAATAGACCCTTCATTAAAACATCAGATGTTGGTGCATTTCAAAAATCTTTTTAATTCAACAGTGTATATCCATGTGCATGGATCTATTATTGTGCTCTATCAGGCAATTCTTTCATGCCAAATGGAACGTGAAAATTAACTGGCAGTTTCCTCTGCATCAGTGACAACAAAGTAGTGGGAATTTTTTCCTTCAAGTACTGTTGGATGACATTTTGTAACGTGACATTTTATGTTGATCGGACAACCTGAAAATTTCTTCCCTCAAATAATCATTTTTGTACAGGCATCCTCAAGTCTTCTCAGTCTAAACATCGCTGTAAACCACAATACAGAAAACAGCTTTTCCCAGTAGTAATCTAGAAATTTCTTCAAGTATATTGAGATTTTGTTAGAAACTGAATTGCCAGTGTAATCCATCTTCCTTGTGAGAAAAGATTCAGATAAAGAGCTGGAACCTAGCAGCCTTAAGTATTAGAACATCCCTTTAAATCAATAAGCTACAAATCTGGCAGCGCATTCATGCAATGCCCACTGCTACCCTAAAGTGACTTTAGTGCTGAAACAGCATTACTAATAGCACATCCTCAACATGGATAAGCAGTTGAGTGATGCAGTAACCCAAAGTAAATGAGGCCTTACCTAGTTAAGTTTCACAAACACATTTATATTGTACTGACATGGATAAGAAAGTAAGTTTCTTTCTTTTTTTTTTCCATTTTTTTTCAGATGACTTTCCAAACGTAGTTATAGACGGCATTCTACATGGAATATTTTATCCTCACTTACTGCCTAGGTAGAAGTAATACGAGGCAAGAAGAAGCTGAGGTCATGGTTAACAGAATTAACAGGAATAAAATTCTGTGATGTGAAAATAATGCTCAGAAGCAAGAGGCACAATCTCAGATTAAGTTCAAGCATTACGACTTTTTAAATAAAATCACTGTCATTACAGTTGCTGCTTTTAAAAAAGATATGGAAACAACAGTATTGAAGTTATTTATACTTTCTATATATTGACATGCTCTATTTAACACTAAATATTCTAAGTCATACACTGAATTATGCTAACCTTTGAAAAGTTTTACTAATTATTTCTATAATTTCTCTTAAAGCAAACACTAAACCATTTTGCACCAGGATTTTTCCCAGCACATTACCCATTGCTGGCACTGGATGGATTAGAAGTGCTGAAGAGAGTGTGTGCAGAATTGGAAACATGCTTTCACATTCTGAAACACACAGCACTCTCTGAGGAAATTTTCTAGATTTCAGTTTAAATGATTTTACTTACCAGGAGCTTCTCTATGGCTTTTGCACATCTCCATTCAGTTATAACATCTAATTTGTGTGTTTGTTTACTCTCCACACCAACTTGCTGACTGTATTCCATATATTAACATTTTATAAGTCACAGAACATACAACTCTGTGGTAAACTAAAGCAAGAATATTATTAAGATTGTGATCAAACTAAAACTTACACATATATATGTATGTTCAGATTTAACTGGAAATTTGTACGTGTGCTGCTGGACATTATAAAATAAATTACTAGGACATGAATGTACCACTTCAGTGTTTTTTTTGTGAAATTTTTCTATTGACGTTTTTCTGAGATTCTGTTCTCTGAGATGGGTTTCACAGATGTCTGTCTTCCCACGAAGTGTGAGAAAATACCGATGTGTCTGCTCATTTAAAGCTCTTAGCTGAACATGGTAGCCTTACAGAACTGTATGTCTTGGTGAAAAAAATTAAGATTAATGGAACACAGAGTAAGTCACTGGGCTCATCAGCAGAAGAGAGTGTTACACAAAACCAGCAATGGTAAAGCTGGGCACAAACCTAAGTCAGATCCTGGAGACACACAGGTTGCTCTAACTGGTAAATGTGTTTGGAAGCCATCTGGGGAGAGTGGAAAGCTGGGACTTCAAAAAAAGATAGGCCTGTGACTGCAGCACATGTTCAGGTACCGTAACTTGGAGGTCTGTAAGCTCAGCCTCCAGGAGAGCTTTCAGCTACTGGCAGACTGAGGCATTCTCACTCCTGCTTGCTAACCTGCTCCCAAAGCTGCTTTTCAGAGAACTTTACTTTAAACAGCTATTAGAAAGAAAAGTGATCAGAGGCAAAATGGAAATCTGATTGCCTAGCCCTAGGCAAATTTAGAGGCCCTTGCCAAGTTCTCCTCCAGTTCTGTTTGCAGAGGACAGTAATCCTTTCACAGGTCTCTGAAAAGCAGTGTCAGTATTTACCTTCAGGAGAGGCCCCAGGGCTGTGGATGAAGAACCAGCAGGAGCATCCTGTAACAGCAACTGATAATGTCAGGAGAACCTAGGGTAAATCCCTGCCCACAGTTTTTTCCTGTTTCCTTGTGAGTAGAATGCCAATAGGTACCTACAAGCTCTGTGCTGTAGCAGCCTCTTCTTCCCTGAATCACTTTGGCTCTGGATACACCTCAGAGCTCCTTCAGGACACCCTTCAGGAAATGAGTCACTACAAAGAGCTGCCTGCCTGTGTTACAGGTGCATGAGCCCTTCATCAGATCTTGGCACTGCCTCTTCCACCTTGAGTCCTAAAACAGTCCACTCAAAATGAAAAAATCCATATATCTGCCCTGAACTTAACATAGGTGTCTCTTAAGTGTTACCCTACACTGACCTCCTCTGAAAGCTACCAGTTGTCAGCTTAAGAGTTATTTATGAAGCATAACAAAAAAAATGAACCTAAAGTTCTCAAACTTACAGCAAAACGTAAAGAAAAAGTGTTTGAGCTTTAAAATGAGTAACATTAATTAAGTGTTATAAAATTCACCAAAACAAGAATTCTTCTGTTTTAATCAGTTTCTAACAGACTACCTTATTCAATAATAAGACAGAAAAGCTGCTTGTTCTTGATCACAGAATGGTATCTCAATACTGTGGTTTTCTGAAAGACAGAAGGGACTGACATGTTTAGATTAGGAAAATTTACCATCTCTGCTCTAACCTTACAACCTTATCTCCTGAAAAGCAATACCCCCTGCATATTACGTGGAATCAATTGAGGTGAGAAAAAAAGACTCTGGGGAGGTGGAGTAAAAAATGCTCTCAAGTATTTATCTGAAAGCAAAGTTTATTTATTCAAAACACTTCTATATTTTACCATTTTTTTAAAGTTTTTAGAAATGCTGGTAGTATTACAGTAAATATTTTCAGTTGAAAAGACAAAAATATTGCTAAAATTTCCAAACAGAACAAAATTACTATATTTTAAACCCTGGAAAAATAGAATTACTGCTATAATTTTTCATTAAAGACTTTTTCTGCAAGATCTAGAATTTGGTGGGATATGTCTTGAATTTCAAGGAGTGGCAGCTCCAACAAGTTGTTATAGAAATAGTCATATCCCTTCAGTATTTGGCAAATGATAAGTACTGCCTAAATGTAACTTCAGCTGTTTTGAGGAGAAAACTCGGTGGATCATTGAGATTGGTCAAAAACCAGCATTAAAGACAAGTGATTAAGTTCTACTTTTCATTCTGACTATCAGTCTCACCAGTCACCAACTTCAACTACAAATGGCTCCTTTACAGCTATTTTGCCACTGTTCACAATCACACAGTCTTGAAGGGGCCGATCATGTTCATCTGTCTGCTGGAGTTCTATCGAGTGCACCACAGACTGTCAAACAAAAAAAGAACAAACAGAAATGTTCAGTTTAGCCAAAGAAACTCCAGTGGCTGAGGGCTGGTGCCATGGAAACAAAAAAGTGCACCTAACATCACTGCTTATTAACCAATTTGTGAACAAAGACCTTTACCCTGTCAACTTCCCATATCCTTTTCTTTCCACATTTCCAGCCAGGACTCACAGCAGTTGTGCCACTCTGTAAATCAAACACAGCTGACAGAAGCACAGAGAAGGCTGTTTGCCCTCCTAGAAAATCCTTCAGCCAACGAAAACATTTTGAAGGGGCAACTAAAAATGTACATTCAGCTGATTAAGCTGGCACATACGGGATTATATCTGTGGCCTATGAGCAAAAAGTGAATCCAGAGATTACAAAAGGCAAGCATGATTATTTTTCTAATTGTACAGCATAACTGCGCTTCCAGAAATCTGGTTACTGCTTTTACCTTTAGCATGTAACACACAAATACAGATTTTAGTGTGGTACCAGTATTTTTAAAGGACAAAGTTAATTTAGGTATATTGACAACTTGTTTTTTATATTTATCCATTAATCTGACTAAATTGAAACTTAAGTCTAAATAGCTTCTCAAAAATTTACAGCTACTACTATAGATCATGAAAATGGAATTCAGTATGAAGGTGGGAGTGAGGGGCGAGTGTTCTGATGAGGTTTTCAAACTCCTCAAAGTCCAGCAGCTTATGTTTTCCTCAATAATTTCAAAACACAGATTAAAAAGGAATAATTTGTAAGGAGAACCAGACTAATAAAAGTATAATCACTTGAAAACATAATTTTTTAGCTGAAAATTTGATTTGGCCTCTCATCAGTATGTGTTTGCCTGCTTTACAGTCCCATGTTTCTAAAAACCCTTAAAGTGAAAGTGTTACCCATAACTACCATGCACTACAAAATTTTTTAGCCTGTAGAAAACAGTGTTACTGAAAGGAGGAGCTGAACTCTCTTCATTTGTAATTTGCAAAGGTGTAATTTGCAAAGTGTTGATTTCAGTGCTTAGCAGTCTAAATAAGGGCTGTGAAAGCCAAAAGCATGGTACAGGTTTCCATTTCTGATATTTCAGTTCTAAATTGTCCAGCTGGAGCTCCTCACAATCATTTTCTACCATGTACATATTAGATGAATAATGAACTGTCTCTGAACAGGGGTAACAGAGGTATAATGGGACACAATTTGTCCAGATCGACCACTACTTTAAACTTACCATTCCATCAAGGACTTTGCCAAATACTACGTGTTTTCCATCTAACCAGGAAGGCTTTGTCACACTGATGAAGAATTGGGATCCATTGGTGTCTGGGCCAGAATTAGCCATGCTAACCCATCCAATGCCATAGTGTTTGAGCTTGAAGTTCTCATCAGGAAATCTTTCTCCATAGATGCTTCTTCCTATGACAAAAAAATAAGAAAGCAGACTTTAAAAAAATAAAAAGAAAAAAAAGCTGCTATTTGTTCAAAAATGGGGAAAATTAAGTATGAATTCAGCGCTTGAAGATTCATTGTTTGAGTAAACACAGCAGCATCACTGTTAAACCATCAGCAACTCCATAACTAAAATCATTTTTTCTGTAAAGGTAAGCTAAACCACCACACATAAGAAAGGAACAGTCAAAGCTGATGATGCTTTATCCCTTGAATTTAAGCAAGCTGAATACCTTCAAAGGTCTTGTTTACAGACACCACTGAATAATAGTATACTTCATCCTGTTCAGCAAATTAAAGTACATACTTATGGCCACCAACAATAAGATGTAATTGTCACAAAATAATGTTTTGTGACAATTTCAGTATTTAAACCTTTCCCTTATGCTAAGAAATTGCTTTAGGCATGTTTACAAGCATATGAAGACCAAATGGAAGTTAGACTAAAATATTTGGTGTATATGTGTACAACCATGACATAAAGATTCTGATGTTTTTAAAATAGTTCAGAGAAAAAACACATCAGTCATGGTTAAACCACCATCACTCTGAAAAGAGAAGGCTGTCTGTCTCACTCTTTGCTTGTCCAGCGCCTAGCACAATGGGGACACTTTTGCCACCACCACCAGATGCTATCCCAATAAACAACATCAGCAAGCAAATAATTGCTGCCTACCTTTAATGCTAAAACTATGTCTTTGGTATTATGGTCTTCCCCATTGCTGACCGCTATGAAAAGGAATGAATGTTTTCCATTCTATCCCAGCAGGAAAATCATGCAGACAGTTCAAATTGTAGCATGTCAAAAATGTGCATGTAAAGGAAGAGAAGAAATCTGCAGCCAGAGTGAGTGCAGTGCAAGAGATGCTGTGCTGGCATCACCCCCGAGTGTACTGAACTGTTCTTCTGGAGGCTCAGGAGGCAGAAGTGATACACACAGCCAGGACTCACAGCACCAGCAAGTTTATGGTTTCAGTTTTAGTAAGAGAAAAGCAGGGAGAGGGCATGACCCTCATCTTCTAATTTCTTTCTCTCTCCCTGTTAAGAAATTCCTTCTCACAGCACATTTCAGAGGTTCCTCAGAACAGACTGAGCTGAGGGCAGAGAGGACAGCCTCCTCCTTCCCTACCTGCCTTCCCTCTACGCGCTTTCACTTTTTCATCACGGATTAGACTTCTGCTGGATGACTTGGATTGGTTCACCTATACATGCAATCAGTGAGTGCCTCAGGGAAGGAGCGCTGTCACAAAGCCAGAGCAGGGGAAGGGTGGAGACATCCATCTTTTGGAGACGGTAAGTTGTAGGAGCAGCTCAGCTGGTCACGTGGCTCCAGCCCAGCACGCAAAGCCATGCTTCTTGAATGGGGACAAGTCACAGACAGAAAAGAGCTATCTGCAAAAATTGAGGACAAAGGAAGAGCTACACATACTTATAAATCAGATAATCCAAATAGCTGCAGCTTAGGCTACAAGACACTTGGAAAAGTACTAGGTGCTCTAAACCAAATGTGGGCTGGTTTGGGGTTTTTTCATTTATCTGAGCAGAAACCATGAAGGAATATGCTGGTTTGCCCATACTTTCAGCAGACATTTGAACAAAGAAAAGGGAACCTGGAAGATACTAAGTATGTTACCTCCTGATCCATCTCCAGCTGTAAAGTCTCCTCCTTGAATCATGAAGTCTTTGATCACACGATGAAATTTACTTCCTTTGTATCCATATCCTCTCTAAGAAAATGAAATAATTCTTTAAATGAATGTAGCATCCAGTTCTATATACAATCATAGGAAATACACAAGTTGTGAACAGCTAGATTCCACAGAATATACCGCCAAGGGATATAATACTGTCTAGAAATACATTAAACGGAGATGCAGGTAAAAACGCCTAAACTGCACTGCCACAAAGAAGGTATTTAGTCAACTGATCAAAGCCATTGTCTTTATTTGACTTTATTGTCTCTATCTGACCTCAGTAACTCCACATGCTAGATCTGCAAGGCAGGTACAGATTGAGGTGCTCATATCCAGCATCTCGTAATTACATCTTGCAAACCAAGGACCTAAGAAAACACACACTGGTGCACATCCCTGAGGACAGCACTTGTGCACACGCTCCAGTGAATGAAGACTGACAGTTCACAACTGAAACAGCATTAAACACACACACTGCTTTCCCAAGCCAAACTTGAGTACACAGTGGAAGAAAATCACAAACGTACTTCTCCAGTTGCCAACGCAATGAAGTTCTCCACGGTCTTTGGGACAACTTTTCCGAACAATCCAATTACAATTCTGCCAACATCTTTGTCTCCGATCTTCACATCAAAGAACACCTGAATATTTTTGTGAAGGGAACAAAAGTGATATAGATGTGAGCACAGCAAACACCCAAGCTTTTCAAAGCTTGATAAGAAATTTCAAAGGTGGTAAGAAATTACTTCTGGCTGGTCTGTAGTAATAGTACCCTGCAATTCCTAAGGGTGCTGTTTCAGAGAAACCCTTTTAGAGCCACCAAAATCAGGTTATGCAGAAAACTGTTTGAGAAATGGTGACTACATATTTTGATTCTTACTGCTTTTAATGGCTCAGTGAAACTGCTGTATCTCAAGTTTGAAGATAGTGTTCAAGAAGATTTTTCCCAAACATGTAAGTCTTTAAAGCTGAATGGAAAAAATTAAATATGAAAGTAAGGAAGAACAACAATTCTATTCCCATATGGGGGAAATAACAAGGAACTATAGTACTGACACTCCCCACAAATGACCATTTGCTATTCACTCATAATCTTCACTGTTTTAGGTATCAGTATACACAAAAGCCTAAGTTCCATTGAATTGACGAAGAGTGGGAAGAAAATCCTTTGGCTCAAGCAAGCAGTTGCCTTTCTAAACATGAATTCAAACCCAGAAGAGAAATAACCAGGCCAGATTATTCAGCTGATTGCCTAAATCTTCAATGTATATGTCACTGAAAAGCAACTTGAAAAAGACAAATGAGTTACAAGACATTTTAATGAATCTATGAATGCATATTTGAACGTGCAAAAATGTTCCAATAATTACTGAAAATAGGAACAGCTGTCAGGAAATGAGGCATTTTGAAGTTCTGAAAAAGTTACATAAAGGCTATTACAACTTCTAGGAAACAGCAATGTGTACTCCTATGATGTGGTATTTGCTGTTCCTTGTGGCACTCAACCAAGTATTACTTGTCTGTAATGTTAAGAAATTAGTCCAATAATGATAATAAATGACCACAGTCTCTCCAATGTGAATGCCTCTTTCACGCTCTCCTACTAAACATTTCTACCATTTCTTGATCTTCTATGTGGTTTTGACTGTTGAACTTTTGGCTAACACTATAAAAGCGCTATAAAGGAAATAAAATTCCTTTTGATACACCTCATTCATTTCCTTGACACTTGGCACTGAATAACATGCTTCTTAGATGTGTGGCTCCCAAAGTATTAACAGCTCACTCTCACTAACTTTTTAACGGTTCTATAAACAAATCTCTCTGAATTGTGCCGCCAGGATTATCTAGGTAAGGGGCATTGCCTTCCTACATTTCCTAAAACCACTGTCTATTTTGCCTGGAAATGTTGTTCTAGTAGGACTGCCTGAAATACATGGGCACATATAAGTAACAAGACCAAGGCTCCCAAACAGTCACCCCACAGAGCACGAACATCATACACTTTGTTGACAGCACAAGGAGACAAGTTTGTTATACGCTGCAAGCCTATCACAGCCACAAGGCTTCATACGTGGCACTGCTGCTTGCCTAAGCAACAAACCCAGTACTTTTAAAAATGTGTCTCTGCACATTTTTGGCCACAAAATCAAGTACAGAAATATGTGGTAGCCCTAGACACTATTTCTGCATAGAAAAGCCATGTTCTCCTGAGTGTATTTCCAGGTTCCCTGGAAATTCAGTAAGCACGTAGACACTTGTGAGCTGGTTGATACAGCATTTTTAAATCTCAAAAAACATCTGGCTCAATTCTTCACCAAAAACTCTGAAAGAAAATAAATATTACAAATTTTCGGTCTTATTAATATTTTTATAAATATTTAATCGTATTTACAATCTGCAGTTAAGTATTTCAAGACTGAAATGAAAAATGAACACTCCAGTAAGAGTGGCTGGTTCTCATAAAAAGATTCATATATAATTTACACAAGATGCTGTACATCTAACTGAAAAAATGGACAGAAGCATTCAATTATTTAAGGAAATTAAAGTGACTTTGAAAGGAAGATCTCATGATTCTTAAAGACCAGCTAATGTAATAACCTCATAAATGCAAAATTACTGTATACAGTGTAAAGCGACAACAAGGGGGCCAAAATACATCTGGAATCATCCTGAGTAGTTTAGTGAAAGGTTTGGCTTTGGGCTTGTGAAGGTCAGAGAAGGAAAACAAATACTAGAAATAATTAAAATGGATACAGTACAGAGATGAGCATAGCTACATTTGTACTGTGAGTTCACACCCTGAGTGCTGCATGTAATTTTGGCCTCTCTACTGCAGAATGATAAAACCAACCTAAAAAATTGTAGAAAAATGGGCAGAACAGATGCCCAACAGGTATGGAATATCTTTTATATGAAGAAAGGTTACAGAAAACTACTTAAACTGGAAGAGAGAAAACTGGTGTGATTTGATGAGCTCTGTAAAGTTACTGCTGCCTAGGACACAAAAAATTGGCAATGCAATTCTTTATGTGCCACAGCAATCAGAGAAGAACACAACATTATAGCCCAGGCAGAAGAAATGAAGAAGGAAAGTACTTTATTTATAATTAAATAGGAATATATATCCAGAAGATTATTTGAAGGTCAAATTTACCCTTCCCCCCAAAAAAATCAAATCTGTGGTCTAGAAGTCCATGACAATGAAACTGTAAGCAGTTGCAGACAACAGAGGCAATGAAGCACAGAGATGCACAGTCCATGGCTTAGGATACTGAAGCCATGCTAGAGCAAGCAGTTCTGCCCCTGCCGTTCCCTGTCACACCTTGATAACTGTAGGTGTCTTTCCCAGCATGGGCACATTCTCTCCTGACTGCAGGTGGAAAAACATTTGGGGGTTGAAACACGGAATTCCAAAGCTGGACTAAACATCCCACCTCCTGCACCAAACAAAAATTTTTTGGAAAGAGATGCTGTCATGCTGCAGTATTAGGTGCCTCCTAACTACTGCAGCCAGCCAGCCCCACAGCCCACAAGTCCATCTCCTGGGCAGTGCCACTGCAATCTGACCCGACCTCCCCACTCAACCAGGGCCATCAATTCTCTTCAGGGCAGAGAACTGCGTCCAGGTGGTTCTTGGATATCTCCTGTGAGGGAAACTCCACAGCCTCTCTGGGCAATCAGTTCCAGTGCTCAGTCACTTTTGTGCCCTGCACAATAAAGAAGTTCTTCTTCATATTCAGGTGGAACTTCCTGTGTACCAGCTGGGCACCGCCGAGCAGAGCCTGGTCCACCCTCTTGGCACCCTCCCCTCAACATACTCATTGACATTGATAAGGCCCTTTCTCAGTCATTCCTTCCCCAGACTGAACAAGCCCAGCTCCCCCAGCCTTCCCGGCAAGAGAGATGCTGCACTCCCCCGATAACTCAGTAGCGCCCCGTTGGATCCCCTCCAGAGTTTCAGCAGAGAAGAGGAATGAATAAAACCCACGGCACAGACGAGCCCCAGAGCAGTCAAACCCCGTCCCGCTCGGGGCAGACTGGCAGCACCAGCAGCCCTGGCAGCAGCAGAGGCTGCAGCAGCGCTGGAGGGATGAGGAATTTAAAAGTTTA
>NW_005054404.1:1623340-1623750 GCF_000277835.1 Geospiza fortis | reverse complement strand
GGGGGGGGACTCCGGAGAGCAGCGGCCCGCCCCAGGGAGCGGCCAGCCGTGCCGGGGAAAGGGTGCCAGTCCCAGGGGGCGGTCCTCCATCCGAGGGAAAGGCCACCAATCCCGGGGAGAAGGCCACCAATCCTGGGGGAAAGGCCATAGGCCACCCATCCTGAGGAGAGGGCACCTATGCCGGGGAGCGGTCATCCATCCTGAGGAGCCATCATCCATGCCCAGGGAGTAGCCACCCATGCCAGGGAGTGATCACCCATCCCAAGAAGCGGTCACGCATGCCAGGGATCGGTCACCTATCCTGGGGAAGTCGTCACCATCTCGGCCGGAGCGGTGACCCGCCGGGGCTGAGCTCCGGTCCCGGCACTCCCAGGACGGGCCCGGCGCCCTGGCTGGATCTGGGGCGGGGG
>NW_005054404.1:1605502-1623255 GCF_000277835.1 Geospiza fortis | reverse complement strand
CGGAGGGGGGCGCAGCCTTCGGCTTCGGCCGGGCTGTGTGCCCAGCAGGCTCCCACAGGTGGGAGAAGAAGCCAAAACCAGTAAACTCTTGAGAGATTGAGCCAGCAGTGTGCCGTTGTGGGAAAGGGCAATGGTATCCTGGGCTGCATTCCAAAGAGTGTTGCCCGCAGGTGTAGGGAGGTGATGCTGCTCCTCAGCCCTGCTGAAGACACATCTGGAGTGCTCTGTCCATTTCTAGGTTCCTCAGCATAAGGGAAGTGTGAAGCTCCCGGAGCACGTCCAGCGCAGGGAAAGAAAGGACTGGAGTATGTCTCTTATGAGGAAAGGCAGAGAGAGCTGGGCCTGCTCAGCCTGGAGAAAGGATGACTGAGATGGGACCTCATCAATGTCTATGAGTATCTGAAGGGAAGGTGTCAAGAGGATGGACAAGGCTCTGCCTGGTGGTGCCCAGAAACAGGATAAGAGGCAACAGGCAGAAACTGATACGCAGGATGGTCCACCTGATTACAAGCAGGAACTTCTTCACTGTGCACGTGTCTGCACATTGGAACAGATTGCCCAGACAGACTGCAGAGTCTCCTTTACTGGAAATACTGAAGAACTATCTGGGTTCAGTCTGTACTGTGTGCTCTAGGACAACCCACATGACAACCCTGTGGTCCCTTCCAACCTCAGCAGTTCTTGATTCTGTGATTTTGGGAGGGGGTCGTTAGTCTTCATGTTTGCTGTATTTAATGTGCTAGAAACTACAGGAGCCTGTGAGGCACTTTTGGGTTCATTTGTGTTAGCTGTGGTGGTGCGCTGCTTGTCAGCTCACACCTCTGGCTTTGGACAATAAACAGAAGTGCTGAAGGAATTCATCAAACACAAACATTTCTCCCAAGCCATTACGTGCTAAAAAATCATTTGCATTCAGGACCTGTTTCAAATGGTGTTGCTGCTGCAGTCCCTAGAAAATTTGTAAATTGTAGCACGCTGAAATTTTGTGGCCTCTCAGCTGCCAGCATATGAAAGTTGAAATGGATGCCAATACACTGCAAGCAGGAAGCTGTCAGTGGCTTATGTAAACACGCTCAGGCTTAAACCCAGCAGCACTGTGGCTCTGGGTGTATGGCATAGCGCTTACACAGACAATTGCAAAGGCAGCCCAGAGCTCAGGTGCAGTGCCCAAGGGAGTGTGTGCTCTGCGCCACGCACATGCGCTGCATGTCTGCCAAACCCCTCAGCTTGAGACTGTGCCTCAGCTGGCAAGTAGTAGTCTCTAGCCACAGACTCATAGAATTGTTTAGGATCATTGAGTCCAACCATTAACCGAGCACTGCCAACACTTAACCATGTCCTTAGGCACCACACCCACATGTCTTTTAAATACCTCCAGAGTTGGTGATTCTACCACTTCCCTGGATAGCCTGTTCAGTGCTTAACAGCCCTTTTCATGAAAGAATTTTTCATAATATCCAACTTAAACCTCCACTGGCACAGTTTAGGGATATTTCCTCTTGTCCTAAGGCTTTCTACTTGCAAGAAAGAGGCTAACTCACGTTGTTGTGAAGAGTGATCAGGTGTCCCCCTGGTTATAATTTTCTCCAGGCTGAACATCCCCAGCTCCCTCAGCTGCTCCTCATCTGACCTGAGCAACAGATTGTTCCTCACCTTTGTTGACCTTCTCTGGACCCACTTCAGCACTTCAACGTCTTTCTTGTAGTGAGGGGCCAAAAACTTAACCCAGATTTTGAGGTGGCCTCACCAGTGCTCAATACAGGGTGACAATCTCTTTCTTGGTCATGCTGGCCACACCATTTTTGATACAGACTAGCATATCATTGGCCTTTCTGGCCACCTGGGCACAACTAGCTCGTATTTAGCCTCTGTTGACCAACACACCCAGGTCCTTTTCTGCTGGGCCACTTTACAGCCTCTCTGCCCCCAGCCTGTACCACTGCTTGGGGTTGTTGTGACCAAAGTGCAGGATCTGGCATTTCCTCTGTTAAACCTCATAATCTTCGCTTCAGCCCCTCAATCCAGCCTGTCCAGATCCCTCTGCAGAGCCTTCCTACCTTCCAGCAGATTGACACAGGGTGCACTTGATCCCCATATCCAGATCATGGATACAGACTTTACACAGGGCTGTCCCCAGCACTGAGCCCTGGGGATCAGCACTTGTGAGTGGCCAGGAGCTGGATGTAACTCCATTCACCTCCACTCTCTGGGCCTGGCTGTCCAGCTGGTTTTGGGCAGCAAAGGGTGCACTTGTCCATGAACAGACAATGTCTTTGCTGTGTGTTTTCAGGTGTCTTGTGCAGCTGACCAAATGCCTACAACACTTGAAGGGTTCAGGCACACTTGTGGAACATGTTCTCTCATGTAGACATTTGTCAGGCATCTGGTTCATGTACGGCAAGGCTTCTCTGAAACAAACATGGTAAGCTGGTCCACTGGAAAGATCCACTTCAAAATTCATTCCTCATCCAATCCAAAACATAGCATACCCTGATGCTCACTTTTGAATCTGTGGGGTGATCACAGACTGTCTTTCACAGGGTATGTAACTTTTCTGCTCTTTTCCATTCTGCCCACATGCTGCCTGCGCAAGTGTATCTGAGTGTAATGAGATTTCTCATCAGGTGACTACAGTAAAAATTAATTTCACGGGCACAGCAAAGGATGTGGTTACAGCTTCTGCATTACATAGCACACAAGCAGAAGCACCAAATTATCATCTTGCTTAATAGATGACTGACACAAATAGATCCTTTTTCCTCAAGAGGTATAAGCATACTTGTACTTCCTGAGTCAAAGAGCAATCTGGACTAATCTAGGGCTTGGCTTTGACGTCTGACCTATGTGCTGGCATTTTGTACAACTGAGGGTTTTACCAAAGCCCTGCCCCTAGGGGCTGCCATCAGCACTAGGGGATTTGGAGCTTCAGGGCATGGTTCAAGACATTTATCCTGTAACTATTCAGATCTGTTCATTTTAGTAAACCAAAACTAGTTCATGTGTGTGTAGGTGGTTATGGCACTTCTCTGATCCCATTTTTAATGAGCACAATATTGAACAATAATATCCTTTAAATATCAAAGCAGGCCCAAAAGGAAACATGTCTTATATGATATATTCTTTGATATGTCAGTGCACTTTCTGCAGGTATGTTAGTATGAGAGTTTACTCAGAGTAAACTGCTTGTGTTTATATTCTCTGCCAGTTAGATAAGGTACTGAGAATTTAATATTATGATTCAGCTGCCTTCCTTGCGCTGCAAACACGTAGCAATGGTGCTCAACTAACTATGGCATTAAGATTTACTGCAGAAATATAACAAAGTCCAAAGGCTTACTGATTTGTTCCAGTAGTTGGGTATAAACTTTAAAAAAACTGTATTGCTTTATAAAATCATTAGACAATAGTTAAGGATTCTGTCTAATAGTGACAGAAACATTTTCAGTCCACATATGTATCTAATCACATAAGTCTCAGTAGTTAAAATTCAGGAGGTGTAAACTTACCATTTCCATCTCTGTTTAGGGAATCATAGAATCACAGAATGATTTGAGTTGGAAGGAACCTTAAAGACCATCCAATTCCAACTCCCTTGCCATTAGCAGATACACCTTTCACTAGACCAGGTTGCTCAGAGCCCATCCAACTTAGCTGTGAACTCTTCCAGGGATAGGGCAGCTACAGCTTCTCTGGGCAGCCTACTCCAGTGCCTCACCACCCCCACCATAAAGAATTTTCTTAATATCTAACTTAGACCTTTTAATCTTTTAATTTGAAGTATTTTTAATTTTGACATGCATGGGACAGAACATTTTTTTTACTTCAAATGCATGTGGGTCACCAGGTGAATGTGTAAAGAAATCAGGAAAAAGGTGGAGCCAAGGCTAATTCCAGATTTTGAGTTTGAAAGAAGACCAAGGCTGGCTGATGAGACTGTATTGTCTCAGAGCAATTCAGTCAGAGTAGTACATTGATTCAAACCAGGAGGTGCAGAAGAATGAGCAAGAAGCTGGGAAGACACAAGAAGATGATCTGTATGGGAGGCTCCTTAATTTAATATTCCTTAATACAGAGTGTATGTAGGTATGCTGAATGACACTATCAAGTCACAGTACTCCCAAGAGTTCCCTTTCACTCTCCCTCAATAAAAATGTTGGTGTTTGCAAGGATGACTTTGGTGTTTATTGACATGTAAATATGTTTCATCCGTGTACAAGAGGGCAGTATGAGGCAGAAAGAATGAAAGGAGTACTTGATAGCACTGAAGATCTTTAAAAACAGCAAGATGAGAAGATGAGATGGGATCTGGTTTATATTATCTTGGAAAGTTTATGCATACTGGTGATGCTGCTAAATAATTTTTGGAAGAAGATGAAACAATGTTTAAAGAGGAAATCTTGAAAAGACACAGAAACTTAATATGTTCAGTGAAAAGTCAATTTTACACAGAAAATCTCTTCCTGATGCTAAAAGAAGTACACATTCTTTTTGCAGGAGTTTGATGTCATGACTATCAAATAGGAAGTACACAAAAGCCAGACAAACAGTGAACTTTGTGCTAGCTGTGAAAAGAAAGGAATTCTTTCAGTGAAGCTAGGCAATGTGTAAGAACTTGTTATGAAGTCTTTATTTTTCTGCTTTAATTATTCATCACATTCTTGAAGAATTTGGAGGTCTTTGCAAACTCTTTACACCAGCTGGATACAGTGTGCTGAGAACTACACTGAATGCACTGGGGCTTTGCAGAGACAGCTTCTCCATATTAAAATTTTTAAAAGAGGTGCAAAATCAAGAGAAGGTCTATGACAGAAAACCATTCTTTCAGGTTCCATCTTTCCTAGCCATGAGCAATTTGTTCACCTCTTCAGTGAAGCTGATTTGAAAAAAACCTGTTATCATTTCTTCCCTCAGTTTTCTTTCCTGTAGACTAAACAACCTCAATTCCTTCTATCTTTCCACATGGGTCAAGTATTAGACCAGGCATCATCTGGATGTATAGCTTTTAGTTGAAATATTACCTTTGTCCTTACACATCAGTAGAAACTACAGATAAGCACATTTTGTCATTTCTTGCCCCTTTTGTTTTCCTTTGTTTTTAAGTAGTTCTGGTGACATAAGGCTGTTGTGGCAAAGATTATGTAGCCCGTTCAAAGACAGTGCTCAGGCTGTCTTCTGTTTGTGTTATGGTGGGGACATGTTGCATTTTAGAGCTGGCTGATGTGTTATTTGGGTGCTTGTCTCTTGAAGTCACCAACCTTTTAAAAGAATAATCTGCTACTGTTTGACAGTCTTCGATTTAAGTAATAGTGTCTGTAATGACATGTTTTGTTGTTTCTTACAGGCTTTCTACAATTTAAAATGGGTACAGAAGAGAGAACTATTGAGTGTATAGGATCTGACAGATTTTGATTTCTAGTAGTACTAGCATTGGCAGTAATTCTAGACATCCCTTCATCACTATGGCATGGTATGAGCTATGATTTATTGTAGTTATATAGAGATATTTTATATCCAAATTGCTCTAGTATATCATGTTATACAGGTAAAAGAATTCTGGTACACATAATAATGCTTTATGGTTCTGTAGGCACTTTCATTGGTGTTAACTGCTTGATAGCTGCCAGGATATAACTTGGAGTAAGCATTGTGTTCCATAAGACTACTGTAACTGAGCTTTTATTTTTATTTTGTCACTTCGAAATGGGGTTTGGATTCTCAGAGCTGAATCACTGAAGATGTATCATCCCTTCCAGGACTGATCTTTGTCCATAAAGTTTCACACTGCCATAGTGTTACTTGTCTTGTTTATTTAATGTATCACTGGCAGAATAAAATCATAGGTTTAAAGCCAAGCTTTAATCCCATAAAGACTAAGAAATGCCCCACTACATCTTATATACCAGCTGAATTATAAAATGGTTAAAAGTGTTAAAAGATCAGAGCCACTGTGACCTGACATATGATTCTGAGATGCAACAGTTAAAAAAAAAACGGCTTAAGGTCTGCAAATTGTAAGTCACTGTATATGGCCCTCTTGAATAATGAAGAAAGAGGTTTATGGGAAGTTTTGTTTGTGTTTTTTTGTCTTTTCCTTTATGTGACTTCAGAAAGATGGAGTGTATTGTATGTGCTGTCTCTTCTATTAAACCACTTGTAAAATGGCTTAGACTGCTCCTGTCATCTGATGCACTTATGCAAAATGAATGTGTCCTATGCTCCGGATAAGTGTCTTCCTTCTGGTGAATAGTTTTTAAGCTTTTTAAATTTTGTATCCAAACACGATTTGAAGTGTCACCCTTTCCACTCTAATGGTCAAAGCATTTATTTAGGTGATACCAGCAATGTGTTTTCAAAATAGTGCAGCTGGAGGCAGAACCATTTTGAGCCTATATGTTTACAGGATATCAGAGCTATCTGTAATTGCACATCTCATTTAGCACATAGTCATTCATTTAAATTCTGGTTTTCATAGCATCTGTGGTTGCATAAGATCCCTTAGGGCAAAACTGAATTTTTTTTCAGTAAAGCATAGTTGTGAGGAAATGTACAGTAAGATTTCTTTGTTTTCAAGGCAAAAAAGCTAAAATTTAGGAAAAATAAAAGCTGGAACTGCATAACATCCTATTTTTTTCCCTTCCCCAAATATTACTTCCAATTATAATACATTGTTCATTCCAGTTTTCCAAACACTATTGCATGTCCCTAAATTATGGCTGTGATCTATTTTCTGTGAAACTACTTACACCTAAAGGTAAGTACATAGGTGTTTCAAAAGTATGTCTTTGTCAACAAATTTAAGTTCCAGTGATCTATACTTCCAGCCTGATAATGCCCAGAGGTGCAAATATAAATATATATAGTCTGTGTTTCTGGGGTCTTAAGAAAAAAGATAATTCCTTCCTCAAATATGGAAATGGGAAACTGAATAAGTATCATTCCATCACATGTCTGTGGTGAAGAATAGGCACAAGTTTGTTGTTTTCATGTGATATTTGCAATTATTATTCTTACTGTTGTGCTTGGTGGTGGAGCAGGAGAAAGACAGGGAAAGAAGGGTAGGAAGAGTGAAACAGTGAAAGCTCATTAATTGTCCAGGAGGTAAATGGCAACCCAGGAGTAGCACTCAGAAGAAAACAAACATAACCAGCAGTGCTAAGGCATGTGAATGGGTTTGGCCCTCACCTTCCAAATACCAGATGAGGTTGTAGTAATAAAAATGGAAAATGAAACTTGAAGCTGTTGAAAAGGAAAATTAAAATGACAAGAGTTTTTCCTTTACAAATCATAAGGAAACTATGGAATAATTAGAGAGATTTTGTATGAAAACTGATCATTTTAGAAAAGACCTGATCGTCTAGAACAAGGGAAGAAGCTGCTGCCAGGATAGTTTTAAATGGAAGGAAAATATATTGGCAGTTTGTTTCAAGATGAGTGAAAGGTGAAGAAGCATGATATTTCTCTCTCCAACTCACTCTGGAGCCTGCTGTGCTGACAGAATTTCAAAGCTAGCCTCATTAGTACAGGAAATGTGGGTTAGAAGATACAGGGGGAAAAAATAGGTGTAATTTAGGTGTCCCTGAAGTTCTGCATTGTTATTACCATGTTAAAAGTAGTGTCTGGTCAAGGACCTCATCTGTCTAGTTTCTTTCTAATTTCTATTCAGTAAGATGCAGTGGTTCTGAAAAGATGTATTAGTTTGCTATCTGACAGATTACACTGTGTAAAAAAGATATCTTAATCTACCTTAAGAAAGATTTATGTCTAGTTCTTCACCTCTATATTTACTTTAACTTTTATTAAGATTTTATTCTTATGTATATACAGGTAACTGCATACACTTGACTTAGATACCGCCTTATTTGTTGCATGTTTCAGGTCTTTCAGAAAATACACACTGAAGAAGGCAAAGTATTTTATTAGTGCTGTAATATTCTTCTTGGAGATCTTGCCAGTCAAAGATCAAATTTCTGAGAAGCACTTACCATGATCCTTTATCTATATGAAATAATTTTGTATGCTTTTTTGTATATTAAGCCCGTGCAACAGCTAGAGGAACTCTGCCAAGATTGTGTAAGGATCAAGGAAAGGACAATAGTCCTGCATACAAGGTGGGCACTAAGTGGTCAACTGTTAGCAAATATATATAGTTGGTGTTTTTACTTAGTGTCTTTTATTTGAACAGTGCTACAGTCAGTCAGAGGTAAAATTCTCTACAGTGATGCTTATTGAGAATTTCCATGTCACAGTATCTAGGAAAATGTAATGATTTCTCGTACATAAAAGAAAAAGAAAATATTCTGATGAGCACAATACAATAACTGTGCATGTATTGGCATTTTAGTGGTGTTTGTTGTGTATGTTCAAATAAACACCATTGAAACTATTCTTCTTTCTCTAACCATTGTCTATGCTAAGTCAATTGTATCTTTTCTAAGTGATTTTTTTCAATAAAAATCCTACTCTCAAGTGCTTTGTAAATGCTATGTTTTCTGTCCAGTGACTTATTCCAGCAGTCAACCTTGCATTTCATCATTGTAATGCTTGTAATGAATGGAGGTGTGAGTTATTTTTGAGAAAGGAATTGTAGATAATTTGGAAAAAATTCTGATTCAGAGTTTTGGAGAGCTGCACTGATGGCAGCTGGACCTCTCTGTGGGGTGAGGGCCTTGGCTGCATACCAGATGCCCACCAAGTTGCTCTATCACTCTCCTCAGCAGAATGAGGGGGAAGAAAATAAGACGGAGAAAAGAGCAATGAGTTAAGAAGAGGGAAGTTTAACCAGAAAAAAAAAAAAAAGAAAGTGCAAAGGTTGTGCATGGAAGAAAAGGAAAGCAAAAGATCTCTTGTCTACTTTCCATATGCCGGTGTTATCCAGCCACTTCCCAGGAGTTACGGCTTCAGTACACGTACCAGTTGCTGGGGTGAGGGAGGAGGCAGAATACTGGGGAGACAGTGCTGGTGCTGTGCCAGAGCCACTCAGCAGCAGCCAGGGCACGGCCAGCACCTCTGCAGCCACCAGCTCACAGCACAGCAGGGCAAGCGTTGCTGTGAGAAAAGAGCCCACCTCAGCCAGACCCAGTGCACCTCCATAGTCGCAGTTCTGGTGTTCGGGGATAGGTGGAGGATCTCAGCTTTGAATTCCCTTTGTCAACAGAGAAACCGGGAGGTCTGACATGAAAAGTTGGGGATTTTAAATACATTGTTCACTTTTGGGAAAGGAGCTTTCAGCCATAGTGGAACTTTTCAGTACTTCTTTTATATTTTACAGTTAAGCTACTGAAAAAGACTAGCGTTCTAGTGATTTTTTAAAAGTGTCATCAACCTCCTAAGCCCTGAAGACCACAAAGGCATTTTAAAACAAGAATTTCTTACAAAATACTTAGAATATGCATAATGTATGGAAATGCAGTTGTCTGGAATGAAAATTTGCTCATACAGCTGTCACTTCTCAATTTTTAATTCGTCAGAAACTGATGCTGATGGCAAGTTTACCACTTGCCATTTGTGTTCTCTGTGTTTCCTGTGAAGCAAGACTGTTAAGCTGTAAATGTCAGTACTTTTTCTTAGTATATTGTCATTAAATGTTTTACTGATTTTTGGTTTTGTCGCCCATTGATATGAAGAATTGTAAGAAATAAGTAGGAACAGTCTGGGAAATTTCAGTTGGTCTGAGCAAACAGAGCAGGTTTCTGAGCAACCTAGTCTAGTCTAAGATGTCCCTGCTCATGGCAGGCATTTGGTCTAGCTGACCTGTGAAGGCCCCTTCCAACACAAACTATTCTATGATTCCATGAAGGTGATCAGATTTGTCACTGCAAGCAAAGGAACCTGGAATAAATAGCTCAAAGATCAGATGTGTTAATAGCACCTCACTGGGAAATGCTCTCAGAAATAAAACTTCACATTGTATTTCGTGTGCCAAATTACTTAGTGTAATTGTTAACACCATTGAAAGCATTGCTTTTCTTTCAGTTTTTAGATTCCTTATACTTTGCTGGATACCATATTTCTCTGTGTTTGGAAGCCTATGCTAATATCATAATGAGTTGGATGGTATATCCCACAGTTTTGGTTGACAAAATAATGATTTGTATGGTAAAACAGATTGGAGAGTCTCCCTTATTTGATCCATTAAATTCTAGACAATCTTCATTAGAGGCTCCAAAGACTTACATTGATTACTGGTTTTCAGTTCAAAATAGACATTGGTGGATTTAAATGTAATCCCACAAAAGCTACCTGGAAGCTGACTTATTTTTATGTCAGTTTTTACATATCTTAAAATACAGCCCTGGTTTCTAGCAGAAACAGCATCAGAGTAGAAACAAAGCAGATGTTTCTCTGATTGTATCTAAGGATATGTCAATGGTATTCTTAGAAATAGAGAAATTTTGGCTTGGCAAATTACTGGTGGCATTTTTGTTCTCATTAAAACATCAGATTGATAAAGTCCATGTACTGCTTTGTTCCAAAATGTTCAGGCTTCTTTAAACATTAGCATTCTTATGATTTCATTGGCATTGCAGGCTTCTAGGAAACTCACTTTTTTACAGATCTCTTTCTTCATATCTTTGCTTCCATCAATCTGACAAGCGCAAAAATGTCAGCTCTAAGACTGCCAGTTGTAGCTGCTGCTGAAGACACAATGAATACTTAAAATTTGTTTCTAGGAAAGCTTTTCCCTGTTCAGGGCTCTGTCTCTCTCCCCATTGACAGGAAAGCCAGGACTTTTTTAGACTCAGCAATGTTCTGCGTCAAAAATCTCCAACTTCAGACAACATAGTCAGGGAAGTGACAGCTTTATATGTATCTCTTTGTAGAAGACCTCAGTGGTGTTGTAAATCCAGTGTATATTCACAACTGTTGTGCTTAAACACTGCTGTAAAAGCAGATGGATATATCATGTGACATGCAAACTACTGTTTTCACACTTAGGACACCAATCTGTAAATTTGAATCAGTAAATCTTTCTGAACATGAAGACAAAGTTGGTACTTGTTTCATAAACACATTGGCTATGTATATTATGCCTAATGCAGCAAATGTTCCCCTAAAGGATAAATAATGTCATCCACAGCTAAAGTGTTGTCTTTTAATGGCATGGTTCATAAATTACAATGTCATTAAAAAATTAAATTCAAACTATTTACAAAAGCAAAATAAGTTCATTCCAAAAGTGAGTGAAATGTAAATTAGGACTTGGATCTTTATTCTACCTCTTTAGCATCAGTGTAAACTCAGTTCTAACCACTGTGCTTGCCTCTGTCAGAGCAGGATATTCCAGAGCACAGGAACAGTGAAGCATTCCAGCAGGAGTGTCCTTGTTGGCTGACCCTCTCTTCTCTCTGTCTTCTGTCTGTGATGCTTCCCCATTAATTGCATTTTCTATCTGAGTAGGATTTTTACATTTGCTGGTGTAAGATTTATATATTTGGCAGCCTTTAAGGATCAACTTGGCTAAGGATGTTTTTCTAGTGAGACTAAGAGTGTCCACATGTGGTCTTTTCTGCCAGAAGATATGAGTGGTAGAAGAGACATTACACAGCCATGATCTGATTAAATGAATCCATAGTTGTGTCTGCCTTACCAGTTCAAAGATAGAGGTGTGATTCACGCTTCTCCTTTCAGACCTAGAATAGGACTGTGTGACTACAGATATTATCACAAGCTGTATTTTAGCCATCAGCTGAATAAGAAAAATTGTAAGGTATCCTAATCCTGATTTCTGGAGGAAAATAAGATGACCATGGATTTCAGATCAAATAATTAGACAGATTTCCTCTATGAACACTGGAACAGGAGCAGACCATCTGTGAAGAAGCCAAGAAGACTAGTTCATACTGTGGCAAACCAGGATAAACATGATGTTAGGACTTCACATTCCCTTTCCTTCCTTCTCTTCTTTTCCCACTGACACTTTCAGAGATTTACAAAAAAATGTAGCTCATCTGTCTACCTCATTGCTACATACACATCAGTGGCTCCATTGCAGATTCCATTGTATTTTTCAAAAGTTATGAGAGAAAATGGTGAGCTCCCTTGGCAGCAGCTTCCAGCAGTACCATGACAACTGTGTCTCCATTTTCCAGTGATGCTATTGCCTCCTCTATTAAGACATCCAGATGCTGACAAGAGAGCTGCTGTGCAATTAGCTCGTTCTGAATCACAGTAAGGGCAAAAGTGTGCTATGAGTTGATGCTTTGACTACCTGCCTGAGATACTCTTTGCAGTAGTGTACGGAGCTCTGTGACACTCGTTGAAGCCTTGGCATCCTGTCTGAAATTGGATAACCAGATAGTGTCAGTATCTACAACTGCTTTATTTAACATTTATCTTGCCTGGAAGCTGTGTCTCTCCCTGCTGGGCAAGGTACCTGATAAAGCAAACAGTGAATTTTGCTGAGATCTTGAACAATCTCAGCTGCTTCAGTTGAAGCTGACTGCCTGAGGCTTTGAGGAGACCATCAGTCACTAAGCTCCTGTCCAGTTTTGCATCTACTTTTTCAGCAGAATCATCTTCCAAGTCATGTATTGTCTGAGTTCCTGCTTCTATCGCCTGCTAATGTTGCATTTATGTGTCTACCTAGCAGTAATGTCAGCAAGACAAGTAAATTTAATGGAAGGCACATTTTCAAAGGGTCTTCACAGGCATTCAGAGTTGCAGAAGCTATAGTCATGCCTCGTGTGGGAAAGCAGGGAAAAGCAACAAAATAAACCAAGTGTTTTGGCATGAGCAATCCTGGCTGCTATGAGTAATATCACTTGCTGTCACTAATATTATGCAGGGAATGATTATAAGACGGAGCACATGCACAATTCAAATAGTTGAATTCAGTTAAATTACTTCCTTGATTCTAAAATTGTAGTCTACTAACCAGTTGCAAATTATCTGCATTTTGCCTTTGGAACAGCAGATGTGTTGGGAAGGTATTGTGCTTCAGATTAATAGAATTGTTTGTTAATAGAACTCTGGGTTTCCCAAAGAAGTGTTTTTCAAAATTGCCTTCAGTAAGAAAGAAAATGTCTGTTACAGAATCAGCTACAGGCTCCTTCTCAGTAGAAATGATCATAGATCATGAATTATTAGCTATTTTATTACAAACAATATCTCGGCAAAATTGAAGGAGCACCAGACCTCTGTTGTTGGCAGCTGCCAGTCCTGAAGCAGCAGAAATTACAATAATCCATGTAAAGAAGACTCAGACTGAGGACAATGTGCAGGCTTTGCACACTGTCACATCCATCTCTGACCCAGACTCAATTACTTGTTAAACTTTAGAATTTTCAGTGGCAGTTCCATTTCTCTCATAAAAAAGATTGGCAGTTGAAAAAAGAGCTTTGTATTTTGAGGATTTTCCTTTCAAAACAGAGTCATAATTTTATATATCAGCCCAGAAAGTGCTGAAAGAAATTATGAAAGAAATTGTCAAAAAAAAAGGTAGCCAGGAGATGCCCATGGAACTAGAGAGAGTGAGTGAACAGAAATCATGAATGCCTGGCTTGACTTCAGGTGCCATCAAAGCTGCCTTCGTACACAGCTGACTCCAGAAGGCCTTGACTCAGGAATAAAAGTCTGGTGTCAAGAAGTGCATTGTGGCCAGTTCAAAACAGTATCACCACAAAACCAGTATAGATCAAATCTTGGGTGCTTAGACCCTTAACAACACTTTTGTCCCCGTATCATGATCACTGCAGTAAATTCAACAGGACTTGGAGAACAGACATACTCTTGTTTATCCTGGAAATAAGGCATAAGTGTTAAGAGAAGACTCAGTGAAAAGACAAGTAGTTAATGTTTATTTTGTATAAGAAATGACAACAGGACAAAAAGAAGAATGGACAGAAGTAATAAGAACAAGACAAAATTACACTAAGAAACATATATTTTCAGCCCAGCTTTCTATTTCCATTTTTGCTTAAATGCAAAAGAAAAGTGGTTTTAAAGTTTCCCATTGACTGCATATAGCCTTAGGGGCTGCTACCATTGACTCTGAAAGGAGTAAGGATCAGAAAGGATGACATAAAATGCAGTCTTTAGTAAAATTCTAGTTAATAGAATACATCTGGGGCGCTTTGTTTTAGGAAAAACAGGTTCATACCACTTCACAGATTAATATGCTCAAAAGTTGCTGGTATGAATCATGGAGGCATAACCTTTTTGGGAAATGTTGTTATAGATTGCTTAATTGCATTATGTTAAGTTTTATTTACTCCATTCCTACCTTGGTTCAACCACTTAGGAAACAGGAGTAGCACAATTGGACTTGGAGAAATATGGAGAGATACAGGGAGAAGTCACTTAGATCTGAGTAGAACACTCTTTTGATACTAAAGAAATTTTTTTCTGCAGAAGGACTGAAGTAGGTGTTTCAAAAATTGCCAGTCAAGAGACACCTAAAACCTAATGACAGAGCTATCTTCCTCTTCTTTCAAGATGGCAAAACAGGAACCTGAGAGATGAGTCTTGTAGATAGATTTCAGCTGCTTTTACTGACCCCCTTTTTTCCTTCTTGAGTGTAATGTCCAGTGGCCAAGAGCCATCATTATTCAGCAAGAGTTCTTGAAAGTTTACCTGACTTCACCAGCCCAGCAGGTAATTTTAGCATATCTGCAAGGCTATGAAGTTATCATTGTAACATTACATCCTAAGGTCATCCTACTGTTTCCTGCTGCGTTTCAGAGGAAGGGAAAGGGGCATTGCAAGATCAAGACTTTCTGTGTTTACTCCTAATTGCTCAGAATTTTTCAACAGATGATCTCTTCTGTAGTTAGGATTGTAGAGGAAAAGGTAACAAGTCTGAGTAACTCACTCATTAATGATAACATTAACCTCCCATTTTACATTGTGTCTCTGCATGTTGCTGTAGGTTGTCGAGGGATAGGCAATTAATAACAAAAAATTATCCTTTTTCTATGTAATTGCAGCTACACTTTTGTTTGTTTGTTTGTTTGTTTGTTTGTTTCATAGTCTACTCTTCGTAATCTTTTTTTTTCTCCAAGGCATTTTCCCTGGTCATTGAAAAGGGGAACAAATATATGTGTAAAATTATGAGGTGGTGCAGGAACTAACACATAGCCCATAACATGGAACTGTCAGTGATAAACCTCTCTGGGGGAGGCAGGGTCTGTGATGTGGTATAAAAAAGTCAGACTTCTGGGAGTGTTTATGGGTGCAACAGACAAGTCAGAATTAGAAACCACATTGATTACCTATTCATTTTTAGGATGCCCTTTTGTGTTGTACCTAGTCTGACTCAGTTGTGGGCTATTGCCAATAGTGATGCCATTCCTCCTTCTCTTCCTATGCTTCATAAGTGACAGACTCTATCTGGTCCTTTATGTCATATGAAATACTATTAATACAGCTATGCAGCAGGTCATGTAAAACTGCTGATCTGACAGAGAGTGTACCCTTCTTCTTTGTAAATCAGTTATTTGATGGATCAATGAACCAGAACACCTCAGTCAAAAGCCTCATTATTAATAGATCCAGTTTTACATTGGTGAAAGAAAGAGAGTAGAAAAGTGGTTTATTATATGAGATCATAGAGAACATGTAGATGTACCCTAAAAAATAGCAGGACAGACTCAGTTCTAGGATTTCAAAGTCTGTTGGATCCTTCTGTACGCATTTTCTTTCCACTCAACAGATATACAAACAGTTTTGGTTTTTTCCTTGCAAAGCACTGCTAAAACAAATGACTGATTCAACAACACCATTTCTCTCAGGATTTGTTGTAGATTCTGGTGTTAGGCCTGCAGAATGGGAGTGGCTGCAGTGGGCTTTAATCCCTCTTTTTCACACAAGTGAGCACTGAGACTCTTACAAGAGGTTAAGTTATATAGATGGTAAATGGTGCTGTTTGGTTTGGTTTGATGAGAACATTCAGGTAGTTGACCTAAGGCATGCAGCTATGCTCATACATACAATCCTTGATAACAGCTTTCGTGCTGCTCTCGCTTTTTTCCTCAAAACTCTTCTCTGTTACATCACTTAAACTTACATTAACAATTTCTATTAATTAACACACCAAATCAGGATAATGAGATACTATTTGGCATAATTTTATTTTTAAAACTGATTGCATCCCAGTTGAGGACTCCCAGTAAGAGAGACACAGGCATACTAGAGATAGTCCAGCCTTGAAGAAGATTAAGGGGTTTCTTCTATGAAGAAAGTCTGAAGGACTTCTCCTGGAGAGCAAGGAAGCTCAGGGAATCTCACCAATGCATGTACCTACTAGAAAGCACAGTGCAAACAGAGCCAGGTGCTTTTCAGTGGTGCCCAGAGACAGGAACAGAGGCAGTAGACACATGCTGAAATACAGGAGGCTTTGCCTAAACACCCAGAAACATTTTGTTACTGTGAGGGCAATTGAGCACTGGCACAGGTAGGCCAGGATGGTGGGGGAGACTCCATCCTTGGAGATATGAAAAACCTGATAGGCCCCAGTCCTGGGCTGGCTGTAGGTGTCCTGCTTGAGCAGGGGGTTGCGCCTGATCTCCATCATATCTGTTCAACAATACCATAATCTCCTGCTTTTACTGAGAGTTTGAACTTCTATCACTTACTGCTTATGACCCTTTCTGATGACAAATTGCACAGTATTATGGTTTCCGAATGTGTCTGATGTTCTGTATGATTCATCCAAAAGAAGGAATACCAGAATTACTGCCATATGCACACTGTCTTTAATCTTACCAAAATAAACACTGAAGGCATCGACGGTGAAGCAAATTGCTCAGTTTCCTAAAATAGAACAAACAGCACCATGTTGTCCTCTTCTTCTTCATGCAGAAATAACTGAAGAATTCTCTGTAAGTAATTAATATGGTAAAAATGTGAGACACAAGACAAAGCCTATATGAATGTCAAGGCAGTTTAGGAGAGGTTTTGGATTATATAGTAAAACCCCAAATCTTACATGTCCCATTAGCTCCAAGAACAACATTGTGATCTGTCATGAACAGAACTTTCAGTAGCTTTACGAAAGGCCGTATTCATCAAATTTAGGCACAAAGGCAAAGGAAATATGCTCGCTTCTGGACCACTTTCCTCTGAATGTTTAGCTGTTCACATGTGTCATGGTTTGACACTGGCACGATGCCAGTGCCCCATGAAAATATACTTCCCTGGTGTTTGCTGTGAGATGTGACCAGGAAATAAGCAAAGCAGGCCTCTACCTTAGAAAAAAAAGTTTATTAACTAAACTACAAAAGGAAAAAAAACCACACACACACACACACGCACATACACACACCTGGAAAATGAAAACTCCACAAAAAGCATTTCCTCCTCCCCCCCACCACATTTCCAATACATCTTCCAAATTTCAAGTCTCCATCCATCACCCTGTAAATACTCAATTCCAGTCCATCAAGAGGAGAGGAGTCCTTCTTGGGGCCATGGTGACCTCTTCCTTGCATGCCCAGTGCTCTCAGCACTGGACAAGGAACAGAGCTGCTTCAAGGGTTATCCTTTTAAGGGTGCTTTGACCAGTTCCAAAAAAAAAAGCACAGTTTTCTATCTCGGGACCTCTTGTCCCCCCCATACTTGTCTACCCCCTGGGGCCGGGGGGTCTCCAAAACTGAACCCTCTCAGTTCTGAGCCATCGCCTCCCCCCTGCATGCAGCCTCTGTGGCGCGAGGAAGCATGGTTCTGTCCATGGCTGTACCAAAAAGAGTCCAGCAACCAGCTACTCCATCATCTCTTTCCGGCCTCTTCTTTACTCTCCCAGCCTCACTCACTGCTCC
>NW_005054404.1:1594220-1605301 GCF_000277835.1 Geospiza fortis | reverse complement strand
CCCCCACCACCCTTCCATCCTGAGGGGTCAGGCCTACTTCTGCCGGGCCGCAGGTTTCTCTCCCCCGCCCAGCTCGAAGCCGGGCAGGGGAGGCCTGGCCTCTTTGCTGGCCGGAAATCAAAGAGAGAGCCCAAGGGAGTGCTCTGCTTCTAACCCCTGTGTTCTCAGAGGCGCATCCACCCTCAGTGGCCAAGCCTGGTGCCAGTTTAGAATCTGAACACCTATTGGCCTCTGGCCACTCCATTCCCAGAAAACCTGCTTCCTGTAAACCCACGACAGCATGACACTTATTCCATTGGTTTCAAAGGATATATTCTGTGAGAAGTCTAAAGCCATCCTTAATCCATGTAGGATTAACACCTATTGTTTTCACTGACTTGGTGTCTTCATTTGGAGGATAGCCATCTACAATTAGTGATACTGACAAGAGGCTTTGTAGATAAAAATTCTGATGGAGGTGCTAATTGCCACTATTTCTTTTTTACTTATTACTACCATTTATTCTTAGCCAAATAAAAAGCCCACACACACACAAATAAAAAACCCAAAACCCATGCACACTCACAGAAGAAAAAATAACACCAAAGCAAACAACATCCCACCTCTCAACCACTTAATGAAATAAAACGTAAATAGAGTTTGTGATACCTTAGATTTCCACTAATTTTTAACTGAATGTAGTTGTCTGCCAGATCAAAGCAGCTTCCTTTTATACTACAGGATGTTTCAGATTTTCTCTTAAATATATAATCGCTTAACCATCCTTATAACGTCCTAAGGGGATACCAATTCTGTACACTTATTTTTGGAAGATGTACTCAAAAGTGAATGTTCTGGGCTGTAAGTTAAATGCTGTTTGAGGACTTCTTGTCTGCATGTACACTTACAAGTTTGTGCTATATAAATGTGTACAGAGATGTTTTGAAACAAGCCAGATTTCATTATTATTCCAACTTAATTGCTGAACGGGCAGACTGCCCTACTTTCTTGTAACTTTTTATTGCAGGGAAGCTGACTAATCTGGCTCTTCCTCCATCAACAGAACTTTGTGAACTGTTCACATCCCACTTTGAGAACAAAATTAAGATCATTGTGAGTTACTTGCCCCCTAACAAAGCTGCCAACACTAACAATTCTCTAATTCCAAATCTTTAGCTTGTCAAAATTTTCAAACTACAAATACTTTTGGCATTTTATGTTCCAAAACCTCAGGACACTATTACATTTTGCCAAATCTTTGGTCTAAACAGTTACAGTTTTTCTTCATTCTCTAGTCCCACTGGATTCTCTCATTGTTAATCTTTCTTTGATGGTGGGGAATATCTTAACAATGGCACAAAGTAAAACAATTATCAGTCCAGTTTTAAGAAAAAAATCTCCTACCAATAGAAGGTGTTGCTTTTGCTATTTAATATTCAATCTTTTTTTTTTTTTTTGTGATTATAGCACACTATAAATGTGCAGTATCTTTCAAAGAACATTTCTCGGTTTCATCTCAAGCTGGACTCTGTCCTCTGCACTGGGAAACAGTGTTCTAAAGAGTTAATTTTTGGTCTTTGTACCCGGATTGGTGATGAATTTTTGCTGCTGTTGCTTGACCTCTCTATTTACTTTGACATTATTTTGATCACAATAGAACATTAGGTCTCTTGGCAACTCAGATTGGTTTTGTTCTAGTTTTCATTGAGATTTTTTATGCACATAGTGGTTCTGCCTTTCTCTTTCTGTCCCTCTGTCTCATGCATGTAGTCACAGGCACGCACAGTCTGGAGCACTTTACACATATCATGGTGCAGATCAGGCAAGAAAAGGTGGTCTGGTGGTTAATAACCAGCTCTCCTGGCCAATGTGTGGGCTCATTCACTGCCATTCTATTAACAGATTATATACCTAGCACACACACCATTTTTCACCAGATGACATCAAAGCTTTTTGCAAATCAGTAATAACTAGTACCTCTGTAGAGACGACATTGCTGCAGACAGGAAGGTTTGCCTATTACCTTATTGGGGACAGCAGTTAGCCTGGGTACAGAAACCAGAGATACAGGATCATGAGGAACGGAAGATCATTACAGAACTCTCATGGTTTTTCAGCCATCCTGTCTCAACCTATTTATTTGACACAGTTTCGTGCACACTATTCAGGATATAAACAGGTTTAAGTCCTGGTTTTCTCATTCTCTATGTCTCAGTGCAAATCTTTTGTGTCATTTTGTTAGTTTCCATGCCATTTTATGTGGACAGCGCTGTCAGCTGGGTATCCATCTGCCCAGATATAATTTAATTCTATACAGTGTACCAGGTCTGCTTAGGTCTTCAGGTGTTCAAGCCCTTCTTTTTGCAACACAATGTCTATTAGCACTGGTCTTTTTCTCAGCTTTTCTGGAGATGTAAAACAAAGACGTGTAAAGTGAAACACCAGTCATTGGTTCTCAGAAAGTACTTGCACACAGTTACCTTGATTGCATTCTGTTTTGATACTCCAGGTGTTCCTGCCTTATAAATCAAATGCCTTCTTGTACCAGCTCTTATAGGCTGATAACTAATAACTATTATCCTCAGCCCTTTTAATTTAAGTTCTTCTTGTTATTTCTTATGTGCAACAGACCCAAACATCATGTGTTTCCAAAAGGGTACCAAAATACTGGTCCATTTCTTTTTATAAATGATATTATTTTAAATCCTTTACATAACCAAGTCCTCCTAATGTCAGTATCTATTTTCCAGATTGTTTTGAAAGTATGTGGGATATTTAGGCAGTGATCTAACTTTCTTCAAGTCAAAAAAGAAGTCTTAAAAGGTTAAAAAAAGGAAAACTTAATTAGATTCTTCTTGGGTCGTTGTTTCCATGATTGGTAAGACTGTATGAAATATTATGGATGTATTACATAAAAATATATATTTTAGATGAGTCCAGTGATAGAACACCCTAGGTTTACAATATTGGTGGTATTTTATAACAGCCTTTATGTGGGAAAGTGCTTAAAATATGTATTTTAAGTGACTGTAACTATACAATATTGACGGTTGTGTTTTATATTATTTCTTAGATTTTCTACCCTGCATTTATTGTTTTGAGAAATCCAAAATTGTTTTGATGCAGTTATTCCTGAAAATACCACCTGTGTTCAAAAATCAAAGCTGGAGGTTTTTTTCAGTTCACACCATATCACAGAAAATAAAGATTAAAGAATCAAATTTTAACTAATAATTCTCCTTATCTTACATAAATGGAACACTGTCTACCTAATTCTCTTACCACTGTGTTGATTCCACATGATTACCAGAAATTAAAAGTGGTGGAAATATATATTTCAATCACAGAAAAACAGAAGAAGGAAAAGCAGCTATGACTCAGTGAAGACCAGGAGTAAGGCTGTTGGAAGATGTCATTTTTATATAGTCACTTTCCTGACCACAGTCGCATTTTGGTTTTAAAATTGTACCAATCTTAGTGTAAAAGGCTTAGCGACAGCTTTCAGCACAGTGTCAAGTTCCCATTAAATGAGCTGGAATTAAGTACGCTTAACAGTAATAATTTTCTTTGAAATGGCAACTTTCACATGCCTATTCAAGCTAGGGGATGGTTATGTATAACAAACTAGTCATCTCTATGTACTTTAGATACTTTTATATTCCCTGTGTCTGTGTGTGTGTGTGTGTGTGTGTGTGTATCTATAGGTCTCTCAGTATAAGCACATACTTTGGTCATTTGGCAAGTGAAATTATGTTCCAAAATTCTACTGAATGTTCAACCAGATCTAATAAATCCAGTATCATACTCTGTTTTATTCAGAGTCTATTCCTTCTGACTGAACCCCCATTGATTTGCAATCTGCCTCTTAGGGTACAAAGGTAACATAATGCATAGCTGTCAGATTGATTTCCAGAATTCTATATCTGTCTGTATGTGCAGATTTTAGCAGAAGTGAATGGAGATTAATGTGCTGTGACTCAAGCTCAGATTGTACTCAGGACCCACTATATTGCCTGCTCACACATCAGCATGCCATTCACCATTCTAGAAAACTCTCTTTTATAAAAGTTATTGCAGAAAACACCCCTTGAGCACCCTCCATACACTCTGAAAAATGTGTTTTTGAAGGTTTTCTTGTTTAAAGACTAAGCAGACTTTGTTGAAAAGCTCAGTTCTCCCATATTGTACATGATTAGGAAAATTTCAAAAGAAGTAATAATATTTCTGTAATTTCTTCAGGTTATGCAGTTTTAGCTAAGGAATCATGTTCCCTCCAAATGACTCAAGAGAATTGCTGCAATCTTTGGTTATGGCATAAATCTATATTAAAGTGATTCTTACTTCTTTTGTCTAAAGCATGTGATCAAAGCCACATCTTGCAAATCTTCAGTCTTTTCTAGGAATAGGATGGGAAATGAACACTTGATTTAAAAATGCAATCTTTGTGCTCTGAATTCCTGGTGGTGTTAATTGTAGCACTTGTCCTGCTGCAATCAGTGAAACTTGGGGTGCACTGATGTCACCAAAACTTGCCCACTCTTTTTACTCTTCATTCTTGATTACCAAAAACTTAAATAGAAAAAAAGAAATCATGTATAGTACATAAGGGAGTTTCTCAAAATGTATGCTTTTTCTTTGTTTGAGGTACTTGCTTTCTTCCAGCCCTATAATTTTTTGCTTTGGAATTATAAATATAATTATAAAAGGAATGTTTTAATGTAACATTTTGTTATGGTCTGTACTACCTACATTGTCCTGCATTCACTGAAGGCAGTCTAATATTGCAGTCCTATGTTAAATGTCTCAAGCCTTTATGATGATGCTTTGTGGCCTGAAAGAATTAGGAGGTACTCAAGAAAAGCATAATCTGTAATTTTTTCCTAATTTTTTTTCTGGGCACTACTTCTGTATCTTTACATTTCCTCATGCTGCTTTCTGAAAGTAGTGTCTCTGGCTCTCTTGCTAGCTGCTCTGCTTTCCTGCCTCTGCTCTTCTCTAATGGCTTTGCAAATCTGAAGAACTCTCTGGAAGTCCCATGAAGAGCAAGACTACATTTTGGACAACCAAATTAATAGTGAAAATGACAGGAAGAATATGTTTGAAAAGGTACATGCCAGGGTTGCTCAAAGAATGTGAAGTTTAACAGAGCAGAAGAGTAAGATCAGGAGTGTAGTCACCTCACCTCCTGGAGATGTAACTAGAATCTGCTGTTAAGGAACAGGAAGGACAGCAATCTCTCAACAGAGAATGTAAAATTAATTTCTTCCTAGAATCCATTTGAGCTTTTAAAGTACTGGAGGTTTAGTTTAGATGTTTAGGACATGTCATGGTTTAGATTACACTGGATTTGTGTGACGACTGCATTTGTTTCCTCTCCATAACGAAGATCACTTGTGTGTATTAGTGTAAACATAGTATAGTACAAATGCTATTAGCTAAAGCTTAATATTTTTATGTTATCAGTGAGTTTTAGGGCATTTTATCTTAGGTAGTGTCATTGTATTGATTTGTGTGGCATATTTTAATAATCCATGCTGATGCAGAATAGACAGGAAATTACTCTGAAGTACAGAAGTTTTTGAATGTTGGAGGACACTGGGTAAATTAACTTGCCTGGCATGCATTATAAGTCTGTTTCACCAGAGAAATGGGTTGTTTCATATGAAAAGTAGTGATAACATTCCTGAATTTTATAAATCTATTTCACATAAATAGCCCAGTAATCCATTTATATTTAAGAAGTATGATTTGGTTCTGTATGTCTGAAAAGAGGCAACACAAGTAATGACTTGTGTGAGAACTCCACTGAGCTGAGTATGCTGCTTGTCCCTTAAATTCTTTATCATACATGATATTGACAGTGTGACTTTGATTATTTTACATTCCCTGGAAACATAAATATAACAGCTTGAAGTTATTAACTTTAGAGAAATTTAAAATTTATAAAGGCTCTAGTGAAAACAATAGTCCTACTAGGAATTTACAGTAAAAAATTAATGCATTTATATGACTAATTAGCTTAAAATATGGTAACAGTAAACTAATTTTCAAGTTTAGCCCTAAGTACATTCTCTCAGTAAAGAGATGGTCTTAGTAGAGCATTTGGTAGACAAGGAAATTTTAAATAAATTCCAAACACCTTTCTGTATAGCAGTAGAGCTCATTTTGCAAATTCTCATGGCCTTCAGTGTCACACAAAGACCATACACAAAGACTTTCACTTCCACGCAGCTGAGAAGAATTTACCAACTTTTTATAGGTTTTTTCACCTGACAGCTAAAAATTACAACATGTTCAACCAGCAGAACAAACAATATGGGAGGTCTCTTTCACATTAATCTGCCTCTGAGGGTAATTTGCTTCAATCTGGCTGGCATGGACTGAGTAAGGATGTGATTCCTTTTCATAAAGCTGATTGTAAGCTCCAGAAGAAATGTGATATAGTTATTTCAGGACAATAGCCCCTCACACTCTAAGAATGAATTTCAAAGTGAAAGTATAATACTTTGGTTAAGTTACCAACATAAGAAACACCTGTACCATACTACTCACGTGTTGTCCTATAAGTTTCCTGAAATAACTGTTGAACCTGTCTTAAAGTGCACCTTCTCATACTTTAAATTAAATAACCAACATAAAGAGCATGAAGAGAACAAATCTCATAGTTGGCAAACTCCAAGAACCTCCAGGCTCTGCTGTCATGAAGATCAGGACAATTCACCTGCAATGAGTTTCTTTCACTGGAACAGAAGAAGCGGTGGTGATCCGCTTGGGGTTAAGTGGAAAGAGATATCCCTCCCATACATGTTCCTAGAGGAACGGTTTGCATGCCAGAAATGGAATGTCAGAGAAACAGCATTCCAAGGTTAGCTCTTGGCTTTAGGATGGATCTGAGGTCTTGTGACCACAGCAGTGGCTATGAGGGATGTGTCATGTTCTTGCATGGAACATGGTTTAGCCAGTGGCTTTAATAACTGAGATTTGTCTGCAGTGGTTGTCAGGCAAAGCTGAAACTTTTGTCCATGGTGCTTCACCCAGGCTCCACATGGAGCAGCATGCTACCTGAGTCCTCACATTCCAGTCAATTTCCTCCTGCCCTGCTGGCCTTTAGCTGTTCTGTAGACAGAGTGCCTGGCAGGGGTGCAGATAACTGCTGCCTGAGCCTCTGATGCTCTCCTGCATCATTTGTTGTCAAGAAGTTAGATGGAGTTTTATTACTTGTTGTTCGACTCTTAGCCCTTTTTTTCCCCCAGTGGTTACCCCAAAATACCAGGACAGGTGTTGCCTGATCACTGCTGCTATAGGCTGTCTCATCCCATTTTTTTTCCATTGGATCTTTATACACAACCATGGCTTGCTTTGCATGGAGGCTTTTTCTATTTTTTCTTGATACAAAGTCATCTTCTGTTAAATTATTTGTATTTGTCTTTCTTTCAAATATCAGGAACTGATAAAAGTGCACTGATGTGCTTAATGGTTTTAAGTGGTCAAGCATAAGTTTCTAAGTATATAAAATAAACCTGACCATTTCACTTTGACATTTTTGTTTCTTCTGTTCTCTGTGGGGTATTCACTTTCCAAGGTCCCTTGGGTATTTCCACTTGACCAACTCTTGTCTCAGTGCAGAGGTCCACAGCATCACTTGTGTTTCCATTTCTTTGTGTATTCTGAAGTTTATGGGGTTTCTTTCCTGCCTTTTCTGCTGAAAGCCCTGAGATTATTATTGGGTATTTTCAGGGGAAGAAGGAGAGGGTAGAGCTCTTACAGCATACAGTAGAAAGAAATTATTTCTTTTTTAACTTTTTTTGGACTTAACAGCTGTTCACAGTTGACTGCAATGTCAATGTACTGAACTCAGTAACCAAAGTGTTTCCTCTCAGTCTATGCTTTCTCTTCTTTCTAAACCCAAAATATGTACTTGCACTGCCAGTGTAGCAGAACAGCTAACCTGTTCCAGCCAAAGTGTAGAATAGCTCACAAAAGCATGTGTCTCTAGAGCTTCACCATTTAGGGTTGTCTATTTTTTTTAAATCAGTTCAGCTGGATGGAGGCTAAGTACCTGTGATAAGCTACAGAAAGCCTACTTGGTTTTTTTCATCAAGGGGTTAGCTCCCAGAATAGATTTAGCTGAGGCGCACAAGGTGAAATAACAAGACCAGTCTGGTTGTCAGTAGCCAAACAGGAGTCTAGAAAAACTGATTTTTTTTTAGTCAGAAGGGAAGAGTTTAGGATTTCACAATGAGGTACTTGAGCAACTCCTGAAGCGTGTAGTCATTCTATATGTTTCCATAAATCAGCTGTTTTGGTTTTGGCTCCCTGCTTTTAATGATTCACACTAGAGAATGTTAGAATGTAAACCTTTTTGCAGAAAATTGCAAGCTTCAGTATGCTTGCTCTCTATTGAAAACCTGGATGTTTTATCTATATCAGTTTTGGGGTTTTTTTTAACATCTGTATTTCTGGATTCAGTTTTGGACTTCTATAGTTCTAGATAACTTTACGGGAAATATTTAAGAACCACATGAAGAACTGAAATAAACATTTGTCTGGTAAAGCATTGGAAACTGATTTAGAACAACTATAGTGGGATGGCAAGTACTCTACTGTAGTTACTTAGGTATTTCAGTTCTTGATTTAGGTATTCCTTGAGAATTCATCTCCATATAATGTTCAGTTTTACTTGTTTACCTAGAAAACTCCATTGCTCATGAGGTGCCATCTAGCAATAATGTTGTAGCAGCTAAAATTTTCTACTTGATGCTAAAGCTGTGACCAGATGTTTTTCACAGTACACATGGTGCACATCATGGTACTCCTTAGCAGCTCTTCCAGGACTGTTACCCTCTCCCCAGTTCCTTCTCTATACACAAAACCTGGCCACTGTTCTGGGTTTGGCTGGGGTAATTTTCTTCACAGAGGCTGGTACAGGGCTGTGTTTTGGATTTGTGCTGAACACAGGGTTGATAATACAGAGATGTTTTTGTTGTTGCTGAGCAGGACTTACACAGAGCCAAGGCCTTTTCTGCTGTTTGTACTTCCACACTGGTGAGGGAGTTGGGGGTTCATGAGGGGTTGGGAGGAGACACAGCTGGGACAGGTGACCCAAACTGACCAAAGGGATTTCTAGACCATGGGACATCATGGTCAAGACGTAAAGTGGGGGCAGAAGAACATGCATTCTTGCAGTGATGGTATCTTCCCAAGTCACCTTTATGTGTCCTGCTCTCCTGGAGATGCCTGCCCATGGGAATCAGTGAATTAATTCCTTGCTTTGCTTTCCTTGTATGCATGGCTTTTGCTTTCCCTATTAACATGTTTTTATCCCAAAACATGAGTTTTCTGGCTTTTACCCTTCCCATTCTCTCCTTGATCTCACTGGTGAGGGAGGAGCAAGTGGCTGCTGGTTGGGGTTAAAACATAAAATCCAAGATGGCTATTCCTGAATAATGCTGTCAGAATGAACAACTGTATTCAAGAATCTTACTTGCTGAAGCTAGTTTGACATATAGTCTTATTTTAAGCAAAAGATCATCTACCAGACATAGACCAGTGAGAAACAGTGAGCATTGGCAGGACAGATACTCCGGAATTGTACCCACAGCCTTTTACCATGTGGTATACAAAACATAGGAAGATACAATCCCTGCTTTGAACTCTTGTTCCCTGGGACTGTCAGTCTTTTCCTTTCCCCATCAATAGATTCAGTGGTGATTTATAAAGAAAGAAAGAAAAAAAAACTAAGAAAAACCAAACCAAAAAACCCCCCAACCGCTCTCCCCCATAAAAAAAACCCAACCAAAACAAACGAGTAGCATTCAGGCCTGGATAAATCTGTTAGAAAAATAAAGGTTTTGGAAAAGTACTTAAATGGAAAACAGAGAATGTGAGGTTTTTCTGTCCAAAATATTGAGTCACAATTACAATCCTGCACCAAAATTGGAAAGAAACCCCATAATCTCAACTTATTTCTGCAAATATTATGGCAGTTTTGTCCAGACCTTATCGTTCTTATGTCACATGCAAACAATCATGTTTAATAGATTTTGTATTTCTGAGAGCTATTTTTAGATAAAGGAAAACTTTCCAGACTGTTTTGCTGCTTGAAGTAGCCACCCAGAGTTGCATTCAAAATGTTGAGTCACTTGATTTGGAAGGATTGACATCAGGGATTTTAAAAGAGGTCTGCCTTTCAGACTGCTCCCTTAAACAGCTTTTTCAAAAATTGTTCAATGGAGTATATGTAAGAGTGCATACTCAGCTGCAAACATCAAAAAACCATAAAAGCTAGGTTTAAAGATGTCAGAAGTGATTAAAGTGTTCTGCCTATTAATCCTATTATTACCCAGAAAATGGAATATAAGTTCTAGAATCCTATCTGGAAAAACATCTTGAAGTACTGCATTATAGATCAAAGATGGCTTTTGGGTCTCAAAAGGAAAAAAAACAAACAAAAAACAAACAACAAGAAAAAAAAACCACAAAAACAACAACAAAAACCAAAACCAAACCACCACCAACAACAACAACAACAACAACAAAAAACATGACCAAAACAAAATAAAAAACCCTATAATTCTCATATAATTGAGAGCACTTTCAGATGAGTTCTGTGTGAAGGGAAGGAAAGAAATTAACCCAAATTTGCCATGGCAACTTTCTTCATGCCATGACTTGATTTATTTTTAGTTGGTGTTTACAACTAAGAATTCCTTTTCTCATCCCATCTGCAGCGTGCCTTGCTTGGAGCAGTTTGTTTTGTTGATGGGCATAAACATTTGAATCTGCCTGTGAGGAGGATTTGGTGGCTGGGGGAATTGGTAATAGACTATAGCGCATTTGTCCCCAAGGGTCATGAGTTCACATCCGTATCAGGTCAATAGTGGCAGAAAGTCATTACGGATCTGGCTGGCATCTGCCTCGTGGCAGCTGCCAAATCATTTAACAATCGCTGTCCAGTTCCACGTGGTCAGGTGTTTTCCTTTCTTCCCCGCAGCAGAGCCCCTCGGACAGCCTCTTACTGCCTGCTCCCAAGGCAGGAACACACTTCCCTTTGCTGGGGGAGCCCCTACAGCCCCGGGTGCCCCCGGGGACCGGCGGCTCCT
>NW_005054404.1:1592538-1593727 GCF_000277835.1 Geospiza fortis | reverse complement strand
CTCGGGCCTGGGGCTCGCTGCCGCTGCGGGGCTCGCGTTGGGAGAACCACGTTTCACACACGTGTGTAGACCATTGTGTAGAGCCTTCCTCTATCCCTTCTCCTCCCCCTCTTCTTCTCTTCGAGGGGAACTGGAATCCGAACGGTGAGATGTAGAAGAGCGCGAATCCCCGTGAATCCCATCTGAATAAATGTCTATATTAATGAATTATTAACTCGGCCGCTCGTGACCTTAAAACTGGAATGAGGAGACGCCTAGGGCAAGAAGGAAAGCTGCTGAATCCTTTATCGGACTCCTGTCAGAGGTAACCGACCATTTGTCTTCCCCAGATCAGGAGAATTAATTAATATGAAAGGCAAACTTTTTAATTGTGTGTCAAACGAAATCAGATAGGGTGTCCCCGATTCAATCCCTTGCTAAAAGGGTTTTAGCTCCCTTTTCTAACCCAAGCCTAAAATAAAACCTTCGAGTTTTCAAAGAGAAGGGCATCCTTCATAAGTGTTGTTTACAAAACAAAACCCAACCAAGCAAGAGGAAAAAAAAGGAAAAAAAAAGAAAGAAAGAAACCAGAAAACCCCACAAAACACAACCAAATACCCTAAAAGGGAAAAAAACGCAGGGAAAATGATGAATTTGGGTAGTTAATTTATCGATCTTGGCTCCTCTTCCCACTTGTTTTATTTTAAAGGTCATAAATCAATGAAGAAAAACACCACCGTGTTCCCCCTTTGCATTTAATACATTTACCCTCCTTATTTATTTCTTTTGAACAAATTCCTAGCAAATATTCACCAATCGATTCGTAGGCGATGGATTTTTATAAAGGTTTGATCGCCTTCTCAACGGTCAATGTGATTTGTTTCAGCACTCGTCCTCTAAATAATGAAAAAGCCTGAGAGAAGAGGAAGGAGATGGCAGTAGTTAAAGCTTCCTTTCTTTTACCCTCTCATCTTTACATCCAGGAGCAAAGAAATTAAATAATTTTTTAATTTTTTTTTTTTTAAGCCAAACTCACAGCAAGAGCAAACCCAAGAAATAGTAACAAATAGACCAGCTCGGAGGAGACAGAAGGGACGCGCACAAACCGCTCTGCCCGGGGAAGCGAGACCAGAGGTCAGGGTTGGCTAAAGCCAGCCCGGGGAGGTGCAGGTTCAGGACTGGGAGCCCTGCTGGCGGATCTGCCTGCTGG
>NW_005054404.1:1590544-1592337 GCF_000277835.1 Geospiza fortis | reverse complement strand
TCCCTCTCTGCCCTCCGCAAGCCCGGGGACCGGCAAGGACGGCGAGCCTTCCTTCTCCCCCTCCTCTGGTTCGGCAGGGTCCCGGAGCGCCAAGGCAGTCTGTAAATCTTATTCTGCCACCTTGATCGCTCAGAGTGCTACTTTTCTGCCTGTTAAAAAAAATGCCAAAAGCAACAGATTGAAGTACTCCTGAATATGAACCCTCATGGAATACTTCTGTTAACAACTCGAAGCAAATGCAGGTATTGACAATGTACTTAAATCCATTACTTAGGCTCTTTCCTCTACTTCATCACATTTTTCTAGTGCGAAACGAATTTTTCAGATTGCTACCACCAAAAGAAATTCACTATTTTCGAAAGAAGTCCAGTAAGGAAAACACCCATAGCACAGATGTGTACCTAAGGGGAAAAAAAAAAAAAAGAAATTAAAGATCAGGTGGGGCGGAATAAAATTGTGACTAAGAGGGAGGTGGGTAGGAACGAGATGTTGTTTTAATGCAGTGAAAACAGAGAAAACCAAGCGCGCCCACTGTCAGTGCGCCCAACACTGACCGCCAGCGACGGTGCGAACAGACTCCCAGCCCGCACCTCTGTCCCCGGGCTGAGCGGCAGCGCCGCGGAACTACAGACAGAAGACTGAGAGAGCGAGAGGGATGAAAATTATTACATATTGCATCATGGAATTGATCAAAGACTTAAAGAAGGTTTTTATACCCTACTTTATAAGCCCTAAAAATGGGTGCTGGGGGTGTTCCTACTCGTGTTTGCCTTTAATTTAGGTGTTATCAATCTATACAGCAGATGACGGATGACCTTGTCAAAATTACTCCAGTCAAAACATTTTTTGCCCCAGCCCTGTTCAAATTTGTGTTAAAATGTCCTGCCTTAGACACAGACAAAGTCTAAACAGCAGCAGCTTTCCCAGGCTCTGCGAGAAGGAAGGGTGGGAAAAAAACAAACTAGAATCAGGGTGGGGAGAAGGGTGAAAACATTTTACACGCTCACACGTTACGTTTGAAGGCAGCTGTGCATTCAGTGTCAGTGTAACACCTGTCTACGAGGGCTCTTCTGACCCTAGAGAGATGTTTAGGTAAGATAAACGGTTCGTGCATTTTGTCCTCAATGCAAGGCATAATATGTACGAGCCATATACCTAAGAGATTACAGTTCTTGTCTGTTTTTTCGCACGGTCTAGGAAAGAAACTGGAAAAAAGCCCTAAACTTGTTAAATACTCACTGAAATGTGAGCTCAACAACTGAGCAGTGGGGCGGGAAACCCAAGTTTCTAAGCAGAGTGGGGACGAAAAGCCACTAGAGATGAGAAGTTTCTTGCCACAGGTTGCATCTCGCTCTGGCATACTTCTTGCACTGCGCTGTAACCGAGTACAAAGAGCAGGAGTGAGGCGTGCTAGTGGTGCTCGAGGATACAATGTCTGAGGAAGGAGCAGCTCTGGGACCGTGGGTTCCCTCAGCTGTGCTGGGACTGGTCTCAGGTAGCCGAGGGGAAAAGGAGGCATGTCACCCAGCACACGGCACGAAATATCTGAGACAGTACCGGGACAGGTCGGGTAGGTGTCTAAAATCCACCCCAAGCCCCGAGGGGCAAAAAGCAAGTGAGGCAAGAGCCTCATAGCTGACGGAAGGCTGACCGGGTGCGAGGCTCTTGGGCCGGCAGGGTCGGGAGCTCCCGACGCTCGGCTCCGGGGTGGGCGCAGCGGATCCCGCTCGGGAGGGCGCCGGTCCACCGCTCCCCTCCACCAAGGTAAAAGCCAAAATCCCAAAATCCCAGGT
>NW_005054404.1:1586768-1589029 GCF_000277835.1 Geospiza fortis | reverse complement strand
GCAGCGGCGGCGGCAAATGCGGCGACCGTGGTGCCGCTCGGTACCGCTGCACGGCCGAGGAGCTGGACTACTACCTGTACGGGCAGCAGCGCATGGAGATCATCCCCCTGAACCAGCACACCAGCGACCCCAACAACCGTACGTATCGTGCCCCTTCTCGCCCTCCTCCGCCGCTCACCCTCCGCGCATGGGGCCAGCCCGGGGACGCTCCAGGCTGCGGGACCGCAGTCGGTGCCTGCACCGCTCTCGCTCCACCGGGAGCATCCTCCGTCTCGCCCTTCCTTCCCTTTAGTTTTTGCGTTGGTATCAGTTGTTTCAGGAGGCGGGCTGCAACCCTGCAGTAGCAGGTTTTCTGGTCTGAAACCCGGGTCCTTCCCTGGAAGGCACGCTTCACCGGAAAGGCTGTGGCGGGGGTAGATTTCTTTCGGAGGGCTGCTTAGGAAAATGGATTCAGCAAAGGTTCAGGGCGACTAGCTACAGAGCTGGTCCTTTCTCGTCTTGTATGTCCCACTCCATTCCTGCCCGGAAAGCCCGGGCTTCGTTGAATACCCAGAAATCAATTACTCCTCCGAGCTGGGCAGGGGAAAAGTTGCAGTTTTCATCAGATGGTCCAGAGCAAAGTTTTCCTCTTTCTTATCTCGGAGTATCGTTTCCTTTCAGACCTCGTTAACACCTCGTTGGTTTTAGTTTCAACCCCTACGGAAAAGCATGACACGGTCATTTAAAGAGAAAAGCCGACGAAAAAGTCTGCACGAGTCAGAATTAATTTAGGACTTGGTGGTTCTAAAGAGTTTTATACTGCTGTTGCCTATTATACAGCTGTGAGGGTTTTTTGGGGGGGGCGGAGGGGGCGCCCCTATCATTACACATCTGTACGGATGAAAGGTTTGTAATTTTAGAAACTTCTGTCTTTTTTTTTTACCCTGTATCTATCAATACGACGCAACCGAGGAAATTCACGACATGAAAATAACTATATGAACTCCTAATAGTTCATCAGTTTTATAGCTAACATTCAGAGCATACGGATCTGGATCTGTCCCTCTTAAAACACACGGCTTCGACCCATGCATTTAAAAAATATTATTGTTTCAAATATTCTTTTATCCTAAGGTTTCTTTAAACTATTTTTTTTTGGTTGTCCTTCTTAACCACCACTCCCCAAATGTCGGTTTAAGGAAGGCTGTTTAACAGAAAAACGGTACCCCAAACCAGCAATCCTGAAACACATGCCCAAGCAAAACGCAGATTCGTTTAATTTAATTTCAGATGAGGATCTTGTTTTGAAAGTTTCCATGGCATCCTCCTATGTATTAATTAAACTGCGGGGATGCTAGCACAGTCTTCAGCGCTGTGCAGATGTGAGGGGAGAAAGTTGAATCGGAGTTTGGTGGAGATTTTCCCGCCTTCTTAACATTTCAAATGCTTCTATATTGGTTGTCGACTTTATTTTGAGCGACTTCCTCATGCTTAGTCTTACCTGGTAGTGAAACTTGTTCTGGTATTTTGTGTTCTCGGGTGAAGAAAACGTGATATTATAAATAACATGCAGAAAATGGAATCCGAAATGCGCTTCACAACGACAACCGAACGGTTCAAATAATACATGTTTTACTTCTCGGAGCCATTCTGTAAACCTAAAGGGTAAAGGTTTTAAAAGGAGAAAGGAATATTAAAAAACATTTGGGGGGGGGATCTTTTCAAAGACTGAGTGGAATAACAGCACCCCGCAGAGTCGGAGGCGAAGCCTGAATAATTTCTTCCCGAGCGCGGTATAAAAGGTGGAAGCCTCGGGGAAGCAAAGAGATCGATTGCGGGAAGGACGCTTGTGAATCGCGTCCGGCTCTGACGGGGCAGCCGTCGCCGTCGGAAGGACGGGCAGGGTGCAGCCAGTGCCCTCTCGACTTTTTTTTTTAATGTTTGTTTTTCTTCACTTAGATCTAAACATTCCTATAATTTACTTGTTTACAGGGCGACTTTCGCTCCAGCGGTTATTAGTTGCCTCTGAGTGAAACTTTCAACGCGAGTGTTTCGGTCTTCTGGGACAAAGCGCAGTTGCTTTGGGCAACTCGTGCTTAAAAAAAAAAATAAAGAAAAAAGTTACTGTCAGTGAAGAAGGAGGGCCGCAGCTACAGCCTGTGCCGTGCCATGCACTCCCAGCACTCGCACGATCAAGGGAACAAGCTGCAGGGCACGGGCCTGGCTGCCCCTGCCTGGCTCCCCGAGGGCGGCCAGGGGCACGCTAGCGGGCCGGGGGCAGC
>NW_005054404.1:1516585-1586098 GCF_000277835.1 Geospiza fortis | reverse complement strand
TATCAATGAATATGGCACGGTCTTGGGCGAGGGAGGGGGCGGGGGCCGCCTAGGAGCTGTGGGTTAAGCGTCTGTATGTAATTGTTATAAATTGAAAGGGGGTAAGCTAGGGAAAAAAATAATAATGATAATAAAAAAGAAGCAATGAAGAGGCAAACCCTAACTAGAGCCCAGCAGTCTTTACTCCCAGGGAAGTAAAGGGGATTATGCTAAAGCCCCGATGAAGTGGCAGGCGGCTGGGGACCGTTTGCTTTCCAGCTTTGAATCTGGAAGGACGAGGACATTTCTGGGCGCTGGGGGAGGGGCGCTGGGGAGGCCAGGAGGGATCTCCTCGGGTGAGCCCGGGGCTGCGGGACCGGCTCGTTCCCTCGGAGGCTTGCCCCTAGCTTCTGGGGAGACGCTTCCGCGCTGAGAGCTCTGAGACTCCTCCACCTTCGCCGGCAAGCGCCAACCTGCCACTGTAATAAATACGCTGTGTAAAACTGAAGTGTCACGCGACCAAGCACTTTGCACGCCTTTTCCCATTCAATTTATGGGGAGACAGTGTATATATAACATGCTGTGAAGTGGATCGGTGTGGAAAATATTCGGACTTTTTTTTCATCTGGACTGCTGGTAACCTGTATGATTTAGCTATTTTACATCATTAGTTACCCAGCACCCTTAAACATAGCAGATAGCCATACATTAGATTGAGGTTAGAGAAGGTGGTGACTGTTTATTTAGGGTGATAAAATGGTCCATCAGCAGTAATCTCCATCGATATGTGCCACCAGGAGATGAAGGATGAGGGGACAAGCCACAATTAATTGCCCTATAGTTTTGTAGGAGAGAGTGGAGCCGGTGCGGACTGAACTTCGATCTCCTCTCCTGGCGCCTATTCATCATCTCTACATTGTATATGGGGGTCTCTCAGGGGCAGAGGGTGGCAAGGTTTATCTACACACAATATTCTCCTACCCTTCTCATACCTGACGCGGAAATCTAATTCATTCATACCTACAGTAGAAGGCAGGGAAAATCAAACCCACCTCCCTCAACCCGCCCCCCACTCGCCCCTTAAAAATAAACCGAAAGCCCCTCTGAAGGCGGAGCCTGCGCCGCGGGAGCGGCCAGCGAGGCACTGCCAGGGGGCTACAGCCCTGCCAGAGGGGGATCGGGCCTCCGGGACCCGGGGACAGCCGTGGGTCAGCGGGCCAGGCTTGGTCCTGCTCTCTTCAAAGAGTAGTTAGAATTAATAACTAAATAAGTAGAGGGCACCCGACGGGAAAACACATCCGTGTTTTGTACCCCCGAAAATCTGCCTCCAGTGAGGCAGTCGGATAGAAACTGCCAGTAATATGGTGAAGGGAGGTGGATGCCAGCTCATCGATGAGGAAACTGAAGTACGAGAGAGGCTGAGCTTCCCTGGAAAGTTCCAACCCTCAGGAAACGAAGGGAAACAGTCTCTTCCAGCCCTCCCTCCTGCTTAGCTGGGTACCCGGGCCCAGACAGGGATGCAGGGCCAGATGCAGTGATTTATACTTGCAAGTGAGTAATACCATGTGAAATGATGGCCACTTACACTGGATACCTGCATGCTTCTGGTGAATTATGAAGCAAAGGGTCAGAGGCCACCCTTCTTTAATACGAGCAAACTGCAGGTATCCAGTCTAACTGCACCTTTGAAGCATATTATTGCTGAGGAAAAAATGTATTTCTTTCATTTATTGTTACAGCTGGTTTGCTGGTAAAAACACTGTGTTAAACCCTAGTTTCACTGACGAAAGGTTTTTCCTTTCAGATTTGCTTTAAAGTGTGCAGTAGTAGTGTTATTTATGTTGGTGTGTGTTTAAAATTACATTTTTGAGGCAATGATGTGTCCTTTTGCCTAGGTTTAGTACTTTTAAGTGTACTCACATGGAGTTATAGTATTGGCATTACACTGTGTTTATTTTTCTGGAGGCACATAAACAGTAGCATCTTCCAATCCTTCCATAAGAACCATGCCAAACAGCTCCTCTAGGAAATCCTTTAATTTTATTTTTCTTGCATCTTCCTTTCCTTAATCTTCCTTATGTATAGAATATGAAGTTATAAAGAAGGAAACTGATCTCCTTCCAAAGTGTTTGGCTGTATCTGAGCTGTAATGTAGTATTCCCACTGACTTTACCTCCTACATCTCTAGATTTTATCAGGACATACTCTGCTCTGGCTGCAGTCCTCCTTTATTTTTCCATTTTCAGCAAGTCCTCCAATTTTCTTACATTTCTTGCTTCTTCTTGACTTGATTTGGGGCTTGACCGATGCTACTGCAGAAAGTGGAATTATCCATTTCAGCTGTTCTCAGTGAAGCCCTTTACTCACACTCAGCTGCTGTTTGAGGCCCAAACTGGAGGAAGGGCACAGGATAGCTCTCCTTGTCACCCTATCTGGCCATGCTTGGGGAAGTTCACACTTTTAGAAGCATCATTTTCATGTGAACCCCCCCACACCAGTGTGGGTGATAATGGCCACTCTGGTGATGTCAGTGAACCTCAACACTCCCCCTCTCAAACTCCCACTTCTTTTCCATGTCTTATTAAGCATGTTGGTGCAGTGTGCCACATTGTGCTCTGCAGCACACACAAAGATGATGCTGTTCATCCTGTTGTGAGGCAGGATAGTGTGCAAGTCTTGGAGCTCTTGATTTTTTCCCCAATATGATATGAAGGAAATCCTTTCCTTGGCCTCTGAGGCAAAGGAATACACTGCCTACAGTGGTGCTCTTTAAATGGATGCTTTCATGTATTACACTATTACGCAAAAGTTAGTTACAGAAGAGGAAAAGATGCACAGTAGCTTTTTACTCCACGCATGGTAAAATATAGCTAGGATGGCTTCCATTCCTTATAACATTTATGAGAATTTTTAAAGGCTTTATTTGTGCAATTACATAGCAACTAAAGCTAAATGTATGAAGCATGAAACTAAGAAGAATTTCAGTACTGCTTAGTATTAAAGACAGATTCCTCCTTTCTCATCAACAAGACATTAGCCAAAACAGTTTCAAAAGATGTTCCATTTTCCAAATTTTCAGCTTTGGCAGGACAAAGGGGAAAGGAACACAGCAGGGGATCAGATACTGTGACTGCCAAGCATTAAGACATTACCACTGTTTCTGGACACTGGAAAATAAATATCACCATGTGTGACTTTCTGTAAGGGTAAATGACAGTGACACAGGGTTTGTTTATACTCCTTGACAATTTCTTAGTTTCTTTTTCTTGGAAATGTAGAAATAAAATGTTTAATCCACATTCATGCACACATATTGTCAGAATGAAGTTAAGGAATTATTGTTCTAGGCAGGTACTGAAATTTTTGTGCATGAAAAGTTATGTATATCTGGTGGCCGTATGCAGGAACTCAACACTGAGATTGTCTGACTGGAGTAAAGAAGATATTGAGCAGGTTTAATGTAAATTTCTCCAGAGATACAATTCCTCTAAGAAAGCCATTGTAATCAGCTAGTTATGAGGAGGGTTGCGTATCCAGAAAATATTAAAGCAGTGCAAACAATTAGAATTCAAGGGTCTACCCTGGTGCTTACTGACATAATGGTTAGACATAATTTCTTTAAGCTCTCAGTTTTCCTGTAAGATGTTTTCTTTCTAACTTGTATGGGTAGATTGAAATAAATTGATTTCATAGAGTCATAGAACAATTTGTGTTGGAAAAGATCTGTGAAGTCATCAAGTCCAACTGTAGATCATAGAGTTCAGCCATAATCTGTTTAGAGTGTATCACATGCCAAACTGTTTTGGATTGCGGGCTTGCTTTTTCTTTGTTTGGGGTTTTTTCTTCCCTTTTCCTATTTGGGATCCTTTCCTATGTGACCTCCAGTGCCAAACTGCAGTGCTGCCCCTAACATCTTTGGATAGGCCAAAACTACAGGGTTTCTTGACGACTGGTTTTGAAGAGGAAAGGGAAGAAAAGATGCTGTGGTGACACCTCACTTTCCAAACTAGCTGTGGAAATAATAACAAAAAAAAAAACAAAAAAACAAACCAACACCGACTGCCCTGCCGCCCCATTTTCTCCCTCTCCAGCATATGCTTGATGCCTTTTATTCATCATGCCTCAGAATGGTTGTAGGAATATCTGCTGCGTTCTTTTAGGACTTGCCAGAAATATCTTCCCTGGCGTCCTGCAAATCCCATCCTCCGTCCGCCATCCACCTCTAATTGACGTGGCTGCGAGAGCAGAACCCCTCTGCTGCGGCGGGTCAGGCCAAGAGAAGCCAGTTTCGCGGCAGGGATTACGTCCTTGAGGCGAGGAGAAACTGCACCCTGCAGCCAAAGTCGCGCTTTTGGCAGCGTAAGGGCGGTCCCCGCTAGGTGGCTTTGTCCTGCCGTGCCGCCGGCGCTCCTCTGCCTCCCGCCCGGACCTGCTAGGGATGGATGGCTTGGGGCCAGTTTGCCATGCAACCCTTCTGCAGGGACACCCGCCAGAGCAATGCACAGCTCAGGGCTTGTCTCCTTGCCTTCTGCTGGGATCTGTAACCGATGCTGCGGGCAGGGAACTCGGACAGACGAGCACCAGGTGGAGACAGGCGTTTTCTGCAAGATTCAAAGGTGAAATGATCTTGAGGGAAATTAGCTTCCATGTGTAACTTAGTAATAATTTCTTGTTGCTGAATGCACCACTTTTTAATGGTAAAATTTAAAAGAAGATGACAGGAAAAAGTGTTTATGTAACGTGTCTAAAACTGGAGAATACACATAGAAGCCATAATTTGAAGATGCATCTTTTACTGTCCTTTAGCAGGTTTTTCTGAAATGAGGGGAGGGTTTTCCTTTGAAGGAGCTGTAGGAAAGAGGCCTACTTAATACACAGTACATTCAGTTTGGAAAGAAGAACATCTGAGTCAGGGCCCCTGAGAATTGAGACTGTGGTTGCAGGCAGTATAGCGAGTCAAAATCTGTGGCATAGACCAAGAAACTCCCATTTCTGTAGTGAATGCTGTGCTCTGTTTTTACAAGGAGTGGTATATAAAATTATTAGGGGAAAGATGTAGGACTTGCTACAAGAGTACTACGCCATAATTATTGGTTTTTCTTTGTATTTCTGGAATAAATTTATATGAAAACATTTATTGTGCTATGAAAATGAAATGTGAAGAAGACGGCAATTTATTTCAAGAGATTCATTGTAATGTTAACTCGGCATATCTCCAGAGAAATTAATTTCTTGAACATGAAACATTTTCCTGGAAGATGTACATTTGTGGCATGTGGAATAGTGTGCAGTGGAAACACTTAACCAAAATTTTCTTTGCTCAGAAAAGAAAAGCCATGGTAGGATCTTCCCAAAATAGAGACACATCATTCATTATTAACAACAGTTAGGGAAATTAAGAGTTTTACAAACTGATCTTTTTCACAGGAATTGCTCATGAACCCAGATATGTTGTTTTGGTATTTTCCTAGCTTCATTTACATGGTACAGGCAAAGAACATGCATTCTCATTCAATAAATAAAATTTCAAGTGTGTGTATATTTGCTGAATAATTTCAGTTTTAAGATTAGATTTGTCTTTAGTAAAGTAAATGCGCATGCAGGCTCCAATTTGTCATTCATGAGGTTCTGGTTTATTTATTTTATTTTCCAAACAGACAGACATGCACACACACACATGTTAATGTAAAAACCAGAGCGAATGTTCATTTAAAATAAGGATTAAATTAAATCTTGTTCCAATTAAGCCCTTGGGCTGAGCTGTGGTAAGGCAGTTGAGAGGGACTTGTAACACGCTATGACTGTGTTTTAAAATGTCTCGCTGAAACACACTGGGATGGTTTAACTGCACTATTTGTGTTAGTCAAAAAATTCATCTTTAAAAATATTGTTAAAGTAAATGAATCTTGGCAGGTTTGTGAATACACAGGCTTGCAAATTGTCTGCTGGATTTCTGCTCAGCCTTTGGAATTTCTTATTTAAGGCTTTGGTGAGATCTGGGAAAGAGCCCAAGCAATGCCCAGAAGGGCACGGTGTGCAGGAGCACTGGCTGTGCCACCGTGAAATGGCAGTGCAAGCGCAGGGATCTGCATGGCACGGCCGTGGCAGTGGTGGTGGCCAGCAGCGCGGCACTGACAGCTTTTCCCTCTTTGTCCCTCAGGATGTGACATGTGTGCTGATAACCGGAACGGCGAGCCTCCGCCCGAGATCCCCGAGTGGCTCCGGGACCTGCCCCGGGAGGTGTGCCTGTGCACCAGCACCGTGCCTGGCCTGGCCTACGGCATCTGCGCAGCACAACGCATCCAGCAGGGCACCTGGATCGGGCCCTTCCAGGGAATCTTGCTCCTGCCAGAGAAGGTTCAAGCAGGGGCCATCAGGAACACTCAGCACCTCTGGGAAGTAAGTTATCATGTTTTCTTCCTTGTCAAATTTGATATTTGTGAAGTAAACATGGAGTGTGATTCTATGCAGTACTAGCACCAGAACTAGCCGTGAAGATAAGTAAACAAACCCACAACTCAAATAAACCAAGTAAGCAGGTTTGAAAATGTAGCCAGTGCAAGCAAAAGCCTTGCTGGGATAAAGGTAGCCAGAAAACCAGTGGACAGCACAGAGCTCCACTTGGTCTGCATGAGAAGAGCTGACTGTTGCAGGTGCTGTAATGTGTAGTAGAGAATCTTGGTCACAGAAGTCTGAAGCTTTTACAACACGCAGTGCTTTCTATATTTTGACCTGAGTTACAAGAGCTGATGGAGCTCTCAGGTCACAGCACAAGCTGTATCATGCCAGAGCAGAGCAGTGCATGTGGGTTGAGATGGAGGGCTGCACCGTTGCTGTGGCCCTCAGCTAGTCCAAGAAGAACTACTGAAATAAGTCCAGGACCCTATTCCACAGCCTGATCCTTTGCAGTGCGACAGAGTTAGTGTTTGCTCAGTTTAGTTCAGCTCTGGTCCTGTACCTACTGTGTATTCACTGAAGGAGGTTTCCAGTACCTTATGAAAGCCACTTTCAGATATCTCAAAGCTGTTGGTTTTTCTTTTTAAAGTATTTGTCACTGCCTTAGAGAGTGACAGTTATAACTCAGGAAAAACCTATAATGTCTGTGTGTCAGAAAGAGACTACTCTCTTCCTAGTCTTTTGCCATTAATTTCTTCTTTGATTTGTACTGGAAGGTATAATTTTTTAGTTCTGCTTGGTCCTCTGTAGCTGCAATGTCTGCTTGTCTCAAAACTAACTGCCACAGTCAGAAGGAACAGGCCCATAGATCTGTGGTATTTGCTCATCTGCACCAAATCCAAATCTTCAGAATATAAGGAATCCATGAAGATGCAGAGTGTTTTTGCTGTCTTCAGTGTGTGTACAGGGAAAGTGAATGGAACTTTGAAAGATATTTGGGAGTGTGGAAGAGTTGGAGCTCCTATGCTTTTCCTGCATGTAAACAAATAATAAACAACACACCAGGGTCTTTGTCTCACGGTATTTACCCAAAAACATCATTGTGCCAAGAAGATTTTCACATTAAAAAGATCAGTCTCATAATACACCTGAATGTGATCAGTAGAACTGGATGAATTGCAATGATTGGGAGTTTTGCTGCTGCCTCCAGTGGAGATGGAATTTCTCTTGTACAGTAGATATTGATAATTTGGATTTTAACCTGTTACTACCAAAGCCCAGTGATTATAATGACAGTATTTTGGGATATTTATCAATCACATATTTTTTATGGACCACTTTATAATGATGTTGGAGTTCTAATTGTTAAGAAGGGTATTGTGATTTAGATGATTCCAATTAACAGAATATATAATAGTGAAATGAGATTGCCAGATCCTCATACTACAATAAATACTGAAATTTAGATAAATTGAGTCAGGTAATTTTCACATGAAAATTTACAGCATGAGTTTAATTTTTAAAAACGTATGAATTAGTTTTATGCAAGTAAATTTTCAAATATTGGCAATACTTTTTTAAATAAGCAAGATTTTTAATCATATTTCAGGTTAACTTTAAAACAGTTTTGAAGCAATGAAAGAAGCTAGGGCTTTTAAAAAAATTAAAAGCAAAACCCAAAAAGATACTAAGGAAAAAAAACCAACCAGTACTATTGTATGTGCCAGATTCAGGCTGTAAGTGCTTGTCGGCTGAGTTTTTGTGTGGGATTACTCTTGTGCTCTTAACACACAACACAGATTTCCTGTTGGCTAGCAAAATGAATGCATGTATTTTAATGGAATTATCTTAAAAATAAGAATTCAATTTGATTTAATAATAACGTATCTCTCATGGTCTTGAATTATTTCTGTTAATAAAAAAAACTGTTATCAAAGAAACACATACTCTAAGGTCTAGCCAAAATTTTGCTCTTTCTCATTTGTTTCATCTTTCAGTTTGGCATACTTTATCTGTCAGAAGACCAATGTTTAATAAAGAAAAATATATTAAAAGAAAGTAATCAGAAAGTATAATTTTACAGAACCTGATCTATGAAAATACATAAAAGCAAATGACAGTATATATCTAAATAGTCTGTATTCATTTAGTCTACATGGTATAGAAGTGTGGATTAAATCACTGTGAATGATAAATAAATGTTTAATCATAGTCCCTTTATAAAGTTGTGACCTTAATCCGTTCTCTTTCACCAATATTTCCCACACAGCTGCAAATGCAAGTCCGCCTACATCCAGATCAGCTGTTCAGCATTAAGTCTTGATAGACCTTATGGAGAGAATTTCACATTTTTAGTATCAAAAATTGCATTTTATTATTTTGCCCTCAGAACTGTAAAGTTGATAGATATTTGTTTTAGTTTCCAGTTCTTTGTGTACACCAGGCAAACAGAAGGGCTATTGCGAACATTTTTAAGCATAGTTACTGTTTTGGTTGCTTTTTTCTTTATACTCTTTGTTGTGGGAAACATCAGAAGCACTGCATTTGATGTATAGTTCAATGCTATGGAAATATGCTTCAGCCTGTCTGCACAAGTGTTCCCACCACGCACTCGATGTTTGCTTTGTGTGTAATCCACACAGCACAGTGTACAGCAACTCCGAGCGAGTTACACACCATTCCATTACCTCACAATGGCCTCGACACCTATGGGTGTTCATGGGAAATTATAGAGCTCTCTCACAATCAGCCAAGATAATTTTTTATAACTTACAGAAAGATCAGTCTTTCAGAAAGCCAAAAATATTAGTCATTTCAGTTGTACTGCTTTTTTTTCCCCTTTGGCCCACTTCTATAACCAGAGTTTGCTTGTATTTTAAAAAAATACAATAAACTCTGATTTGTTTAAAACAAAAACAGGACTGGGTGTATTAAATAAACATTCTCTTTGGTAATACAGGCATTTATTCCAGCAGTGCTTCATAATGTTTCTGATCCCTTTTTATTTTTCTATTTTGAAGAAGTGAGAATAATCCTTTTGTTATTGCAAAGAAACAGAGACTTTCTTAGCAATTAGGTCTTACTGATGAGAATGAGATAATTTTCCGCTAATGTGTTTTCTAATAAAGAAGTGAAAAGGCACACTTGATTCCAACATATATGAAAACATTATCTCAATTATTAATGTGTCCTTACTCCCTGGAGATAAATTAATCTAGTTGCACATGGTTTCCTCTTTCTGTTTAACATCAAAATTTAATAAGAGTAGACTTAAGGAATGCATACGATATACACTTAAATTCTATTAGAATAAAACACTGAGGTTTAAACATGCATACATTTTAGTAGTCAAAATTTTTCAGGCTCCCAACTTTAAACTGTGATTTCTGGAAATAGCTAATTTGTAAATGGTCTTTTCCCCTGCAAATGCAGCTTAGATGAAAAAAACTTTACTGACAGACATATCAAAGGATACAGTCTTATCGTTTCCTGTTCTTCATGTGCCTGATAAAGAGTTTGCTCTATCTTTTTTTTTTCCTTTCATGAGTGGTCAAATAACTATTTTTTTTTTCTTGCAACAGCCTAAAAATGTCAAATATATTATTTTACTTCATTTTGACTTTACTTAATTGAAATTTAGCACTTTTGGAAGTAATTTTTTATTATATGCAACTTCTTTTTACGTGGATGAGCAAAATTATATATATATATATACATATATGTATGTATGTATGTATCAGAGTGTTCATTAGTAAATACAAAATGCTAAATCTGTGTAGCTGATTTTCCCGCTAAAAAATTACTCCTCTCCCCCTGTTTCCTTCCCCCTACAAAGTTAACTGGCACAAGAAAGTATGCATGTCATCTTAATAAAGTACCATATGGGTACTTTTTGGCCTTCTTGTCTTTTGCTTCAACTGAAGCAAAAGAAAACATTGCCTTTACCTTCTGTTGGATCAAGAACAGGCTTTTTGCTGGGATGCACTCTGGCCAGGGCCCATGCAGCAATATTGGACATTTTGGAACAAATTAATATGCACAGAGAATCCTTGCACTTCAAATGAGGCACTCATTGCAGTTATGGTGATAGATTCTTATCCAGATTCTCAAGGCTGCAGTTTTGGATTAAATTTGCTGTTACAGAAAAGCACTGGGGGATAGAATTATGCGCATGCTGTCATTCTATTAAAGTAAAAATTATGTTTCTTAGCAATCCGTCATCTAGTATTCCAGACTGCTTGTCAGCTCTGTTTTAAATTTGTCGTGTGCATGAAATTCAAGTAATTTTGTCTTGAAAAACCTCCTTAGTTACTTTCTTATTGTGTCTTAAGTTATTCAGAGTAACAGCTGGTGCCACTCTGTTATTTTTTTGTTTTGCCATTTCTGAGGATTTTGTGTGATGCAGCACCCTTGCATTTATTTTCCATTGAAAAAGACCAATAATTTTTATTTTTCATGGCTTTTAAATTCCCACACTGTGGGAAAATGTCACTAATGTTGTGGTCAGTAGCATGCTAAACTGTAAGTTCAGTAAGAAGACTCCTTTTGTGTACCTCAGAAGAAAATTGTGCTAAGCATCTACAAAGCAGCCTTCTATCGTTGGTATTTCTGGGTCACTTACTAACACATACTAACACATTTTCCCAGATAACCGCTTTAAGTTACAAACTCCTTTCTTAAGGTCCATAAAACGTTAGTGTGATCGCAAGTGTGGAAGGTACTTTATATTTAATAATTTTAGTTCTTAGAAGAGCTAAACAAAACCCTGATGTTTCTTTTAGAAGACCTGTGATTTTTACAAGACTTTCTTATGCATTATTTTAAGGTATCTCCATGGTTTTGGTATGTTCTTTCTGTCTACAGAATGTATGCATAGTATGCCTAAGCACACGTGCTACAAAATTAATCTAATTTGGCATGGGAACAGATTCTCTTCCTATTGAACAACGTGAAGTTTGGAATACACTTTGGTGTTTGGAGTTGGATACAGCCCCAGAATTTTAAGAGTGTTACTGAAAACAGGAATTCTGAGGACTGCATGGAACATGCACGCGTCTGGGCACACACTATTCCCAGAAAAAAAAATATTTTCTAAATTGCTAGATCATGCAGGGACTATCTGTTTTTCCAGGGCACATAATCTCACCTTGGAGATTTCATTATGTAATATGCAAAAATACTGAAGTGGAACACAAATAAATATAAAAGCTCAATTCTGTCCTTATTTGACCACTACCTTTCTGCATTGCTGACTGGGCACCATTGTAATGGAAACATTTGACCTTTTAATTTAATTAATTATAAAAGTTATTTCCACTGTTGTATGAGACTAGTTTGTAAGGCTTGAAATTACAATTAATTTATGATACTATTAACAGGTAATTATTTCATCTGACTTTTGATTCAAAATCGGTAAATAAAGGCAGTACTTTAATGACCTATACAAGTGTCCAAAATGCATCGTGGGCCTGATGTCAATAATGTATTTATTATAGATTTGACTAAGTGAAACAGTGCAATGTATTTTTCCAGGTGGTGGTGACACTTCATGTTCTGCAGAACTGCCTCAGTCACTGCTCCACATACTTTGGTCCCCCAGATTCTGAGGCATCAAATGAACATAGACTTTAAAGTGCAGACTTTTAAGTAATCCCTTAACATAAAAGCTGGAAAATTCAGCCCAGGCTATACCTTCCCTCTACACACTTGGCACCTTTTCCAGATAAGTTACAGAATTCCATTATCCAAATTGTTACACATGTGTGACAGAGGTTGACCTTTAGTCATGTCAATCCTTTTTGCCTAGGCTTGGGGCTCCAGCCTAATGGCTCAAAGCCTGATTTACTCACTGTAATAAGGCCAGGAGGTCGAGCAATTGTCAGCTTGCCTGCTCATACTCGTCTCGGAGCCTGGTTGAAGGCTGTTAACACAAAGCTTTTCAAAGTGAATTTACAACCACCACCACTGACATAGGCCAATCAGTACACCATAAATGTCAGGTTAGTGAGATTGAGCAGTAAGTAAAGCACTGCCAGCCCACTATTGGCTGAAATCAATTGCTTAAGGTTTAACTGGAATAGCAGTGCATGTACAACTATATCTGCAGAACCAGCTTCAGGATGGAGAGTGAGTTGGAGGGTGGTTTAGGTAGAATTATCTACCAGCCACAGCCATGGCATCATGTCCTACATTTGTTCTTCTGTTTGAATAATGCCTGCCCTGACAGAATTTGAGGCCAAAAAGTTCTTAGATCAGCCTTTTAGTTATAGAAATAAGATTATTCTGTTTTTTTACCTGTGGGGAAAAAAAAGTGTGTGGAGTAGAACAGTGGACAAACAAAAAAAAGGGTGTGGGGTAGAATAGTGGAAAGGATGCTAGGAATGTTTTTATTTTTTATTACTTATTTCAGTAATTCTCAGCTGTTTTTACTCCTCAGCTCCCAGGTTTTTTCATAAGGAAACTGTGGCTTTTTTGCCATTGGCTTGTAACTGGAAACTATCACAGGTTTCACTAATGAGTGATTATGTACCTGATGGTCTGAATATCCATGAGATGTAGTTACCCGCAAGACTGAATGTTTTTATCATTTTGTGTAGTGACAGCTTGGACAACAATTCATTTGGCTTTGAAAGCATCAGCATTAAAATGTAGAAATCCATTAAAATGCTGTATGCCAGGATTTATAAATTAGGCAATTTCCTTGATTATTGCAATCATTTACAAAATTGATTGTCCCAGTGTGGTATAGGCAGATTTCAGCAATGATCATTGACAACAGGCACATCCTCTAATACCTATACTCATTGTTCTTTAAAAGAAAAGCCACTCTACTGTGAGGTTATTCTCCATCTCAAGGTCAATTATGCATTGAAAAAGTCTACTAATGTAGAAGATCACACATCTTTAAAGTAGAACCACATCAGCTATTTATAGCCTGTAATGATAACCGGGACAGTTATTCTTCCTTCTGTTTGTAATTTGTTTGTTGACAGCCAAGGCATTCACTTGAATCTGTAGCACATATACTTTTCGTGATCTGTTATTGAAAGGTAAATAATTTTGGCAAATTGCAGCTGTAAATATTTATTTGATTGAAGATTTAAAAGTCGATAGTGTATTTTATTTGTTGTATCTTAAAGTTCTAATTAACAAATAGATATGGAGTACAGTAACTTGACGTGGGTCAATTATTTCTGCAAGACACAATCAAGAAATGATGTCACAAAGCAAATATGCTCTAGAAGTTTTCCTACATTAAAACAAGTACAATAAAGCCACAAAATGCTAGCCACCAACCGCAAAACCACAGTGCTTTCTACTTGCATGGGCATAAGCAATGTTCATGTTAAAAACCTTAAAATGCAGGTGCTTTCAGGAGGCTCTTTTTGCAAACTGTACACAAGATCCAATCGTAGCTGGCAAAAATCTGTTTTGTATCATATGCATATCAAGATTGATATCCTACAGTTGTTAATCAGTCCTTGCCTGGACAAGATAGCCATTGATGTCACTGTGAGCTTTGATTTAAGGAGATCTTCAGGTATGACTGAATAACACAGTACCAGTGTAATCACAGTTCTTAAATCTTTTTTTTTTTAAGATACGTGAGTACTTCTTTCAGATTGGCAGAACCACCTGAATATTGTGTGCTGGTGTCTACACACAACAATATTGCAGTAAATGTAAAGGGACCTTTGTATAAATGCATTCATTCGACCTAAAGACAATATTTTGCTGTGAAAAAGTGAGGTTTGCACTGCCAGTGGCTGTATAGCAGTGCATTGTGTTTAGTTAGATGAATATTAGAATCTAAGAAAAACATTTTTTCCTGTATCTTGCAAAAAATGTGTAGCTCATAGATTTGTTGTTTGTACTACACTGCATATTAGTTGCCTGGATTTAGCAAGATGTACATACACAATTCTGTATTTTATCAGTAATTCAACCTGATACTTTCTGTGCGGAGACCTACTGGTGTATAACAAAGCAAATTTGTTGACCTGAGGGTATTTCTGAAGATGTTTTGATTTCATTTGTGGAACTACAAAGTGGAGAAAAGTGGTTTTATCACGACTACCAGTGCCTATGAAATAGAGGCCAGAGGGAGGCTCTGTTCTTCATGTTGTTCACCTGTAATGGATCCCTGATTTTCATTTAGGCATTTTCATTTTTTAGGCAGATAGAGTAGTGGTCAGTGTTACAGTCCTAATCTAATAATCCTACATTAACTGAAGTGTCATCTAAAATGCATATGAAGTTAACAAATCTAAGGTTCACTGTTTTTACCTAGACTAAATTTCTAGTTCTACAAAGATCACTATTTTTGTCTTTTAAACAATTTTATATGTACTTATTGCTTTTCCATATCAGCATTCACTGTGGAAAGCAGGGTATTAGTTTTTATCAATCTATGGAAGGAATTTTATAGTAGTATGGCTGACTGGCGCCATTTTTAGACCACAATTTTGCACAAAGTGCTCACCATTTCAGTAAAAGTAATTTTTAAGAAAGTGTTCTCTTTTCTAGATTCTATTTTTATTATCTGTTTCTGTTTCTGTTTCTCTATTTCAATTTCAGTTTCTATTCTTATTCCTATTTCTATTTCAAGCTGTCTTGAATGGTCTCCCCATTTCCACTGCTCCAGTAAAAGGAGATGAAAGAGATACTCAATTACTTTGACAAAAATGCGGAGAACTCAGATTGTTTTTTTTTTTAATAATCAGTTTCTAATAAAGCATGTCTTAATTTCCAATTGGAGAAGTGAAGAGAGAGTTGTAGATTTTAGCCTGGGTTTGTGTCAATTTGTTTTATTGTGACCAGCAATATTTCAGTGACAGCTGCAGTAACAAAGTGACATTTTTCTGCCACTAAAAAAATTATTTGTCTTTCAGAGCATATAATAGAACATATTGCATTTGATGAAAAAAACACCCCAAAATACCATTTAAAAAAGAAAAAAAGATTTTCATCCATGACCTAAGGCCATTGGCAGGAAGACTGGTAGGATTCTGAGATGGCACACATTCAGAAAGTTGAGGAAGAAATAAGAATATTTAATGAACATAAATATGTTTCTTTTTAACTGATACAAAAGTATCATCACAATACTTGCACAAAACTTAGATTCCTGAAAAAAGGGTTGATTTAAAAAAAGGTGTGTTTTTCATCCAAAAGTGTAAATTGCAGATTAGTTTTGAGCAGTTCTAATAGAAATGCACAAAAAGTTACACAAACTTAGAAATTTCACTTGAAGGTATTGTAATCCTTTGGGGCAGTTATTGAAGTGTACCAAGCTGGGACTTCCGCTGTGTTTTCAGCAGAGTTCTTTCCATGGACCCAAGCCTGTGCATTGTTAGGTACCATGCCCTGATTCTGGCATTTTTCTTCCTGATAGACATTAGGTCTTCTTTCTGTGTGGGGACCAAAGCTTTTCACGCAGTTGAATATCTTCTGTTGTTCATGGACCAAAATGGTAGAGTTTAATTTGCTGCATATCTTTCAGCATGTTTAAAAGTCAGAGTGTAGAAAGCTCTGTTTCTGCTAAAATTTTATCAAAAAGATGAGGAAAATGAAGATGAACACTGGCATTTCCTTAGACTGCACATTAATCATGAAAATATATAGGAAAAGTTTGGGTACCAAATAGATGATTAAATCTTCTCATCAGTGTTGCCTCATCTGAGTTCCATTCTCTATTCTGATCAAACCAGGATCACATTCAAGTTACTCAGAATGAAAGGTTCTATTTTAGGAATATTAACCTTTCTGCTTGTTTCTCCTGGATGGTGCGAATGTGCCCCCAGTCTTGGGGTTTGGTGAATTTTGAGCAGTGGGGACTGTTCAGCAGCAACCACACAGCCTGGGCTCAGGGGTTTCTGTAGCCCACCACATGGCAGAGCCTGCATTAGAGTGAGCTATAACCTGAGCCTGGGTGGGCTCAGACTGTAACTCTGGCTGAGTGGCTGTTTGACCTTGGGGTCTGCCATTCCCAACAAAAGATGGCCGAAGGTCAGGCTGGGGTCTGTAGCCTCCCTTTCCTCCAAAGACCATATTTTTCTGCCTCTTTTCTTAACCTTTGGGAGTTTTTGTTTATTCAATGAGATGTTAATTTTCATGCCCAAATTACATAAAAGTGACATGACCCAGCAGCAATAGCATTGCAGAAATTTTACCTCATTGTTTAAACTGATTTTGTTTTTACTTTTGAAAGGCTAATTTCTGTGCAATTTTATAGTTTGCTGCCAAGCCAAACCAGATGGTCTCTCATTCAAAGATATAGTAACTGCCATTTTGGATCACTTTGAAGACTTTGGTAGAATCTTATTCTCCTTAATCCTTTATTCTTGATTTATATTTCTTCCAAATTATTACTTATCTCTTCTGAAATCTCACAGATCCACATATTATACTTTACACTACTCATTTACACCCTGTGGCCTGCATGTTGTAGTGGCTGTATTTATGATCAGAAATAATTAGCAATGCCTCTCAGGATGCTGTCAATCACAATTGGGAATAACAAGCCACTGAAGAAGTTTGCACAGTGCCTCCTGGCCTCTCTGAAGCTGAGCAGAACGCTGCTCCTGTTGTGTGCCCAGCCACTGGTTGTAGAGCTGGTTAGGAGAAATGCTCCTCCCTCTGCCATGTTTGGCTTTCATTCATCTGTTTAAGGGATGAAAGACATCAAGAACTTAACACTGCTGCTGTATCTGCAGAGAAAATAGCTGGCTGCAGTGATGGTTAAAGCAAGGTTATTCACTGTCTTGGCAATTATGATTATAGACAACTTAGTGTCTATATAGACCACCATTGTGTCTGTTTAATGAATTTTTAACGCCTCTTACTTTTGTTTTTTATTATTTTCTAATTTTTAATTTAAAATTTTAAATTAAATTCCTATTTATTTTATTATTTGTTTCTGTAAAAATCTGACATAAAAATTATTCTTGTGATTTTTGTACAAAAGGATATGCTTTTATTTTAGGGCTTCCTACAAAGGGAACAAACGTTTTGGTATTTTCCTTCTGTAGTGATGGTGATTTGATTTATTTGAAGAATTAACCATAAGTTTGATGTTGAGAGCATCCATTCAAGCTGTCATCTGACATTAAACATGGAACAAAGATTTCTCTTTCAAAAGAAAAGTTGGTCCGGATGTACATTAATATTTCTACATTAATATTTTCTTTCCATTGCTTTATTAAAATAATGCTACAGCCATCTATTGCAACTAGATACAAACTTATCTGGTAAATATCTAACAGAATAATGTTGAGAAATTTTGTACAAGAAAGCCTGTGTGGCTCAGCATCCAAGGATCAGATTGCCATAGACTGAAATGTTGACTGAATTTCTCTCTCCTTCACACCCTTTAAAAGTCTCAATGTGAAAATCAGAGAGCTAGATATCTTTTTCTCAGCAAATTCAAGTATCTATACAGGCTGAAAAAGCAGGCCTTTAGATCACAGGAAAAATTGGTACAACAGAGATATGCAGGCTCCTAAAAAAATGTGTTTGAAGAAGACAAAGAATAAGACAGCAAGGCAGTGTAACGCAAATGACTTTGGAGAAAGAGACAGGGTTTCCTCTGACTATGAGTGTTGTAGAAGATTACTGCTATTCCTTCTCTTTGTTCTCAAAGATGACAGGAAATTTTAACACTCTCACAAACCAGGCTAGACTTGTCTCATGGGCATGGCACTGCTGATGTATTACTCAGTTTTTGTGCTGGTGCTGTCTGATAAGTCATGGACAACCCCCAGAAAGACATGGGTAAAATATTAAAAATTGATAACATTCAGAATTATTAATTTTCATGCTCATATTCTCCTCTGGACTTTTCCCATTCTCTTGTGGATGAATTGAAACATTTCATCTTGGTCAAGGTTTCAAAACCTGAAAGGATAGCTTCATGAATATACTTGCTCATGCAAGTTTTTCTTAAAAATCTTAGTGTCCTCAGCACTGTACTAGGAAACACGATATCTCACCAAGGGTGGACCATGGCCAGGAGCACCTGGGCATCAGCTTGCTGTGTCTCTGGTCTAAGCTTACCAGACAGAAACTTGCTGTGGACTGTAAGCCATGTGGGTGGATGTCTGCTAGCACAGTGCCATGCCCAAGGGTGCAAATCCTTGCAAGTGTGATTGTCTTATGGGCTGAAACTCCATTTTGCCCAGGCTGTGTTTGTTATGGCTAGCGGGAGCTGGATCTCCATGCCTTCTTGCATGACTCTGCTCTGTGCCCGTTGGGAAAAAAATTGTGACTATCTGACCAACACCTCACTAGGGTTTCTGAAAACTGAGAGATAATTTGAATCTTCCACTTATAGCTGCAGGTGATTTGTCCTACATGTAACTCTGACTGGGCTGCTGACTGGGATTCAGTTAATCAAGAGCAAAGGATACAACTGCAAATGCCAGAAGAGGTCTTATATTGTATGCTTTATATTAGGGCAGTTTTGCATATATACACAGGCTGAATCAGTTCTAACATTTGCTCAAACTGCTCACAAGTCTTACGGGTGAAAGTAGAATATGGTAGAAATATTAAGGTCATGAAATATTAAGAAATATTAACGTTATTAAGAATATTGTTTCATATTAAGTCTTGAGATCTCCAAATAAACTTCAATATTTAAACCAAACCAAAAATTAGTTGCTGAGCCTAACTTCAACCAGTTGGGTTAGAAGACTTCTCTTGAGTGTGTGACAACTGCAAATACTGTGAATGAAGGCCTGGGTGCTTAAGCTCATATCAGAACATGGCTACAAAGTTCTGAGATTTCATTTATTCCTTTCAGCTTTTTTGGAAGCTGGTGGTGTTGAGGAGCTTACAGAAAGTATGAAGTGGTTTCCAGAATCAGGACTTCTGAGCTTTACCCTCCTGTCAGACTGTAGGATTTTTTTAGGCATTTTCATTCTATGTCTCATGGTTGTTTGTACTTTGTAGTTAGCAAAAAGACTCTAGTGTTCTTTTCCATTCAAGCAAAACCAAAAATGCTAGGAGTTTCAAAGAGAGACAAATATTTAAAATTCATACATCAGTCTCTTAAACTTCTCATCCTGGAGGGAGTCTGTTGGAAAGGCACCAGGGACCAAGGAGAGAGAAGCTGGCTTTGTGCATGAGAATAGGAATTTATGTTTGAGTTGCCCATGAGCATTACAGCATTTAACTCTCCAGCAAAGGGTCATGGTAGCTATAAATTGTATAATGTGACTAGTATCATATGACTGAAATGTCTTTGGAAAGTTACCTTGTGTCTAGAGACCACAACCAGAGTACTGTGGTAAAAGAGTACAAGGTGGTTGTGGAGGTGATCAGCTTCTGGAAAAAAAATGCCTTTGAATATAGTTCTTAATGGAGTGTGAGGTATTGCCTTCATTATGGAAGAGCTTACAGCTCGTTTGACTTCTTGGTTTAGACACTTACATATGTAAAAGAAAATCCAACCTGGCAGAAGGGATTTTCTATTTAATGGAAGAGACGTGATAAAAAAAATACCATGGCTAGAACCTGAAGTTAGATGAAATGCATCTCAAAAGAGGAAGGTAAATATGTTTAGCAGTAAAATATAAGAATATCTTGCTAAAAGAGTCTGGCGCCTTTGACTTTTAAAAGGTCATTAGGTGTGTCAAGTTACACATCTTTGGATTCAACGATCTCAGCCTTTGCCTTCATGGCCTGTGAAACTCCAAAACCTTTACTTTACCTCCCGGCACCTACATGAGGAGAGCAAGACTGTCTGCATCTTCCTGGTAGTACTTAACATATCAATCTCATCTTTACTGGAATGTTCTCTCAGAATTTCTTCCCTCAGCTGCCCAGATAGATTCTGCTTTCTCTGTGGTTTTTTGGGAGCCAGAGAATTGCTGCAGGACCTTGGGTCAGGGGCAGTGGTGTGAGGTGTTAGCCTTCCATTTCACAGGCAGCTTGTTTTTCCCCTAGGCTGTCCTGCATGCATGTCACAGTCTCTGCAGCTTCAGGTATGGCTGTCCTGGCTTTCTCTGGGCCTCAGGGCATTAACTCCCTTAACAATTCCCTGGCATTATAGGGGCATCAGGTACTCATGTCGCTCAGTCCTCAAGCCTATACTGGTTGTCTCCCTTTTTTCTGTGTCTTTTCCTGTATAGAAGTTAATGGCCCATGAAGTATAGTCTGGAGCAGATGATCTAACAGCCCCTGCTAGCTTTGAAATTCATAAAGCTACAAAGCCAACCAAGAAAAGTTACTGTGTCTATGTAAACCTTATCAAAAATGAGTTCTGTTCTTTCTCCAAAGTAAGAGTTTCTGTGCTTATAAATTCCTCTCAGCCTCCTTTTATGACAGAGTGCAGCACATCAGAGGAACTGTCTGATAAAGATGGGGAGAGAGGAGGGGGATTATTATAAAAACTGTCCCCATGGTTCTGCCCGGAAGTCTGCATATTTCTCTTATACATGAAGTGACATATAGAGACCGCAGCTTAACCCAGATTTCCAGAGAAATAATACTGTGGAAGAAATAGCAACAGTAGCTCTGGGTTTTCTTGCAATGATCCTATTGCAAGAATGCTGAATGGACATGCAACCACATAGTGCAACCCCCACAGCTGTCACTTTGGCCAACCTTTTGATGAATTGGATCTTGATATTTACAGAATCTATTAAAATACAGCCCATCATGTGTTTGTTTATATGTTGACAAGATGATGTACACCCTGCAGGTCAAGGGTGATGTGAACTGTTTTAGTGTTCTTGTCAAGGCAGCTAAAAAAAGAGCATTTAAATAATTTTTGTAGAATAATTGTCTAAGAATGTAAAAGCAACATATGAAATTCTTACTTTGAAAAAAAATCTCTACTGATCTGACACAAAAATCTGAACTTGTTATCAATCAAAAAGACTTTCCTACTTCTTCCCTAATATGTTAGAAAATTGGCAGCTCAGATAGAAAAACAAATAGCAAAATGAAACAGAAAGGAATTGATTTAACTACTTGGGTGGGTGTCCAGTACTACATAAAAATTTTCATTTGGCCTTGTCACTTATTAAATATATTTTTTAAACTAATAAGTTTATGCAGCACATACAAAACCTTGCACTCTTTTGTTATAAATATTTTAAGTCAGAATTAGCTTCATAAATTTAACTTTATTTCTTTGAACATCATTCATTTATGTTTGATTTTTCCTTGCAGTTAAGAAAAAAAGTACCATCTGAAATTCAATCATGTCAGGCTGGTAGTTCTCACAGAGATGCCTTGCAACTCCAAATGTGGCTGTATTGATGGTGTTACTTGTGTGAAACTAGACCCCAAACTCATATGTTGAAGGATTTCAGAGCAGTCTTTCAACTTCACTGTGTTATTACTAGATTTTATTCTCATATAGCAGGCTAAGAACTAAGAATTAAGCCAAGTTACTAGAGAAGAATCACTTTCCATCTCACCTTTTTAATGCTTGCTTTTTTCAGCACCTTGGAGTCACCTGCCTGATAAGCATATAAATCATGTCCCAGCAAAAGTCTAGCTTATCATCATTTTGATACCATAAAGGAAATAATGGAGGAGGGCAGATGAAGAGGATGAGTTTCAAGGCAACAAAAATACCCTGTTTTCTTGGGTTTGTTAAGTGCAAATTGGCAGATTGTTGAGGTATTCAAATGTGTCACTGTTTTGGAAAGGAATATTGAAATCTATATATCTATATCTATCTACATTGGGAATGCAGACTGGAGCTGGGATGAAAAGTCTGAGAAAGAAGATAATGTGAAGGTGAAAAAGACAGAATAGGTGGATAAAGGGAGAGGGTGGGGAAGGAATGAAGAAATGGATCTAGGCAGTGTGAGAAAGTAGGAATTAGCAATACTGCAGATGAGAAACATGAGGTGACAGTGGGACATGAGCTGTCCTGAGATATTGTGCTGAAGAAGTGGTAGTGTTGGCCCTACTGCTCCCCTTGAGAAGAGGGATCTGAGAACAGCTTTTGATATCTTGAAATTTCCTCTTCCTAAAGGCAACAGGCTGTACTGCTTCAGCTTTGGTTACAGATTATTCCTGGGCCCTGGAGTCCCTCACTAAGTTGCTCCTTGGATCACGTCTGGGAAAGGATGCAGAACAGCCTCTGCTTTTATTCATAGTACAGAAAGGAGGTTCAGGATTTTTCCTTTTTCTTTTGTGTCACAGATTTCTAAGACTGTTCTGGCAAAGCAAAGTGCTTATAGCTTTGTTTCGAAGTGAAAGCCAAGGGACTCCCTCACATATCTGGAACCTTCTTTCTTCCTCTTTATTCTTTCAACTTAACCTTGTTCTAAAAGCGTTATTGTAAACATTTTCCTCTCTCTTTCCCCCCTCCCATGTTTTGGTTTTAAATTTATTTTCTTTTGCGTTGCCAGCAATGAACCACTTAGAACTAGTTGTGAGATTTCTGCGTACAGACACTTGCCCGGAGAGAGCTGAGCTGATAGCAAAAAAGCCAGAGGTTTGGTACTCATCAGATGTTACTGCCCCTTGGTCACCAGGGGTATATGTACCCTCTACAGTGAGGTGTTGAGCTGACTTATTTCTGAATGAGCCATTGCACCTGCATGGCACAGAATAGCTGAGTTTTCGGTATTGCTAGCCTGGATGAATCCTTTTGGGGTGTCTGGGTGTGATGCACTAAACTGCATTCACAGCTTAGCAGGGCTTGAGGTTCTGAAAGCACCCAAATTAGTGATCAGGGCTCTGAGCAGAGCTCGGTGATTAAACTGAGTACAAGATTTAAGTGCCCTAGGAAGACAAAAGGTGTCCTAATTTGCCTTCTGTTCTGAGCTGTTATTATGATGGTACCCAATTAGATGCCAAAGATGTTTCAGCTGCATGGCAAGTACAAAGCTCAAGTAAGAAAATCTGAACATGGACGACAACCCTTATAAAATCTTTTTGTGTGTGTGTGTATGTGTGTTAAAATCAATCTCAAGTATCAAGCTTACAGCAGAATCAGAAAAAAATAATTATCAAACCGATGACAAAACTTTCTTAATTTTCTGGAATGATACATTAAGTTTTGATGTATATCATTTAAAGCAGTAAGCAGTACAGTGTAAAGCAAAAGAAGGAGGTGAATATGATTTGAAAATTAAAGTCTCTGCAAAAAAATCCCGTGCACTTAAACTGCATTTATTCTATTTTATTTTTATTTACAAAGGGGTTATAAAGATTGCAGTGCAGTTAATACCCCTGTAAACTGCAGCATGAATTATAGACAAGCATCACACTTGCATTACATTTTCCAGATTTTCCAAGTTTGTCAGAGTGAATGCTCTTTGGACAATATTTCTGACAGTTTAATTAATTATAATGGAAATATAACAAAATGCTCATGCCTTTAACTGTATTCTTTGGCAAGTATTGCATTTTATGAAGAACTTCATAACTCTAAAAAGGAAGGAATCCAGTATATTAGTTAAGCTTTTTCATTTTTATTAATGGCCTTTGTTATGTGGTTGTTTGTGTGGGAAGCAGACTTTTAGGCAAGAAGAATGAAAAAAATGGAAAGCCAAAGAAACAGCTCTCTAGTGTTGTGCTAAAGGGCTCTCATAAGCCTTATGGGCAGATTAGTTTGCATTCAGTGAATGAGCTTAGAAATAAGGACATATGATATGGGATTTAGTCACTGGTTGCTGATACATAATCATAGGATGGTCTGCTCTTGGAGGGACCTTAAAGACCCTCTGGTTCCAACCCCTCTGCCATGGGCAGGGACACCTCCCAGGTGACCAGGTTCCTCAAAAGTCCCATCCATCCTGGCCTTGAACACTCACAGGGTAATCCTTGGTGTTAGTGTCAGATGTTAGAAAGGAAAAAGAAGACAGCCAAGTTGCTTGCTTGTAGCTGTGGCTACTTTCACCACAGGCTGCTAAACTGCTGTCCACAGCTCCCTGGTGGTCTGCAGGACCTTGTGAAATGTCCTGCAGATTACATGCAGGACTGAGTTCAAAGGAGTCTCACTAGGTGGTGTAATCATGGGCTGTATTTCAGCACCATCATGACAGATGCTTTCCATGACACAAGACAGGACCAATGCCTAGCATTGGCATTCCACTAGGATTTCTACACACGGAATTAAGGATATCTGCACACTCACCAGCCAGTTGTTTGCAAATGTCCTATTTGTGTGTGCATGCTCTCATTTTGCTTGTAAAGTCTTGCCACAGCTGAATGCCAAGTGTCAATAGAGTATGTGGGCACAGCTCACTTCAGCAGGGTAAAAACCAGCCTCCCCAGTAGCTGGTTGCACTGTCAGGATAATAAGATTATGGCATGAGTCACTAGATGACACTGTTACATAGTTTCACAGAATAATTTTTCTTAGTGCCTGTGTAGATATGCTGTGCTCCTGTGTTTCAGTTCCTGTCAGCTTATACTAGAGTAAGCATGATGCCGATTTTCTCTCTAATTAAGACTTTCTAATTAGACTTTGCTGGAATGCGGAGCTGGCACTTCATTTTGTACAAGGATGAGTATGTTTTGTGTCCCAGAGACCCAATTTTGACAGCAACAATTTCTCCACTGTTAAGAAAAAGATCTGCAGAGACCTCAGCCTTTGGAGAGCTCACAAGACAGTCACATGCACCATGGGACAAGGCCATGTTTGCACAGGGTGACCTGGCATGGCGTCATTAGAGAGAAAAGGTACCAAGGGGAGCCACAGCTGCTTTTCCAGAATCCCACCTGCTCTCCCAGAGCAACCCAGTTCTGACATGGAGTGATGGGTCCTTTGGAGCTGCTGCAACTTCCATGTGGAAACTATGTCTTCCCGTGGCCCTCCTCCCATTTGAGGAATTAGAGCCTCTGGTCTTCAGTAAAGGCTTTTTGCTCCTCCACTTGATAAGCATGAAATAGACTCACCAGGCTTTATTATTTTATGCTGCCATTTGTAATGTCAAGATTTTTCTGGAGTTAAAGCAGTGGTATCCCATTCTTGTCATGCGCCAGACATTCTTGTGTTCTTGACACCACATATTATCTCAAAGCTTCCATAAAATGACTTGAGATGTGCCAGCTTGTCAAGCCTTGAAATTGAAATTGTGTGGAAGAGGAACACTTTTATTTATTTATTTATTTGTTTATTTTAAGTTTGAGCATGTGTCTGAAAAGCTTCACTAACATCGTTTTGTGAGCAATATGACAAAAAATGTGGGTTTTTCCTTTTACTTTCTTTGCTTTTGCCCTGCTGTAATCATTTACTGGGTAGGAAAGTTCATTTTAGGGAAGCAGCTTTCAGCAGCCTTAGAAATCACAGCTCTCTTAAAAAGCGCTGTTACTGCTGTGTATTTAATTAAAAAAATAAGGAAAAAAAAAGAAAAAAAGGGAGAAGCATATTTTGGAAAGAATGCTGAAAAAATTAGGAAATTCCAAACTCCTGATTGGTTGACAGCATGCTTTCATAATCATAGTGGTGGCTAACTGTTTTAAGACTGATATGATTCTATACATTTACTTATAAATGTATTTGTATAGAGAAGGTATGATAAAGATTGTTCATACCCTTTCCTTCAAGAGCATGAGAAAACAATACAAAAAATGGCTGAATTCTTTGAGTAGTAATCTCAGAAAGAGACTAGGGTCCACATCTAGGGTGTGGCAATTGAGAGCAGGTTGTGCTTGCAGCATCAGGCAGTAACATGGGATATCAGTAAGCACCTGATCTGAGGGAGTTAACCTCGATTACCTCGTGCTGCCCTCTGATCCTTTCCTGTTTCTCTCTGCTGTCTCTACAAGGACGTTGGGCAATAGAGGGAGGTTATGTACTTAACCCTATTTGGTTATGGGTGTGTGAAACCAATCCTACTCTCAAGTGAATAAGAAGCTTCGTTTTATGCTGCATTTGAACAAAGGAAATCACAATAGTGTCCCAATATTTATTAATAGTTTCCCCCATTGCCGTTGCAAATTCTCTCAGAACTTATTGCATTGCCTCCAAAGATGTTTCTGCACCTCTGGGCAGACACAAGCCAAATAATTTTAATCAGGGTAATTATTTCAATCTTATAAGTGATGTAATTCCAGCAAAAATTAGCTTACCACAGGATAGCAAACTCTCAGTAAAGCACAGTAGGTAGCTGTAAGCAAATCCCCTGCTGTCATGACCTAGGTAACTAATTTACAGCCACAAAACAGACTCGTCTGTACCAGTCCCAATCTCTTTGATTGCAGTGTAGATATGCTCTAAATCAGTAAGGCTTCTTATGTCTGATTATGACTGATATATATGAAAGACTGGTATATTTCCTATACAATGCATTTGACACATCTACTAAAACAAAGGCTGCTTAAATTAATTGTCCTATTTTTTGCAAATAAAAGGCTGCCAATGTATTTATTGGGTAACATTTGTTCCCAATTGTAGCCATCAGAAGGTCAGAAGAAGTTCAAAATTACATGATGGAGTTTTTTGTTTGTAAGAGATGGGATTTTTATATTAATGCCATATTTAAAATGTATTTATAAAACATTTGAGCTTTAACTATTGTAGTTCAGATCTGTGCAGTTTTATAACAGAGACATTTTCATATTTACAGTTAAAATTATTTGTCAGGAACCAAGCAGAGATGCATTTTAAAAGGAAAACTGGATAATTGCATCATGATAGATCTTTTGAGTCCTGTTTATTTTTACTCTCAAGGATATTAAATCAATACAAATCTCAGAACTGACTCTATTCACTATGCGAATGACATCTGTGATAAGGTTTGGATTTTTTTCTTGTTTTTGTGAACAGTATATGTAGATGTAGCATTGAAGTGGACAGACTGTTTAAGCAGAGTTGCAAAGTTAATGGTATGGTTTACATCAGGTGTAAAACAGGAATAGCAACACATATCTTTGTAATATTACAGGTGAAAAGTGTTGCAATCATTTGTTATAACTGTGATAAGGTCTTCCTGCTATTTTTCTCCCATCACCACTGTAATTCAAAAATCTACCAGCTGTCTCCTTCTGCTGGTTATTATTGTACTGACTTTTAGAGGATTTACACTGCAATTAAAAGACTGAAATACAGATACTCTGCACTGTGGAGTGTGACGCCTTTTGACACTGTTGGTAGAACTTCCATGCAATTTTGTGTTAAGAGCTGCTCATAGTAGTACAATTTTGGGTCTCATTCAGATCATACTTACAGTGTTCAAAACTCCATTAGAATCTGAGGGTTTGTTTTCGTCATTGTTGGTTTTGAACATTTTTGAACAAAATGCATTTTAGATTGAGAAAATGTCACAAAACATGACATTTAAATTTAATTATTACAGAAAGTATCTACAATTGAACTCTGTTATTGCTAATGATTTACCTGTAGAGATTGGAATGGATTTAGTTAAGAGTCAGAACTATATTGGTAGGAATACAGTAATTGCTCCTGCATTTTCACTGATTTTGATATCATAGGTAAGAGGATAAATCTGAACTGTAAAGTAAAAAAAGTAGGGGGAAAAGAAAGAAGAAAACAGGAAATGTAGTTTTTGTCTTTTAGAAGTGCCAGACAGTGTGAATAATACAGGATATCCTGTATATATAGTGAAGTCAAATATGAAAAGCATACAGGGCACACTCTTTTTGGTATTGTCATGGCAACTGTACTTTTCCAAATATGCAGCAGCTTAAATTTCCAGAGACTGGGGAAAACAATATCTGCAATCTGGACCTATTGCCTGCACTATTGGTAAAACACATGAGGTTTGGTGAGCACCAGGACTGTGCACCAGGACTTTTCTCTCCTGCATTGTTCCAGATTTCACCTGCTTGCTACTTCACATTTCACAAAGTGACATCTAGAAGAAGTTACATGCTGTTGGGATGCTTTCAAGAAAAAAAAACAACAAACCCTTTGGAGCTCAGCAAAGCTCAGTGACCCAGTCTATATCTCACTGCTGAGCAAAAGCTACTGGATATTTTTGGGAGCAATTTCAATTACCACTATAGCTATCTCTACTTGCACATTGCAAAGAACAGTGCCCCAGGACCCCGTTCCTCCTGCACTCACAGGGACAGACTGCACTGACCATTTTGATCTTCTGTGTGCTGAACTTCCAGTGATAGCAGCAGAACTAAGTGCATAATAACTGAAAAGTATTTACATATCAGTGTATCATACACTGGCATCAGTATCAAAGTGGAGATTATTACAGAAGTGAATGTTTTGGGACAAAAGACACACACATCCATACTAAAACCAGGCCTCATTAGTCACACTCAGTGCAAAACTACCCCTTAAAGCATGGAATGCTCCTGAATGTACCTCATTATTAAGACTCTGGTAAGTGTCTTTTCCTCTCAGTCAGTTTGTTTATTCATCCTTGATTCCAAGGATTTGCTCAATTTTCTAGTAAGTATAATATATTTCCTATCCAGATGCCACATGGGATTACTAGACAATTTACTTATCTGGACAAAATAAATGTCTTTCCTTTGAAGCCTGGAGTAACTCAGATCCTTCTCTGCTCTCTACCGGAGAATGAAAAGTGTTTGAAAAAAAGAAGCAAAATCTGCCCCAGTGACACACTATCATATTCTGTTGGAGGAGCCTCAGTATTTCTTGAAAGAATGAGTCAGCTGAGGCTAGAATCACAGTGCATTAACCTCTCCTGTCTCCCTCCTCCTATACTCCCGGTTTCTTGGAGAATTTTTAGACCAATTTGAGCAGGCTAAGACGACAGTCCTGGAATTGCAGCAGCTCTTTGGGCTGTCTCCATACAGTGTCTTATCTGAAGTTGACAGTGACTCTGTAATAGTGACTCTGTAAAAGTTAAAGCACTTTTCAGCTTTGCCTCTCACTTTTTACTTTGATTTTCTGCAGAAAACATTGGCCTCTTTAGTTTACTGTTGTTAGGTGGAGCGAGTTGAATATACTAAGCAACAAGGATCTTGAGTTTAGGAATGTTTTCAGAATAACTATAAAATATTAAATTTACGTTATCCACAATGTGTTGGAGGTCAGTTTGCCCTCAGAACATAATGTCTGACAATTGTGCTTTCTTAGTGCGGGTTAGAAAAAGAATATAGTAGACTTAGAAAATATAATAATTTTAGAAGTGACACATTTCAACAAAGACATAAAACTGTAGGCAGTACCGAAAAGAAGCAAAACCTTATGAAACCATTACTTCATTAGGACAAATATTTTATGTTTTTTAAAAGACTCCTTATTAAAAAGGGTGAGCTCTAGGATATTCATGCTTGCGTGAAATCATAAATCTGTCATTTGAGAACAAGAAGTGCTTTTTTCTGTGGATAAATTGATTTTTATTACAGCTTCATCAAATTCTTTGAAAACAGTTAGTCTGAGGGTATTGCTAAGAATTGGCTCACAGTTATTTTTAATAAACTCTCGTCTTACAAATATAATGGTCAAACCAGCCTGGAAAGTCAACCACATACAGTAAGTACATGGTCTGTGAGGCATTAAAAAGAAGCTGAACCAGGACTCATTTGTTTACTATCAGCAAGAGGTTCTTCAGGAACCCCTTGCAAAAATAGGTATTTTCTACATTGCTTAGTTTCGCTGCTCTTTCTTTAGTATGTATTCCCTTTGCCCTCAAAACCCTGGAGTAACATGCATCTGACACTGCCTCCCCACGCTCCGGCGGTCAGGGGGTACCAGCTGGCCCAGAAAGGGCTCAGATTTTAACCTGCCTGCAGATACATCCAGGGTTTATTTTCCCCAGGAAAAGGAGGAAGCTGGTAGAGATCTGTACCCCACTGGGAAACCAAAGCTTTTCTATCAGGCAGAGGGGAAGCAGGGAAGTTCTGCTTAACTCAGAAAAACTGTGTAGCTGTACTCCCTATTATTCTTTTTGTATTTAAGCAGAGAATTTTTGTGATTGTGCATGAGGGAGAAAGATACAGGGAAGGAGTGGAGAAAGGTTACACTTTCATCATGTTTTCTGGGTCTCTCATTTAATTTAGCCTTATCTGTGTCTTTTAGATTGCAAGCTCTTAGGTGCCATGTGTGTCTTTTATGTGTGTCTTTAACTGGGGTACAACAGATAACTGGTTACAAATTGTTGGAGTTTCCCAAGGAAACAATTTTTCGTTTTCACGTGAATGCTCAGAAAATAAAACTTCCTGCAAAAAAAAAATGTTAGTTTCATGGAAATTTCTCATGAATAAAACTTAGGGGAAAACAGTTCAAAATTATCTAAATATGAAGTTCCTACATTTTCTAAACAAAATATGTATTTCTCAGTTCCAAATTCCTTTAATTTTTAAGGCACAGTAAGCTTTCAATTAAACTCTTTATTTTGGTTTATAAAATCTTGAGATTTTAATTTTTAAAAAAAAAAAAACGAAAATAAAAACCCTTGCTCCAAAATATTTTGTTATTTTTATTGCTTTGCAACCATTGTGCTGTTTTGAACAGATCCAGCAAAATAATTTTACAGGCAACCTTGCTAAAAATTATTGATTTCCCCTTTGCTATAAATTTTGAGGATGCAGGAAAATCTTCAAAATAATTGATTGATTTTAATTTTTTTTAATTTAGTCTTGAGGAGAAATAAAACTTGCTTTACATAAATCATTTTACTGCTAAAATATTCAAGATGGATTGTAATCACTGGTTCTATTGGTTTTAAATTATTTTATCTACCTTGAGTTCCTTTGTAAAAAAGTGGTCATTTAAGGCCAGCAGATTTGCTACACAAACTGCTTAACTATTTATGCTTCATCTGTGTTTGCCTATATAAGCCACCTATACATTTTCACTTATTCCTGTTTGGGACAAAAATTTCCCTTTTACAGAAAATTATTTTTGGCACAGGGAGGAGAGTTGAGAAAAACTGGAAGGATAAAGGTAAGGCGTATGCTTTTAAAGGTGAAAGAGAATAATGCAGAATAAGTAATAGTGACAGAGGCCAACACAAGTCTTTGGAATCAGTCCTTCATTTTCACTCTTATGAGGTATTCTCAGGTGTTTTTCTGTCGCCTGATAGGTTGAGGGACAGAAAAAACAAACATGATGAAACAGTGGCTGATGGGAGACTAGAGGAAAGTAAAGAAAATTTTGGGTAACATTGGTTAGCTAAATAAGAGAAAGTTACAATTATCAGGAAGAAAATTATTTCTTTATTGATTTGGAAATAAGGATAGAGAAGGACCATAGCAGCATAAATTATATTCATATAATAAGGTCACCTGTTTGGAACCAGAGTCACGGAACCAGCACAATGCAGAGATCCAAATGTACCATTTGTAGAGTATATATGTGCTGCTTGCAATTTTAGGAGTGGCAGTGATTGATTCATTCCAGGAACAAGCAAGCATGCCTGCTGTTGAATTGCCAACACCATTACAAGCCAGCGTCTCTGTATTGCTTGGACATCTCCAGCCCCAGCACTGCCTTTGTTAGACACCAGACAGCTTTTCAGAACTGCCTGAAGCCCCTCAGAATGCAGCTTGGCTCTCTGCTACCCTTTTTGAGAGAGGCTGATGTTTATTTATTTGTAAACCTGTATCATTCTAAATTTTTTTAAAAAAGTGTCCATGAGTTACATGTAGTCCAGATTAAGAGCATCTTTACTGCTTATTTCTAGATCAAATCTATCTGAATATACTCTTTTTTGGCATGGATCTACAAAGTGATTACCTAAAGGGGAAGTGCTTTGTTTTTTTTACCATTCATGTAATTTTCCAAATTAAGTGTTTCCATTCTCATCCTTTGAGGCTCTCAGTCAGGTTTTAATTTTCACAGCATGAAGATGTGATGAGTACATGAGCAGTTATTCAGATTTGCTGGTCATAGCCTGAGATTAATTACAGAACACAGTTTTGTAATAATGACTTTGCCAAAATCCATCAAACATTGATCCTTTTCTGTATCAGCAAAAATGCAAATGAAAATGATTATGGAGAGCTTGAACTGAAGAATATTTGGAACCTGTTGCATTTCATCCACCTCAATGGATAGGCAAAATGTTGTAATGATGAGTTCACCCTTTATTTGCTGTATACACAATTGGTGACAGTGGTTTTTATAACTCTAAAAATTACACTTAATAAATACGAGAAGAGACAGATTTTCTTGATTACATAAACCTAAATATTTATTCAAGATTTCATGAGAAGTTTGTCTTAATTTAAACAGAGCCAGGGCTGCTGAATGGGTGCCATTTTTTTGATGTGGACACAAAACAAGTTTTAGTAATATCCACACTCATTTAACCAGTAAATATTTTCTACTAAGGCTTTGCTTGGGCATGGTTTGCCTACTGCAATCAAAATGAAACTGAAGTCAGCTTTTCATAGATCATATTTAAGGGTTTTATCCTTCATTGCATGAAGGATCGCTGGCTTTAATTAAAAAAATCAGAAGAGGCATGTAAATATTGCTGCTGTAGTTCAGAGAAATGCAGCATTACTTTTATTTTCCCTTTTGGTATTGATGTATGTAAAAGTTGGAGACACTAACACATTGTGGATATTGCTGCTGAGAAGGGGAAAGGAAAAAGATAGGTTTGAAACACAGCCTGCGAGATGGCACAAAGCCAGTGCACTGAAAAATGGCAAACGTCACATTTAACAGCTGGACACAGAAATATTTCTCTTTAATTTGGAAGGAGAAAATTTTCTTCACAGCAGGGCACTCTCAAAAGAGTACAACATCAAAGAGGGTGGGTCTCCCCAGTCAAACATCATCTGGCTCCAGTGATGGAGCAAAATGAATGAACTGTCAGGACTTTTTTCCAGTGTGTATGTTTTTGCCAAGTGAAAAGTAAAAGGTTTAGTGGCTTGTTCTGATCACAGACCAAATCCTGATAATGGAAAGCTGATTCCCTAAAGTCTTCCTCTGATCAGCTGACAAGCAATGTCTGAAAAAGACCCCATATTGATTGATGGTCCACTTTGTATTGATGGCCCCTGCCACCCTTAGAGATAAGTGAGATATGCCAAATGCTTGACAGCTCTGGAGGGCTCCTGTGATTGTGTCTCAAGCAATGTTCTAATCTAACGTTATAATCCTCACAGAAACAAACACACTTCTAAAGAAACTTAGCATGATACTTACCAACACCAGACCTGCACTTGGGAATGAAAAAAACCCTTTTCACATTCTCTACTATGATGTCCACTAGCAACATCAGCACTACTTTACTGCACTCCTTTTGTTTGCTTCTTGACTCTGACTTCAGCCCCAAAGAGGCTGAAAACTAGCCATTCATGTGCTATCTTTTTCTAACAGTCCTATAGTTTAACAAATTTGAAGGAATAATAGACTCTAGGAATTTTTTGATATGAAAACATGGCAACACAGTTTGTACAGCCATTACTCATTGTTTTATGAGGAATCTCAGGCACAGTTTATCATATACTTTATTACTTGACCTTTTAATCATCATCTGGGGAAGTTGACATTCCAGACATTCCAAAATATTCCAAACTAAAAATATCACTGTGCCTCATTATTTAAAACTCACAAAGGAATTAAGTATATTTTCTAAGGTATGTAATTTTTACTGAAATTCCTCATTTATGGCAAGCCTTAATGAGAAGTTTAGAAAAGGATTGAAAGAATTATCTGTGGAGCCTGTATTGTAGTAGTAAATGGGTGCTCTGCTGTGAAAGATGTTCTACACATACACTGTAAACACTGTCCCTACCCATATTTACTTACAAACTCAGAGTGAAGATAAGCAGCAAATGGTGCAGAAAAAATGTTATCAAACTCCCTGTTTTCTACAGCTGCAGGATCAAGACTTTAAGTACTTGCTGTAAGCCATGTGACAAACCATTTTCAGGGCAGGAGCTAAACCCAGGCATCTGCAGAGCAATTCAAGCGCCTGAATGGAGGTGTTTAGTGGAATTTTAAATCCTGGAAAGTATCTAAGACATACAGACAGGGTTGACAAGTAATGCCCAGAACTTTAGGATAACTGCTTGTCTTCTGGAGCAGTCACTGGAACTTTAGTGGAATACTTGAACTCACCAGAAACACTAGTTTACACACCTGAACTTAATTTTACACATCTGAATATAACTATATAGTATTTCCCTGGTCCAGGAGCAAACCTTATCAGTGATCACAACCATTACATTAGGCAGCAATACATGTTTAGAACAAAGTAATGCTCTTGACATTTCTTGAAGAGGAGGCTACTTGTGGACAGGCTTTCTTTTCAGAGAGTATTTTCACATGTAATGCATTTCTGCATGAGGGTTGGGATTTTTTATCTAAGGTTGGATGAGACCATTTGAGTCACATAGTCCAACCTCCCTGTTCAAGGAGGGCTTCTTAGAGCATGCTACTCAGGATTGTATGCAGACAGCTTTTAAATATATCCTTAGAAGGACACTCTGCAACCTCTTGGTTCTTCTAATTGCTCTAATGGTCACGGTAAAATTGCTCATGGTAAAATTTTTCTTCCTATTCATGTAGAACTTCCTGTACATCAGTTTCTGACCATTGCCTCTTGTCTTTTTGCTTGGCACCACCAAGAAGAGTGACTCCATCCTCTTGACACCCTCTCTGCAGATCCCTTAGAATCTCAAGCTGTTCTGTGCTCAAGAAGAGAAGTTCCTTTATAATCTAGTTCTTAAAATGCTTAAAGGAATATGGTGTTGGAGCTTTTAAAAATCCTAAAGGTAAAGAAAATAATGAAAAGCCCCACGTGTTGCTAACTGAAACCAAAGTCAATTACAGAATGATAATTGTGCCGTATGTTCTATGCACTGTATTTCAGTATTTCTGAAAATACCCCTAATCACTGAGTCTGAGATTTGTACATATAAGATCTGCTACCTCTCTAGAAGTACTGATTCATGCACAAACTACAAAAACACAGTTTAGAACAGCGCTTTGAAAAAGCACTTTACAGAAATTATAGGAATGAGGGATGAAAAGCTGTGCCATTCTTGGGCCATCAGCTTCCTCTTACAAGCAAGGTAAGCACTGAATTTGAAGAACAGACTCTCCATAGTTTTTTCTTTCTTATGTGTAAGAATCAGGGCAAATGAGAACGATTTTCATTGATGAGTTTCTTTTGGTCCACCAGAGTGAGTTCTCTGGGGATGACTCTGAGTCACCCCAGGAGTGTATACATGCACACTTGTTTCAGCTGCATTGTCTAGCTTGATGCTGAATGATTAAATCTGCTAAAATCATTCTGGGATATTTGGTTGTGTAAAGGAATGAAAAACAAAATGAAACAAACACTTTTTAATTTCACCTTTCAATGTCTAATGGTTTTGAGAACCTCCAAGAAAACGGCTTAAGGTCTGCCATTACCTTGCAAAGGAAACAGTTCTTTGTTTCCAGAGGCACTGGGAGCAAGAAAGAATCGCTATAACTGTACTGATTGTCTGGCTCCCAATATAATTTTACAAGCTTCATTACTGAGTAAGTTCATTGATTCTTTTCGGTCGAATCAGAGTTTTCAGTATTGAGCCCTTACTTGTAACTCCTTCCCTGTTATATTTACCAGGATTTGCATTTACCAGTCAACAGGTGTGAGAGTCTTTCTGGGTTATCTCAGCTTTGATAATTTGCTTCTCTGTTCTTAAACATCTTTTCATTTTTAGTCTGGTTTCTTTCTCAGTCTTTCTGAAGAGTGACCAGAGGGCCTAGATTGGTAACATTTTTCTCTTCATGCTCCATGTCCCACATAGAAAAGACTGGAGAAAATCACTTCAATCTGTTGCCTCCACATGATCTTCTGGTACCAGGGCTGCACAGGAAGGCAGGGTAGCGAGCAGGGCAGTGAGCAGGGAAATAACAATGTTAAACAAAAATGTTTCCATTGCAGAATGACTTGTGGCCAGAGCACCACAACTTTCTTTGTCCTATCACTGGACCTATCAGGAGAGCGCAGAATCACACTCAGGGAAGGCCCTGTGATGTCAGTGGGTACTGCAAGGGCACTGGTATTTTACAGATCTGTTTACATGTGTTCAAGTTTCCAGCTTCACGCATAGAGTTTTTTTCTGCTCTGTGTCTTCCTCTCATCGCCCTGGTGTTGAGTAACACTGTTGCATTACATGAAATTCTTTCCTATTCCAGGACCTCCACGGGCTAATGTCAAAACAAACCACGGAGACTTGACTTTAAAAAAAGTAATTTTATGAAGTCCACATAATCAGCAGGGCATTGCTTTCATGACACTTTCTGGAATAAGGCCCCAATCCTCCAACTGCTTACACAGATGCTTGATTTCACACACGAGTAGTCCCATTGAGATCAATGGGACTACAACATGTGCAGAAGTGTTTGCTGGACTGAGGTCTAAGTGAGAGATGAAGCCTTTCACCTAGCACAGACAGTTCAAACCAATGTTTATAGTTTCATATGCCATAACCCTTTGAGAAACATTAAAACTAAATAGCTTTTAATATTATTTGGCAAGTATTCTCTTTTATAAAATTTGCTAGATGATGCCTGCTAGATTAAAGAGAAAAACATTGCGTAGATATTATAAGATGTACACTCTGTATCAGATATGGTTAATTTTAGAAAATTGCTTTGCATTGTGTGAACAGCCAAAGAAGACCATTGGCTGTCAGGATATATTTCTGTGCTTTTTCATAGAGGGGTTGCATTCAGTTGGACAAAAATTTTCCTTTGACTTTAACTAGTGAGGCCTCCTGAGATTTCCTCCTTGCTCATTTATTTCAGATTTCTATTTTGTCAATTGCTTTGGAAAACTTGATGATAATTCTAAGTATAAACAAATTGCATGTAATACAAATACTTCAAGAAAGAAAAATCATACTTCGAATGGATTGTTGCATTTTCTACATGGCAAGGAGATACCATCAGTTGTTATTATAAGAATAGAAGCACTTCAAAACAAGTAACTAGTTATTGGCATGGATTTATTTCATATAGATGTAAAGATCATGGTAACTGGCTTTCATTTTCTGTATAATAATAAACCAAAGCATTCTTATCTCCTCCTAAGACAACAAGCTTGAATGTTATCTGAAATATATTTATATTTTTGATTCTGCTATCTGCCTATAAATAATCTGAAGACATACTTTAACTGGTAAAGCAAATCAATTAGTCTTATCAAGAAACAGTGAAATGTATGAGAAGTATTTATAACTAATGTCTTTCTGAAATAATGACCATGCAATTGAACGGGGAACCTGTCCAAACATTTCCACTTATAGCAGAATGAGGTTGATGACATGCACACTACTATGGTTGCGTACCAGTTTTACATGTATAGTTGATTATTACAGATACAATAATATTTATTAGGCATCAAAACTGGATTTATCAGAATATGATGGATATTGTCTTTATCCAGGCTGTTCAGCCTGTTCGCTGTATAGGTAATCTGAAAGATAGCACATAATTTACAATATATTTCAATGTTTGAGATGTGGTTTTTGCAAAGGATGTGATTATATATTATTACTATTGTCATAAATCAACATCAGTTTTTCTTTTTATTAAAATAATTTGGAGTTTTCTGTGCATTTTAGTTTGTGTCTGAGCTGCATTATATTTCATTTTTCTTTTATACAGTGGGACTAAAGAGTTCTTAGAAAGCTTGCTGAATACCCTTACTTGGTTATCAAGTTAGTGAAAGAAATGAGAAAGAAGTTATGGTTATACGCATGATTGTTTCATTCAGCGTGTAACAAGGAGAAGACACATACTTAGAAGGGCCCTCCTGTCCTAAAGCAGATGTCCAGCACCTAATATTAAGGCATTAAAAGTCTAAAAGCATTCATTCTTTGAGCACTTGTTGCTATCAATATGAACCCAGCTGTATTTTGATTTTCAGCCTAAACTATGCTCCTTAAATGTAATATTTTCAATGAAGTGCTAGTATCTTCTCTCTTTCAGTTCATGCAGCATCTGCTAAATGTTTCCAACTTTCTAGATAATGAGGTCCTTTGGTGGTGTGCTGATTTCAAAGCCAGCTGCTAGGCACCAGCACACTACACAAAATCCAACCTAAATGAGTAAGTTATCAAGTCATGCATACAATTTAGTTTCCTTTCAGTTTGATATGAATAGAAGCTCTAACAAATAAATAATGTATACGTGTCATAATAAACTCTGGAGTTCATTGGCATTTTGTTGAACAATGACTGCCTTAAGCAAGTCAAATAACTGAATTTTACTGTTCATTTATCTGAGTTTCAGGGCTTTTCAGGAAAGAGGCAGCTATTTCTTCAGCTGTATGGGAGAGGTAACCATCCTTGTAATTTGTTCTATTGGCTGTAGAGCTGTCTTCTACCAGTAAAGCCACTTAACACTCTTCCCCCCTCTAAGAGAGCTTACGTGTATTCAACTTTACTTACAGTACTAGTTCATTGCAGATAATGAGTAAAGTGCTGCAGAGTGAATTAAAAAAAAGTTCAATGAAGATATGGCAGTTTCCTTCAAAAGGAGATGATGTTGATGACAGGATTGAGTGTTTATGGGTAGGAGCTAAGAGGAAGGACAATATAGCAGATATTCTGGTGGAAGTCTGTTTTAGACCATCCAGCCAAGATGACGAGGAAGGTGAAATATTCTATAAGCAGCTGGGAGAAGTCTCATGATTGCCATCCCTTGTTCTCCTGGGAGACCTCAATTTAGTTGATGCTTGTGAAAATGGAACAGTGTAGAGGGGAAAAAATCCAGGATGATTGTGGAGTGTGTGGAAGAGAACTTCCTGACACAGATGGTGAGGGAGTCAGCTACGGAATGTGCCATGCTGTTTGTGAACACAGAAGGACTTACAGGTTATATGATGGTTAAAGGCTGTCATGAGCACAATGATCACAAAATGATTGTTTTCAAATCTCAGAGTTGTAAGGAGGAAGATCAGCAGAACTGCTGTCTTGGACTTCCAGAGGGCAGACTCTAGCCTGTTTAGGGGACTAAGTGACAGAATCCCTTGGGAGGCACTCTTGAAAGGCAAGGAGTCCAGGAAGGTTGGATGTGCTTTAATAAGGAAATCTTAAAGGAACAGGGGCAGGCTGTCCACATATGCTAAAAGATGAATTGGTGGGGGAAGAAGATTAGCCTAGTCAAAAAGAGAACTTTGTCTGGAAGTTAGGGGGAAAAAGAGAGTTTGTGACCTTTCGAAGAAAGGGGCAGGCAGCTTCAGAGGATGTAATGAAATTATGCAGGGAGACAATTAGAAGGGCCGAAGCCCAAGTAGAACTTACCTGCTGTAAAAGAAAATAAGAAAGGTTTCTATAAAATGTAGCACCTTAAGGAGAGCCAAGCAGAATCCCTTTGGTGGATATGTGAGGAAACAGTGACAAAAGATGAGGAAAAAGCTGAGGGACCTTCTTTGCCCCAGTCTTTAATAGTAAGACCAGTTCTTCTCTGAATAATCAATCCTCTGAGCTGTAAGACAGGTGTGGGAAGCCAAATGAAGCCCCTGTAATAGAGAGAAAAATTGTAAGAGATCTGCTCCATTTGGATATACACAAGTCTGTGGAGTCAGATGGGTTAGACACAAGTCTTGAGGAGCTGGAGGAAGAGCTCACTAAGCTATTTTCAATCATTTATAAGTGGCCTTGGCTCATCAGGGAGGTTCCAGTTGACCAGCAGCCAGCAGACATAAAGCAAAGTTACAAGAGGGTCAGGAAAAAGGATGCAGGGAACAACAGGCCTGTAAGCATGGTCTTGGTGCCAGGGGAGGTCATGGAGCAAAGAACCTTGAGTGCCATCATGCAGACAACCAGGACTGAGCACAGTCAGCAGGGGTTTATAAAGGCAGGTCCTGCTTGAATGACCTGGTTTTCTTCTGTGAAAGCGTGACATACTTCACAGATGAGGGAGCGGCTGTGGGTATTATCTACCTTTTCTTCAGTGAAGCCTTGACACCGTTTCCCACAGAATTCTGCTGGAAAAATTGGATGCTGATGGCCTGTACTCTTCAAGTAAAAAGCAGAAACTGGCAGTGTCCAGAGAACAGAGATGAGTGGTGCTAAATCAGCTCGTGGCCAGTCATAAGTGCTGTTACCCAGGGCTCAGTGGTGGGGAACAGCCCTGTTCAATATCTTTATCCGTGATATGGATGTGGGGATCAAGTATATCCTTTGCCAGTCTGCAGATGACACTAATTTACACAGTAGTGTTGATCTACTGGAGGGTGGTGAATGGACTCTGCAGAGGGATCTGGACAGACTGGATTGATGGGCTGAGGCCAAGTCTGTGAGGTCAAACAAGGGCAAATACTAGGTCCTGCACTTTGGTCACAACAACCCTACATGATGGTACAGGCTGGGGGAAGAGAGACTGGAAAGATGTCCTGGTGGAAAAGGACCTGGTAGTGCTGGTTGACAGCAGCTGAACATGAGCTAGCTGTGCCCACATGGCCAAGAAAGCCAATGGCATCCCGGCCTGTGTCTGCAGCAGTGTGGCCAGCAGGAGCAGGGCAGGGATTGTGCCCCTGTACTGGGCACAGGTGACACCACACAAGTCCTGTGTCCAGTCCGAGGTCCCTCACTACAAAAAGGACATTGAGGTCCTGCAGAGAAGGGCAATGGAGAAAGGTAAGGATCTGGAGCACAAGTCCTGTGAGGAGCAGCTGAGGGAGGTGGGGCTGTTTAGTCTGGAGAAAAGGAGGACTGGGGGGACCTTACTGCTCTCTACAGCTGCCTGAAAGGAGGATCTAGGAGTGCACGAGCTGGGGTTGTCTCCCAGGCAACAGGAAAGAGTAAAAAAACCTCCAACTGTGCCAGAGGAGGTTTAACTTGGATGTTAGGGAAAAGTTCTTCACCAAGAGGGTTGTCAAGCACTGGAACGGGCTGTTCAGGGAAGTGATAGAGTCACCTTCCCCAGAGGTATTTTAAAGAAGTTTAGCTGTGGGACTTAAGGACTTAATGCAGGGACCTCAACCCTGCTTGGCTTGGCTGTGCTGGGTTAAGGGCTGGATTCAATGATTTTAAAAGTCTTTTTGCAACCTAAGCAATTCTATGGTTCTATAATTGCACACATTTTACAGACTGTCAGCTTAATAGCCAGACTTGTAACCATTATCCTTTTTGGCATTGTTTTCAACTTCTGTTCAGGTTAGACACCTTTAGAAAATGTATTGTTTTTACATCAAAAGCAGGGTCTCACAATAGTGAGATTTGCTTAATATAGAGCTTATTGAGTTCTGATGTCCAAGTTAGCGAAGAAGAAGCTTCCAGTGTAACTGTGACCTGTAGGTTCATGCACTGTTACAGAAAGGATATAACTTGTATGGATACTACTACATCTAACATGTCTGGTTACAACTTTTTTTACCATATTACCAGTAGTTTTAGATACATATTTGCTATCTTTGCATTGAAGGCAAGAGTAAATCTTTAGAGAGGAGAAGACTCATAGTAAATGATTTGAAAATTCTATGATTTTATGCATATGATATCAATGAGAATAGCAGTGAACAGCAAAATGCAAGAGTCTCTACAATGGTTAGAATTAACTCTTGCATATTTTGTGGCTTTCCTCACATTTCTTTTGATATCTTGCAACATAAAAAATATTCTAATAACTACTTTTACAATATAAATGTGTCTCCAAAGAAACATTTTATTTTCAGGATCACTCCATTCCCTGACTGCCTGAAGTGAAAATGAGCAGCCAAATAATTATCTGCTTATACCTTTCTTACCTGACTAAATGGAAAAATAAAATGCAAGAATTTCTAAAGATGTAATAGCAGGCCATGGAAAGAGAACAAGGGAAGGCAACAGATAGAGAGGGAAGAATTTCAAAGAACTATTTTTGCGCTTGCTATCGCTTCTGTGAACTAGTTTTTAATTGCTTCATAACTTGGCTTTCTGTGCAGCTGTGCCGCTACATTTGAGCTGTTTTAATCTAAAATTTTGTGGCATCTATACCAGAAATGGGGGCAACAATTTAGCACTGGATTAGATTTGCCCTAATGATCCAAGTAAGCAATACTGATTCTATCAGTACTGAAGTTATTGAAGCTTTCCAGAAATCTCTTTAGCACTCACCTTGTCTTTTATTACTGCTTAACTCTTAGATGACTCATGTTTATATTACTTCTGTTATTTATGCTATGGCTGTTCAGAGATTTTAGAGCATCACTTATATGGCATGCAGTGTGCTTTTGAAGTTATTACTGCCATTGTGCGTTGCTCTTACAATTGTGATTAAAGTATCTATGTCCTCTAAATAATTATCCTCAACCAATCCAGACATTGGAAGAGGAACCTGCCCTCTATTTATGTCTCAATTCCTTTATAAAGGGGTGTTTGCAAGGAAAATAAAAGAAAATACTGAAAAGAGAAGACTTGTATTCTGATGACTATGCTTTTGACTTATTTTCCTGGAAAATGAAGCATTTTCTGTTGTATCCTGAAGTCAAAAGATGAAATTCATAGAGGAGAAGTATGTATCACATTCTGAGTCTCTTGATCTGCAACATACCAGTAAAATATCTGTAAACAGTCAAGAACCTATTAAGAAGATAATTAACTATAAGGCAACTGCTAAGGGGGGACCATAATGCAAATCAGATGAGGTGAGTGCAGATCTCTTTTATCAGATTCCAGCCTGTTCCACAATCTGGTTCATTCCATTACAAAACAAACAAAAAACCACAACAAAACCCAAACCCTTAATATCCAGCAAAACCAAGAGTTATCAGGGTCCAGTATGAAGCTTAGGTAACACTTCCAAGTGCAATCAAAGTAGAAAAATGAAATAACTAACTCTGTTTCCACCACTTGGATCAGCGACTATGTGAGACACAGAAAAAATAAATGCGAAGTCTGAAGGGACTTGGAGAAATGGTATTCTATTTTGCCATGAGGCTATTGCAATGTGTGAGAAATTTATGCCAGTGTAGATGGATGCAATGATCAAGTGAGGTAGTCAAAGGCTTCCAGTAACATCAGTTTATCACAGGTTTCTGCAGTATTTTCTGTAATAGAAAGTATGGCTGTTTAAGGATGTATGCATGTGTAATAGAGATGTGGGTAAATATGTATATCCATTGTTAAATGTAGTGCCTGTGTTCACAGCTTGGGCTACAAGTTTGTTTTTTCTTTGTTATGGCAGATTATGGTTTTCTCCCTCATGAGGGTTTCTTCAGGCAGTTATTTCTTCACTGGTTTTCTGATTTATAAAACTGTAAAATGAATAAGAACTCCTGCATAACAGTGACATGAAAAATAATAACCATATCTGAGTTTTGGGTTTTTTTTTTCCAGATTTTAACCTGTATTGTGCAACCTGACAAATAGATTCAACACAGTATTGTTATTTACCTTCCAAGCCTAGGGCTTCTTCTTCTTTACAGATGGGTTTACAATCCTGTAAGAAAAGAGCTAAGAGTGCTGTTGGATAGATGATGACTTTGCAGCAATGTCAGTAATATCCCAATATGGCCAAGGAAGGCATAGTGTCACTTTATGCATCAGTACTTGCAGAATAAAGTATTTGAAAATACTTAGTCTTACAGCACAGTCCTTCCAGTTCCAGACCAAGGCCCAGGAAAGACCCAGTCCTATGTTTTCATGACAGATTTTAATTTTTTATATCATTTAATGACTGTCTATTTATACAAAGCCCTGGATAGAGCCCTGTGTGCTAAGACATGAGTGTCACTACTGATTATGGCAGACCTCTTTGTCTTTCCTGTTTCATATCATCTGGGAATTAGGAAGTTATCAGCTCTTTATTTATGGGAATTGTTTTTGCATCATGTTAAGACATATATTGTTGTGTGAATAAGCAGCATGTAAATGGATAAGTAATAAACACTGCTGAGAATGTTTGCATAGATATTGCCAAAATGGTTTCAGCCAAGTACTTAGTCATTAATTTTTCCTTCTCTTCCTTTTTATACGCTGATGTCGTGTAGAACTTTTCCAATTTCTTCACAGATTTTTGTAGTTTAGCATATTTTGCTCACATATTGAGCATACATTAAGATATTTGCTTAAGAATAGGTCCTTGCTGATAACCAGCATGTTAGCATTTATACAAAAATCAACTTAATCACTGGGATTAAAGTATTTGTTTACTTCTGAGGACTCCTGATTCTCTGACTTTATTCCACTCAGGGCATGTTGGGGTAGCATCTTGCTTATCCAACACAGGAGTATCTGGCCAGGTTCCACCTGATCCTTGTCACAGACACACAGGAAAAAAGGATGAGAATCGCCATAGATACTTGATTTCTGTGTCTCTCCTGCTCTTGCAATGGACATATTCCTCCTGATTACTCAAAGTCCCTCTTGGCCAAAAATAAAAGCAAGGGTGGTTCCTGAATTTGAGACTCTCCTTTAGTGGAGGAAAAAAACTAGGTTTTGATTCCTATGTATATTTTTGTGTGAAGTATAGGAAACCCTCTTTTAAAAAATCATAAGTATCAAATATAGTCACACAATTTTTGAGATTATTCCCTTGATATTGAAATAGATATTCAAGATTGTTAATCTGTATTTACTAGAAATGTTCAATTCAATGTAATAAATGTGCTTCCTCTTTAGTTAACTGAATTAAACTTTCAAGAAGACATCAATTTAGGCTCACAATTTCAAAAGGAATAACATTTCTGGGGGAAGGATGTTAAAGCAAATGGTGTTCATAGAGGAGCAAAAGGCATGAAAATGAGATTTACTTCAGATAGGCTCCTAATTGTTCAGATGTATTTGTGAGGTTTGCCAAAGCAATTGTGTAACAAGTAAAAACCTTGTGAGATCACACACTTTTAGTAGGATTAGACCTATCTAGATAACATTTTTCAGCAGTCAGGGGGTAGGTATGCATAATACATTTATCTTTTCACTTCAGAATCTCCAGAGCAACTCTATTCTTGACTTCAGAGAGAGCATCCACTTTTGAATACAAACATATTACCTTTTTTTAAATTTAAATCAACATAACTGGCTCTCATGTCCTTAGCAGGGATGTCGTGTTTAGGAAAACAACAATTCCCTCCGGACTAGTTTCTCATTTGGTACTTCAAAAAAATTGTGTGTCTCAAGGGAGCTCCAAAAGGCATCATCAACTCCATTTTTCCTTCTAAGTCTCATTTGTTTTGATATTATGGATCATACAACTCCCTAACATATCATGTAAGGCTGCTGAAGTAAATACTCTTGCTGCAACTGAGATGTTAAGGAAGGGATCCTTGTTTAGGGATTGCTACTGCCCCTTGATCAGATGTCCCAGCCATTTTATTGCACACTTTACATCCAGATTTTCTTGTTTATCTGGCAGTTCATTATTTAAGGCCAGCTTGTCAAAATAGGTTAAATATTCTTTGGGAAACATGGTCACATCCTTGAGACACCACAAATATTTTTAATATGAAAAGATTGGCTTGATAAGAGAAACAAGATAAACTTGCATCTCTTAAAATATTTTTCTGCATTTTTATGTATATTTCTAAAAGTATCAGTACACGGATGACAAACTACATGGCAATAAAGTCCTGGAAAGAGAGACACCAGCAAAGCAGCGAAAATGATTACTGATGATTTGTTCTAACTACTTGACCTTGTGCCATCTCCCCCAGATATATGACCAAGATGGGACACTGCAGCACTTTATCGATGGTGGAGAACCCAGTAAGTCGAGCTGGATGAGGTACATCCGATGTGCCAGGCACTGTGGGGAGCAGAACTTAACCGTGGTTCAGTACAGGTAAAGTGATTCTTGATTCACCCAGAGACACAAAATGAGAGTGTTTTATCAGGCTGTGACCATCAGGAGTACTTCTGCCTTTGATTGCGAAGAGAGTATCCAAGCTTTGGAGGATGTGCTGACATGGGGCAGCACACATGGGGTGAAGCTCCAGGGAGCGAGGGCAGCTCTGTGTCACTTGTGTGACCCCCCCGCCACACAGAGCTCTCTGCACTGTTTCAAACAGCCTCAGCAGAGGCAAGCCAACACAAGCAGTTCTCCACCCTTAAGAGGGATGCATGTGATAGGGGAGGGGGAAAAGTGGCACCCAGAGGCATCCTGAGGGTCAGTCACGAGCTGTGCACACACCTCGAGCTCTTTTGTTGAGTGCACCTGCTGGCCAAGACTGCTAGAGCTTGTGCCTCTTATGCTGCTGGCTAGAGAAAGTCAAAATGCAAAGAAAAATGTAAAGAAATTATGGTACATTTTGCTTTGTACTTGCAAATAGATCCAGAAAACCCAGACAACACATTACATAAATACATGATCTCAGCTATAAACAAACCTTTTTCCTGAGAATCAGAAGCGACCGCTTGGCCTTATTAAATGTGGTAGGAAGCACATCAAAGAATGCCCCAGGCTTGCCAGTTGCAGTGAGCAATGATTTTTGCTGGTTGCTTTAGAGAGCAGAGTGTCTTTTATTTAGGAAAAATCTTAAACTTATTTAAACTACCTTTAAAATTAAAAATAAAACATACAAAAGCAAGCTAAAATAAAATATATAAAGTTTGATTATACCATAGGGATCCAATTTAACAATGGTAAAATTGTTCAATTGCATTTTCAGCCTTTTTATTCTCTGGCCAGTTGACTAAACAATGCTGCAGTTAAAAAAAATAACAATCTTATTTATACATTACAAATCTTTTATTATATACTTAGGTATCTGCTATCTATAGCTAAAATACCATAGGATTTTAAAGAAACACACTGGGTAATGAATAAAGATTGTTGTGATGAAAGAGTATTTTTGTAGGTATCTTGTGGACTATTTCTCTATGTGCTGATGTGTGCGTGCACATACATATATAAAAATAAGAAAAAAATATATGCGTACACACATATATATAGATGACAAAACTAAATGAAAAGTGAACATGAGAAAGTCATTACACATCTGTCAATATTAAGTGGATTTTACAACTCTCCTTTCATGATGGAGTTTTTACTTAGAGTTCCCTCTGTTGATCTGTTTTCGATTACTTCAGATCTTTATAAAATGAACTACAAAAACACAATTTAAAAAACTGGCATCCATCACCAGTGACTGCATCCAAGTGTAAGAAAATAGAAAAGTTGGACACTGAAAAACCAGCCTAATTTTTATTGTACATGGACGTCCTCCTCACAGAAAGTCAGCTGGTTTAAATTCATTCTGTTATGATTTGTAATATCTAAATGGAATTTTCTTCAAAGTGCTCTTGATTGATTGACCCTTAGCTGAACGTTTTGTTTTTATTTTGAGGCTGACAATAATGTTTGTTGGCATGTGTTCTGCTTCAACTGCGTTGGGACGCCATGAAGCTATCTTTATGAGTCATCCAACCACAATACTAAATACATGTCAGCAAAGGAAATATTATCCGAAAAGGGAAAAATCCCTTTGATGTACTTCAGCATGCAGAGATTTCTGCGAGTTTTGGAAGCTCTGCACACTTGTAAGGGACGGTGTACGCTTACACTTTTTTTTCCCTGCCTACTCCAAGCCCCACAGACCACCCATTGCTCAAAAACAGTTCTGCTCTTTCAGCGGCAAAGTGTGTCATTTGGTTTTAGCACATTCATTTGCTCGGCTGCTGTGTTTATGTTAAGGGAAGCCAAACTGAGAGATGAAATATTACAAGGGTGAAGTACAAAGTAGACTCAATTTTTCTCAAGTTAAGAGATGCCGGTAATTTATAGTGTGGCTCCGATTTTCATTTTTATGTAACAGTGGAAAGAATTAACTAAATGCAAAGCTCTGGGAAGAAAGAGAGACAGAGAAGAAGAGGAGGAGAAGGAGGAGGAGGGAAGATGAAGGGGAGACACAAAGAGGAGAGTTTTTGTCAGATATTCATAGAAGGCTAAGAAAACCGTTCTGCTTAGCTAGCAGTGCCCTCCTGAGACAGGGTGGCAGTAAGCGAGGAAAATAACAAGATAAATGAAATTTTTGCAGCTGCTAGTAAAATATTGAGAATCTGCACTTTTTTATTGATCTTTATGATCCTGTTGCCAAGAGCCACTTTGCGGTGACAAAATATGTTGACAAGTGCATATCTCACTGCCATGAAAAATGTGGTAGAAGATTCTCCTTATGTCTGCAGTGTTATACAAGGAACAAATTGCATTGCTACAGCCAATTCTTTATAGAAAGTCTAAATTTAAGGCCTACCAACCCTAAACACTTTTATCTTGAACTTCAGAATAATGTTTGTAGCAATTCTTCACTCAGAAAACTGGTTGAGGCCTAAGTTTTTTTTGGTCTGTAGATGTTTTTCTGCCTTACATAAGCGGTTATAAAAAATGTTCATTTCTTGGTACTTTGACTGTATCACTTTGGTATGTAATCCTTCAGCAAGAGTGGACTGTTCTTCTTGTATATATTGAATTTCTATCCATCTCAGAGGAGTGTGTTTTACTGTTCCATGTGAAGCATAAGGGAGAAGCCACTGCAAACTGATAACATTTGTCTTTTATCCTGTGCCTGATTCTAATCTAGCACAGTTTTTGCTGCCATGTAAATGTCTTAACTGCAGAAGTATCACTCTGAAGCTATTTACATCAGTCCAAGATCAGGATAAGGCTCTTGTTTTTATGCTAAAGACATAAGGATTTTTCCCTTCCCCCCCACCGTGTTCCCACTTCAGTGGTCTAGAAATACCCAGTGTTCTCTCACAGGAACAATGAGATACACACTTATGGTAACACTGATTTACACATACTAAATCATTGGCACTGCCCTCACATTCCATGTAGTGGAAGATTTTAACACTGCATGATCCAATTAATCCCATTTTTTTATTTCCCCTAAGTCAAAGTCTGTTTTTCTCAAGAACCCAAGGTCTCTCTTTTAAAGGTATATTACTGCCATGAAAGGTCACTCCACATGCTATCTCAAAGGTCTTGCTAAATGTATTTATTAGTTTAATTTCTCTTCACAAAAGAAATGTTGTCTACCCTAAAATAGGTTAACTTTTGCAGGTGACAAATGCAAAGCTGTTTAAATGGCTGTACTTGCTGATCTGTGTACACCACTCAGATGATTATACCATGTAAGCAGAAAGTATCATTCTAAAATCCCCCTGAAATACACTTTGCAAGAAAATACCTGTATTTTAATGGTATCTTGGTCCTTCTGAAACCTTAGCATTCAATATATGCTAGATACAACTTGTCTGTAATGTTGTTAGCTAGTGCTACAGGAACAAAGTCCTTCTCTAATGACAGATTTGGTTTTAACACAACCAGTAGGTTATTCATTTAGTTATCTGCAGAAATGCTTCCAAAACAATGAATTTCTACTGTAATACCATGTGCTATAAGATGAGAATGCTCTATTCCTAAATTATGCCATGTTTTCTTTTTTCTTGATTAGGTCAAATATATTCTACCGGGCTTGTATGGATATCCCCAGGGGCACTGAGCTGTTAGTGTGGTACAATGACAGCTACACATCTTTCTTTGGAATCCCTCTCCAGTGCATTGCACAAGATGAAAATTGTAAGTTCTTTCTTGCATTTCTACCTGTGTAAGCCATAATTCCTCTTTCATGCCTAATCAGATACATCATAGAGCATTTTACAGGGGGCTCTGTCCCTGGAACTTCAGCACCTGTCTGGATGGAGCTTTGAGCAATCTGTTCTGGTGGTGTCCCTGCCCATGGCATGGAGCTAGATGATCTTTAACGCCCCTTCCAACTGAAACCATTCTATGATTCTCTGATTCTATGGCATTTAATGAACGTTGCAGTATATTTAAGGTGAGGTGATACACTTACACTGCAAAATTACGGTATGGTTAGAATCACTGCTCTGTATCAGTGATTAATTAATGTATTGCAAACAAGTTTGTTTGGTTCTCTCAGTTGTTACTAGACCTATCACAAACCACTGTCTTGCCAAAACAGTAATGCATTGCAAGCCAACAGGGCCTCTGTTGGTGATTTTTTTTTCCTATTACCTTTGAGCATGTTGAGAAAAGCTTTGACTGGCAGATTAAAGACATTAGATCCTTGTGGTTAAACATAAAACCCTACTTTTAAAAATACCGGCTGAATGTAAGCACCCTGAAATGACAATAAATCTCTATTCCATCCTGACCATCCCCAGTTTCATCCATTCTTTTACTTGTTCTCAACATTTTATTTTTAGTTTGCTACGGATCCTCACTAAACTAAGCATGAAGAGTTACTTTTAATACAGACAAAATCTAGTGCTGGATACCTTTGTCTGTAACAAAAATGGGTGATCCAGGCACATCCTTCAGTTCTACTGCTTGTGTGTGAGACTTAGTTAGAGCTTGCATCCATTTTGGCAACTATATGTATCTATATAGTGGAAAAAAACAAGAATGGACCTGTTGACTTTGGTCTAAAGTAACTCTGTGACTGCCCACACTCAGAAAATGATGCATAAGGTGCATGTTTTTGGTCCTGTACTTGGACACTTAAACAGCATGAACTGTTAGGAAGAACTAGTGTCTTGCAGAACTTAGATACTAAATCATGCAGCAATTAAGCAGCAAGATAGCAGGGATTAAAATGTTGAAAATAAACATCCTTTCTCATCTTGAGTTTTCTGTTGAGTCTGTTGAGTTTGAGAAAAGTTTAAAAGAAATTTAGTTTCTGGCAGAAATATTTGCTGATGAAAGCCATGCCATGCCATACACTATGGAGTGTACTATATAGAAATATTATTTTTTCTTTCAGAAACTCAAGACTACAAAAAATTTATTTGAAAATCATTATGGATAATATCTATAAATATTGTCTCTTGCTATTTCTCTGTGAGACAAACTAGAGTTTCATCCATAGAGACACTGACATGAGTAGATGAAATTAATCTCTGACCATGGAGCCAGCTGCAGACTGGTATAGGACTTCAGTCCCACCTAAACTCCCAGAATGTACCTTCTGCTTATCTTCTGCACAAGGGTATTGTCAGCAGCACAAGTTCTGCCTATATTCCTTAGGTCTTTAGTAGCCTGATCTCACTGCTTCTGTCGACTTTTATAACCACAATTTAAAGAAAATAAAATAAAAGAAAAAGGTGATCTCCTTCTTCTGAGTATATTGAGGCAAAATGATAGTATACAAATTGTTCCTGGTACTGAAGAGACATAGAAGACGTATTCTGTTTCTGGAAACTTGAGATAGACAGATACGTGGATGCAAACCTACTTAGAAATGAGATTCTCAGATACTACAAAAAAGAATAGATTAGGATGGACCTCAACTGACATAACTTAAATATCTTCTAATAATATAATATTGGAATCATTATGATTGATCATAGATATTTGAACAGAACTCTAAAGGCAACTGTCATGATTCAAATTATTATCAAATATTAAGTTGTGGTTGTTTTGGGGATTTTTTTCTTTGTTTGTTTGTTTGGATTTTTTTTACATTAAATAATATTGGCTGATTCCGGCTTACAACTGAAATTCTCGTGTTTGGTCTTAGAAATCATGATTTACTCATGTTTGCTCTTATCATCATGATTTACCAAAACAAAATTATAGTTTCTAATCATCAGTTTAATACATGCTATGTACCTATTTGTATATATAAACAGTTTGTAACCAAATTTGTGTACAGAGACTTATATGTATATAACGCATTTAATTTAAAAATTTCCATGAAAATAATAGCGCATGGGCCTGAGTCTGCCAAAATTAGAAAGCATTAGAAGTTACTCAGTCCAATGGCCTAAATGATGTTTATTTTTGCATTGTGGTGCAAGCTTTGGTCAGCTGACTATTTTTCCACAGCACTCTTGTATGATCTCTGTATGATCTACATGGCTCTCAAGGTGTGAGGCAGCTGTTCAATTTCTTCTACTTGCTTGACCTCCTGCCTTTCTTATCAGAAAACATTCAAATTCAGCACTAAATCACTTCTTTGTGAAAAGCATATTGCATTTGTTGCTGAAATATCTGAGTGCGTCACAAGCCATAGTTAATGGACGATCATAAGACTAGAAACAATTTTCATGGGACTTTAAAGCATTCTTATGCCTGTTTTGTAGGTGGGAAACTGATGCACGAAGATCTCTCTGCCTATGCTTTGCAGTGTTTCATGGTGACCTACCTGCTATTAACCGCAGGCATAAGATACATGATGAAGTCCCTGGCTTCTTACTGCATTGGCGGTGTGACCATCTGTGAGATGTAATGGTGTAATATCCTCAGAGGCCACCCTTTTGTAGGATGAGGGAACTATTGCTGCCGTAGATATTTAGGCCCTGTTGTATCTCAAGGAGGGTCCCAGCAGAGATTTTTTTCTCCACGCTCTCAAAATTCATGCTTGTCTGTGATATAGCAGTCAGACATGCTGACTGCAACATGCAGAGTCAGGGTATCACAAGTGGTGCAGCTTTTTCTTTCAGATGACAATGCCATTGTGTAATAGAAGTATATCACAGTCAGGCTTCTCTGGGTCCTTTCAGTCTCAGACACTCCCTTGCATGAATTTTCATTTCAGTGTCACAAAATCAGCACCATCCATTCAGATCACTGTCTCATTCAAGCTCTTCTTTAATTTTTTTTCTTTTTTTCTATTTTTTTTCTTTTGTACTTTGTTAAAATAAAACTGTTTCATTGTAGTGTCAAGAAAATGGATGTTGATTTTTTTTTTTGGTGTCCCAAAATTGTATTAGTTTTAAAAAGGCATAAAAAGGATCTTATTTACTTTTCTTGTTTTCTCCCAGTGAATGTCCCTTCGACTGTAATGGAGGCCATGTCCAGACAAGACACCCTACAGCCATTTAATAAAAGTAGCAAACTATCCCCTGCCACTCCACAGCGATCCATAGTATTTCCACAGACTCCGTGTAGCAGAAATTTTTCTCTCCTGGATAAGTCTGGGTCCATCGAGTCAGGATTTAACCAGATCAGTGTCAAAAACCAACGAGTTCTTGCAAGCCCAACTTCAACAAGCCAACTAAATTCTGAGTTCAGTGACTGGCATCTTTGGAAATGTGGGCAATGCTTTAAGACTTTCACCCAGCGGATCCTCTTACAGATGCATGTGTGTACGCAGAACCCTGACAGGTAAAGCCCAGGCTCTCTTTATTTCTGTATCTACTGATAGCCAGATCCACTGCTTTCTTCTTTTATCAAGCTGTTATCATTTTCAAAACCAAACCATTATTATGGGGAGCCTGTATGACATAATTCATCTGCAGCTGTGTGAAGTAAGCTGATAAAAACTATTGCTTGCCTTCACTATTTGTAAAAACATTCAGTGCCTAAATGTGCAGATAAAAGGAAATAGCTAAGGATATAATCTTGTTTTTAGAATGGTTTGGTACATCTGATGGAGGCAACAAAATAGAATGAAAATTTATGAATATCATAGATGGAAAAAATGAGGTCAAGATAATTAAAAGTCTCTCTGTCTTCCAAAGATAATCTAACTTGCTGCTCAGTGGCTGTCACAGTCATTTCAGGGTTCACCTATAGTGTGCAATGCGTATGAACTTAATTAAGTACTAAGAGGTAATGAATTGGAATTTTTTGCTTAGTACTATTTTTCTTCATAGCATGCAAACCCATAAATCGTACAAAGCTGTCAAAAGGAAATACCTACTCCACCAGTGATGTGGAGGAAAACAGATGCCACTTATTCAATAAACTAATATCCACACAGAAGAAAAATGTTGACTAGATACCTCAGAGTCAAAGTTGGTTTGAAAGTTTGTCAATACAGAATTTTATGGCTGTGAACTGAGGATGAAATTTAGCTGAACAAGTGAATTAAAATTTCAGGTACTCTGACCGGTGGCACAGTAAATATAATGGAACCATTATTTATGAATCAAAGCTGGTTTATTTGACAATTTTGATAGCTGGCAGGACAAAAGACAAAAATCAAATTAATTGAATAAAAAAGGCTGCCTGTATTTTGTCTCTTCTTCAGCTGTGCAGATTTGAGCTTAACAGCTAAATCCCTGAGAGGTTGTTCAAAAATCAACATTTAATTGTGAATTAGAGTTAAAAATACCACTACCAAAAAAGCAGCAAAGACTGAGTCTGTGTATGTGTTTGTGTGCATGTCTATGTCTCCTCGTGTACTTTGTGTAGTATCTACATGTGCACATATGCCTGTGTGATTCAATGGCTATGGAGAGAATAAGTCCATTTTTCCAGAAGAAATGTCAAGCATGTTAGGGACTAATTGGATTCTAAGCTAATATTAATAAAAATTAAAAATTGATAATATTGCGAATGTGAACAAGCCCTTTGAACACTTTTCTGGATTTCATGCTTGCCTTAGCAGAAGCAAATGCCTTGCTAGGGAAGCTGTAGGACAAAACCGGTAATTTAGGTGTCACAATGTAGAATATGGGTCCTGAAAGATCTACTGTCCTACATTCCATGGACTTTTGTGTTTCTGGTATTAAAGCATCCTAAGCATACTGTAAAGCATAAAATGGTGCATCCTGGAAGCAGAAAAGGCATGTTGTGAGGTCCTCCACACACTTTTTCAGTGATTCACTCAATCAGGTGTGACACCTAGATTTCATCCTTTGTTTGAACCAGTGACTTCCTTTGTGAAGAAGCAAGTTGCAGATAATAGTTAATGCAAGAAGGGTCTCTCTTAATGGCACTATTCTCCACTCTAAGTGATAGCTAAATATTTATTTTGTCAGAGAAAGAAAAGGGGGATAAATCTGTCTTACCATTAGATCTTTCATTGTGGAGGTGAGAGATTAATTTTTTTAAATTAATTTTATTCCTTTTTTATTTATTTCCTCCTAAGCAGCTTTGTCAAATATTGTCTGAAACACAGTCTGGATTTCTGGTCTTCACTCTTAAAAGTGATCATTCTCATTAGTAGGGTGCTGATTCATGGTGTCTTACCTCTTCGTCCCTCCTGTGCCTACCCAGCCAGCAGCTTCCTCAAGAAAGTCTGGAGCATTGTCAGCTCAGAATACCCTAGAGCAGAGTAGGAAATCATCTTGCTATGATTAAGGTCATTGCAATTCATTCCATGCTTGAAATTACCATAAATAACTGCCCTAGGATCTGGGTTATCATATCCTTGCTTAGAAACCTTTACAGTCTGAGCTTACATCACAGGAAACTTTTTGTCTTTTAGTGGGTACCAGTTATTTAATGATGCAGTGTCTAGAAAAAGTGGCCTTTGGTTTCTTAAACACTTTGCATTTTTCTAGATGAAAAATTTTTACAGTGTTGTACAAAATTTCCAGGAGACACAAAAGTAAGGTATGATTTGTGGAAGAATACCTGCTTGCCAGCCTGAAGTACTGGATGCAGCTCTCTGGTTTTTATTTTCTCAGCATCTGCAGCACTGCTCCAGCTGATAAACAACTCCTCATTTATTGTCAGCAATTTGTAAGTGCACCAGCCACTGCATCTTTGATGTGACTGAAACAGCAGGGCCTGTCATCTCTAGGAAATAGACTTTAGTCTGTCTGTTCTGGCTTAGTATTTGTTTTGCAACAGTGCTGTGCAGGGAAAACACCTTTGAGTCTGTACAGGAGTCTGATTCATGGTCTGAAATACAAGAAAAGCAGACTACTTGAAGCTTGAGAAATCCAAACAAAGATAATACAACAACCAAGATTAAGAAAACATCTAAATGAGAGCAGACATAAATAGACCATAATATACGTAATTCCATGAAGTAGTAAGAAATAAATGATCCTGTTTATCAGGCAGATCACTTAATAAATAAAAATAATTGTAAAACATTATGAATCCCAAATAGGAGAAATTATTAAAATCTTCTGCTGTGCTTTTTGTTTTATTTAAAGATTAAGAATTTAATTTAAAATCACTTTTAATTTTTTACTGGCTTACTTATATACTTCTCTCTTTCCACCCAAAAATTTTAAGTTTGTTACATTTTTAGGGCTTCTCTGAAATTTATGGTAATTGGGGTTGAAGTGTGTGTGAGAGGTGGAAATTTAAATTTGTAAAATCTTGAACTGGGGGACCTTCTGAGCCTCTAAGCCTTGCTTAAGCCTAGACCAGACAGAAACAGTTTCAGAAGATATTTCTGGAAGCAAGAGTTGAAAATCTTTTTTCATAGGAATTTTTTTTGTTTATTTTGTTGGGGTGGAGGGTTTTTTTTTGTTGTTTGTTTGTTTTTTTGTTTGGTTTTGGTTTTTTTCTTTAAGTTTTTTTAGGCTTTACTATTATTATTATTATTATTATTTATTTTTATTATTTTTATTATTTTTATTATTTTTATTTCCTCCATTCTTCTGCAGAAATTCCCAACAATCCTGTTTGGAAGGCTCAAGAACAGGGTAACCAAAACTCCTTATTAAAATGAGAAATTTTTATTTGTTTTTTTTAACAGCAACCACTTTTTTGATAATGACACAGTCTTTTTTAATGACAGCACTCTTCCACATTACTCTGATCACCAGATTCAGGACACATTGGTGCTCAGGGAAGGCAGAAAGCTTCAGTTCTCAAGACTTCTGTGTGCATATTTTCATGTACAACCTGTACATCTGTATGATAAATATTCTCATAGATTGCCAGGGATTCAAGCTGAGAATCTGAGACAAAGCACACTCCATAAATGTGTTCATAGATGATAGATTATGGATGTGATCTGGCACTCATAATTCTTCTTTACTCAAAAGATATACTCATATTTTGCAATATCACCTCAATATTAAATAGTAAGGATATTTTGTTTTGTTTTGTTTTTCTTAACAGGAAGTTGAAGTTACCAGCTCAATAGATGCTTTTCTCTAATATCATGGCTTAGTCCATTTTGTGTTTATATTTTCTTTATAGGTTCTGTGTCTTTGACCTTGATGCTTTCCCCAAGTCCACTAATTGATTTGAACCTCTCCAAAACAGACTTCTAAAAAATAAGTGCTTTGAGCAAGAGTTGTCTATTTCTGTGTATTGAGTATTGCTCTGTTAAAGTAAACTTCATGCTGAATTTAATGCTGGTTCTTGCATAATCTTCTCATAAAGGTTTGCAACTGCCCAGTACTCAGAGCCAGTAACAATAACAGGTCTACAGAGCAGCAACTCTCCCTGACAGCTTCAGAAGCTTGCATATGCTCCAATGCTGGCTTTCTGCTTTGGCTGGTTTCTTCCCAAGCATTTGTAACAGATGATTGCAGAACTCCCAGCAGGTCCAGCTCTGCCATCCCTGCTGCTGCATGGTGCTTGAGGTGCTCAGGACAGCAGCTGTGCTGCTTGAGGGGAGCACCAACCTGGCAGGGGATGTGGAGTCCAGAGGCAGTGAAAGTAGCTTCCCATGGCTCTGCTGATGCTTGGGATGTTGCTGTGTGCAAGTTAGCAGTTTCCTGAAGTGTCACTTTGCTCTCCAGCCTTAATTTGACTTGCTAGAAGAAGGCATTCCTCAAAAATACCTTCCTTTGAGAACATCTGTGACCTAACTCCTCTGACTGCAGCTGTGCTCTTAAAAAGCTGTGCATTGTATAAAGGCCAGATCCTGAGAGCTGATGCTGGCCCCACCTCAAACTGCGCTGCTTGTGGGGTTTCTTGCAGGGGCGGTGGCATGGCATCCTCCACCCTATAACAACGGGAAATGCTGTCCTGGATTCAAGGGAGCCCTGCGTCCCACTCTTTGAGACTGTGAGATCAATCACCTTTTTGAAGCCCAGGAGCAAAGAGGAAGTCAGAAAAAACCACCAGGATGCCTGCATGGATGAATGGGGAACTCCTGGATTAATCCAAAGACAGAAAGGAAGCCTCCAGAGAATGCAAGCACAGACAGGTTGCCTGGGAGATATACAGACAGGTGGTCTAAGCAGCCAGAAATCCCTTTGGGAAAGCTAAAGCCCTGGTAGGATTAAATGTGGCCAGGGACATCTAGGACAACAAAAGCTTCTATTGTTACATTAGCGATAAAAAGAAGACCAGGGGAAATGTGGGACCTCTCTGAAAGGAAGCAGGAGGCCTGGTGAACTAGGACATAGCAAAGGCTGAGCTAGTCAATAACTTAACTGGCAAATGTTCCAGTCACATCACCCATGTCACAGAAGGCAAAAGCAGGGACTGGGAGAATGAAGAGCTGCCAGCTGTAGAAGAGCAGATTGAAGACCATCTAAAGAACTTGAAGGTGTGCAAGCCCTGGAGCCGGGTGAGAAGCATATGTATGCCCCGAGAGAAATGGTGGATGAGGTGGCTAAGCCACTATCTGTCATATTTGAGAGGTCATGGCAGTCTGGTGAAGTTCTGCTGGTTCAAAAAACCTCCACTGCTAAAAAGAAAGACCTGGAGAACTACAGGACAGTCAGTCTCACCTTGGTACTTGGCAAGAGCATGAACTAAATCCCCCTGGCAACCAGGTTAAGGAACATGGAAAATAACGGGGTGACTGATGACAGCCAAGGTGATTTCACTAAGGGCAAATTTGTCATGCCTGACAAATTTGGTAACCTTCTACATCAGTGTTTACAGAGTTGGTGAATAAGGAATAGAGACTGAGGTCACCTACCTTGAACTGTGCAAAGTGTTTGCACCCAGCAGCCTTGTCTCTGAAGTGAAGAGACATGGATTTATTTGATGGTCAGATCCCTCAATGGATAAGGAATTGGCAGGAAAGTTGCACTCAAAAGAGTTGTGGTCAATGGCTCAATCTCCAAGTGGAGACCAGAGATATTCCTTAGAGGCTGCTATTTGGGCTGATGCTATTTAGCACAGCAGTGTTTTTTGGTGACAGGGACAGTGGGATCAAGGGCACCCTCAGCGAGTTTCCTGATGGCACCAGGTTTTGCAGGGCAGGTGACATGCTGGATGGAAAGGATGCCATCCAGAGTGACCTTGGCAGGATGGAAAGGTGGGACTGGGTGAACATCATGAAATACAACAAGAGCAAGTGAAAGTGGTTCAGGGCAATCCCAAGCACAAATACAGACTGGGTGGAGAATGGACTGAGAACATTCCTGAGGAGAAGGACTCAGAGATGTTGGGGGATGAGAAGCTGGACATGAGCCAGGTGTGCGCTTGCAACCCAGAAAGCCACACATGTCCTGGGCTGTGTCAAAAGCAGGATGGGCAGGAAGTGATTCTTCCCCTCTATTCAGCTCTTGTGAAACCCCACCTGGAGCTCTGCATCCAACTCTGAGGATTCCAACATTAGAAGCATGTGGACATCCTACAGAGAGTCCAGAGGATGATTCCAAAGATAATCAGAGGCATGAAGACAGGCTGAGAGAGTTTAGAGTGTTCAGGGTAGAGAAAAGAAGGGCACAGGGACACCTTATATGAGCTTTACAGTACACAAAGGGACCACAAGAAATCTGGAGAGAGACTTTTTGTGATTGCATTTAGTGATAGAACAAGGGATAATGGCTTTAAACTGAAAGATGGTAAATTTTGATGGGACGTAAGAAAGAAATTCTTTAGTGTGAAGGTAATGAGACAGACTTGAAATTTTCCCTGAGAAGCTGTCGATGCCCTGTCTTGGGAATGATTGTGGCCAAACAGAATGGGGTCTTGAGTGGAAGATGTCCTCTAGGAATGTGCCCCCTCTTGATGACAAAAATATCCTTTGTCCCCTTAAAAAGGAAATAAGCCCAAAAGTTTCACTCCTCAATTAGGTGAAAAGACATGTCATAGGACCTGAGGGTCTTCACCTCAAACTTAAGGATAGCTAATTGGGCAGGAGCCACAATTTACTAGAAAAAGAAGAGAACAAAGAAACTAATTGCTTTTGTGAGGTGTTTTCCCGGGAGCAAGGACCTTCTGCACCTAGCTCGGTTTTTCTCGGCAAAGAGTTTTGTTATTTTGCCTTTTATTAAAACCTTTTTGTTTCCAACACTACCACAGAAGCCATCCTGCTGATTTTATGCCTTCTAAGGTAGCTGAGCCATCTTGGGCATGAAATAGATCTCCAAGAGCTTATGAGACCTGGCTTGAGGAGACCCATATTTCACCATGTCCCTGCCCATAGCAAGGGGTTGGAAACAAGATGGTCTTTAAGGCCCCTTTCAACATAGTCCATTCTATAACTCTATGGTCATGTTGGCTTTTTACTTCTTAGTCGTCAACAGGGAGAAAAACACTTTCAATCACATGCCAGTCTCTCCTTTCAGCTGGTGCTTTTCCGGCTCTTTCTGAGGAAAAAGAATACAGTGTTGCGCTATTTTGTCTCACTGGGCTGAGAGAGTTTCAATGACAAAGTTACAAGTATTCAGGAACTTGCCCTTGCAAGCAATTTCTCTTCTAAGATTACACTAGAATTCCATATGCCCCTTGAAAAGAGCAAATTCACTTCTGACAAGGCCACGCTAAAAATCTATTAATCATAAAGGAAATAGTTTGAAAATGCAGTGGAAAATAATGACTGGATTTTCTAAGGTTCTAATAATTCAAAGAGTTAATATTTTATGATGTAGAAAATAAATTTATAACACTTAGATACACTTAGGAGCGAGAATTTGGAAAATATATTCTTTTGGCAGAGGAATAGTAAAAGACAAATAAAGCTATGTCAGGTTTGCTAAACAAAAATCTAGAAAGAATGAACCTAAATGTACAGCTGCCTCTCAGTAGCTATTTCAGATGAAAGCATATGGATTTTTCTATTCTCTTAACATGCTTTGTACATATTAGGAGTTCTACACTCCCTGCCCAAAGCATGAGCTTTGGTGAAGTTCAGTAAGCCTTATAGGGAAGCCTGACTGATCAGTTTGTACTGATCCCATACAGGATGTAGTTTCACCCAGAAAAATATCAGCTGCAAAAGTAAGGAAATTTTATGACAGCAAAAGACCTCAACAAAGAGCAAAGTCATTCAAGAGATTGTCTAGCTTAGAGAGCAAAATTTATTCCATAGTGTTTTCATTTTGAAAAATGTGTCTTGCACAACTTGGAAAAGCTCAAATTATGAATTACCACAAAACCTGAAAACTATTACATTAGAATTGCTCTCAGAATTTCAGTTTGCATGGCCTGTATTCCTATATGAGCCATCATAGAGTCAGAGACTGTGGGATTAAGGTTTCTGGAAAAAGCTGGCGGATTCTGAATGTCAGTAAACATAGATAGTTTATCAGTGATGCATGGGATTAATAACAAGAGTGTAAAATTTTTCCAACAGGAAAATTTTCTTCTGGGTAGGTAGATTTCCCTTCTTTTAGCTCAAAAAGAAAGATGTGGAGCTAAAAGCTCCTATGTAACTAGGTTTTCAATAAAAAACATTAGAACTACTTTTGATGATTGTTGGAACATCATTCTCGTCTGCACAGGGCCGTAATCAGTTCAGCTGCTCTTAACTCTAACTTAAAATTATGATCTGGTAAGATTTTGATTCACATGGATACTGTGAAGCTCAAGAAAGTACAATACGTGTATTAGTTATTCCAAGGAAATGAGTTTTTCTGAGCTGGGAGTGCATTCTGTCCAGCAGAGGATTTTTGAAAGCACAGCCTAAGAAGACCAACATTTCTGTCCCTTTGTTGCTGTTCCTCCGTGTCTGCAAAACTCTGTTATAGTGAAGTCACCATCTGAATTCATTGTCCCAGTGCAGACAAAAGTGATGGCAGAAGACATAACTGCTACATCAAAGGCAGGCATGCTCTGCCCATGTCAATGTACTCACTGAACCGAGCACAGCTCGGGCTCAGTCCTTCAGCACCACTTTCATTTTTTTTTAAAAATAACATATTGATTTTATTTTCTTCCAAGAAAAAAAAAATTCCGAGCGCAGGAAAATTGTTACCGGAGAACAGAATGATAACTTCTGTACTTATTGAATGTAATTATTTTTTTCTCTTTGAAAAATAGTAGCATCCAAAAGTTGTCAGAATTTGGCATATTTAAATCTGCAATTGTGCAAATTGGAGCATTTTTAAGATGTTACAGTATTTTAATGCATTTTTAGGCTTCTTTTTGAAATTAATTTTGCCTAATGTGTGTCATTTATCTAAGCTTTAAAAAATTAGGTATTTTAGCATTAATTAGAATTACCTGGATATAAACAGGATAAATTCATCATCTGCAAAGAGAAGGGTAACTTTTTCTCCCAAGAGGTGGATCAATCAGAAAAACTGAGTCAAAGTGATCTAACAATTGGTGATCTTTTGCAGGGATGATTTACTTGAGTGTAAGACAGTGAAATATATTCTGAGTATTTTGTAAAGAAGACATTTATTTTGAGCCAATGAACCCATATTGTTTGGCATCACAATGTTCACCTATATCTGGTTTGAAATTTTGACTGTTTACAGACAAGTTACAGTGTGAATTTTCACTGCATTAAGTTAATCACATTGATTTATTTATCTCTTTAAAAAATAAAAAGATTAATTTGCTTTATGTAGCGTTGCATCATTTTTTGTGGTTGCTGTTAAAAATAGATAACCAGAGGCTAATAGATGTTAATGGTCTCCTTCACTATTAAAAAAAATCAATTTTTCTTGGATACAGAATATATTATTGCTTTATTTTGCTTAAAAGTGTTTGATTACTGCATTCACCAATTATCTCTGTTTTATCCACTCTTGAAATTTCATACCAAATTTGATAAATATTTTCTGTGCAAATTAACTTTGGACTCCAAGAAAGGTGAAAACTGGACATGTTACTACTTGTCTTTCAGTAAGAGAAACAGAAGAACACTTTCTTGGTTTTTGGTTTTTTTAAATATTATTTTACAGATTTCTGTGTATCTTTAAGGGCCACGTCATCTAAATTACCTTTCCACAGCTTTCATATCTTACTTTCAAACTTGTTGGAGAGTAGTTAGGTTTTCAAATGCAAGTAATTAAAATTGTAAGCTATTGAGTTATTGATGAATACTGAGCTATTAATCAAGCTAAAAAATTCTACAATCAGGGTTCAGTGCTCTGAAGCACTGTAAAATAATAGTATTTGTGTTCAGTGATGCAAGTAGCCACAATTAAGCAGTTCACTTGACAAATGAGATAGTTCACTTTATTTTGCACTTAATTGAATTGTACATGCCTGGTCGCCATTGTCTCTACATTTATTACAGAGAGAGCAATTAAGTTGTGTTGGCCATTGGCTCTGGAAACGCAGACACCAAGAGTTAAAATGTTGTGTAGGGTAAAAATCATTATTATCCCTCCAGAAAAAAGATCTTAATTTTCTTAGCAAGCGGTCTGATAAGCATTTCAGACTCTGCTACTAACTTAAAACAAATGTGAAATGGAAAAAAACCCTAGTAGGGTGTTGATACAAAGCCACTTTTATCGAAGAGAAATATATAGACACGGTCTCTTGGCATTTTATTTTAGTTGGCATTTCAGAAGACCAGTCTCACATTGCTGTTGTGTATCCTTTTTTTTTCTGTGTTTGCAGTCTGCTTGTTATGATTCTGAATTTGTAACATATCAGTCAGTTTTGTGTGTTTGTTTGTTATGTTTATTTTTAACAAGTTGTGTTGTTGAAAACCTGAGTTCTGGGTTTCCTTTCAAGATCCCTAAAACAAGATATTTTCAATCTAGAAGGGAGAAAAAAATGTTAATGAAATGTAAAGATTTTCAACTGAAATAAGAAAACAGAAAGATAATTGTAATACAGTAGTCATTTTTTCCAAGTCTCTTATTGAAATAAGTGATCTCTAAAACCCTCCAAAGCAATATGAGGAGTTTAATTGTGAATAGCTACAGAATAATGACAGGATGTGCGCATAACTATCAGATATGCATTTGCAAGTAAGACTGTCGCTCACACCAGCAGACAGAGGATTCCATGAGTCCCTCAACTCCAATGTGTGCGGAGCTTTTTTTTCGACTAAGGAGTACCATTGAGTTTGAGAGAACTAAGGCAAACAGATGTGTAGTGCAGGCTCACGAGTTTGTTGATTTATAGTTTTTGGGTCCCATAGATTCTCATTTAATTCCTGCCCAAGAATTTCACATTTGTTAAAGAGGTTGTGAAGCTTTGGGTTTGTGCTTCCCAAGAAAGACCCAGACAAGTGTGCCCACAGTTCTCTTTGGAAATCATCGGGAAGATCAGGAGCCCCCTCCCATGCAGTTTCCTGCTTGTGCCAACAGAAAGCACTGATGGTGCCGTTTCCCTTCCCACTGCAGGCCCTACCAGTGTGGTCACTGCTCGCAGTCCTTCTCGCAGCCCTCGGAGCTGAGGAACCACGTCGTGACGCACTCCAGCGACAGGCCCTTCAAGTGCGGCTACTGCGGGCGCGCCTTCGCCGGTGCCACAACGCTCAACAACCACATCCGGACACATACGGGGGAAAAGCCCTTCAAGTAAGTACTTGAAGCCAGCAGCTTTTGCCAGCTGAGATTAGAGAGGGAAATGCATTGCGGCTGCTCACTAGCATCGCCAGCACTCGGCAGATGATCCCTTGAAAGCCAAGGTCAGACCATGAGGTAAAACAGCTAGTGGTGCTGTTAAAATCAGAATTTATATGGCTTTGATTTTGAGTTTCTTGAAAGTCTTGCACAATTTTCTGTTCTCTAATGATACCTTGATTATTTTAATTAAGTGGCAAGCTGATGCCAGAGAACCACAGCTGAAAATATGATCAGGACTGAGACAGGCCATGCTGTAAGAACATTAATACGATTCTCAGATGTCTATATGCTGAGGTAGATGGAGCTTCACTTAAAAGCTAATTTGGCTCTAGCTATATATGGGGGGGAAATATGCACCTTCTTTTGGTCTCAGAATCACTGAATAGAAAATGTAACTCTGTGGCATAAGTTTTGAAAGACCATAGTAATAAATTGAAAGTGTTGAGCTGTCCAAAGTATAAGAAAAAAAAGTCACCTAATAGAGATGATTTTACATTAAACTGACTTTGTTAATTTCTGAAGTTTTCAATTACTGATATTAAAGCTAAGTACATACCTGTCTCAGAAATCTTCCAGCAGTGCTCATTTCCAACAATAGTACAGCTGATCCTGATATTTTACCTTCTGTTGTGCAAGACTCTGCCTACTAAAGAGGAAGTGCTCTCCAAAGCAGAAGAAATATATCCCATATTTTTGTCTTTGTCTTGGCTGAACTGACAGGCTCAGAGTACATATATGTGGTCACTGGAGCAATTCCACCTAATGTATCGATATCACTTCTTTTGGAAGCTTCCTGGATGTTCCTAGGAGGAAGGGGAATAAGTGTAGAAGAAGGTTTGTGTCTCTCCCAGTTCTCCGAGTACTGTCTGTTCTCTTTCTACTTTTCTCTGTTTGACTTTTTTTTCTGCTTTTGCCAGACTGTGCTTTTGATCTGGTTAATGTAAGGGAACTCAGCCATGGGGCCTGTCAGAACCCCTCATAACAGCCCAACAGAGATACTGGTGAGCACACTTTGCCTCCATATAAGGCTGGAAGGAAGCACAGCCTCCATACATGTCTTTGCTGGGGGCAAGGGGGCAGAGCCAGGAACAAAATGCTGCATATCGAGTACAGAAGAACTTGCATAGCAGGAATCATGGCTAGGATATCGTGGAGACTCAGAACATCTAAGTATTGACTTCTCTTGAGCCAGTCTGTTGAATGCTCAGAGCCCACAGAAAGTGAGCCAAAAATGGTGTGAGCAATCAGATTGATTTTATCTAGTTGCTGTGTAAATAGATTTTAGTAATTAATGGAAGGGATTTCCAGGTCAAAATGGAAAATAGATTTCGTTTAATGTTAAGGTGTTACTTATGTGTAACCTTGTTGACTCCACTTAATTTTTTTCCTTGACATCCTCTTTTTGTCATGTTTCCAATAGATCTGCTATTTTGTCCCATTTAGAGTAATTATTTTTCCCCTTTGATATACTAATTTTTTTTTCCTTTTCCAAAATGGACTTGATTACAGCACAATTTCATTTGTGAAAGAGCTAATGTATGTAATACAACTAACAAGAGGTCTGGGATTTGTTTTTTGTTTTGCTTTGTTTTGGTTACTTTTTGTGTTTTGTTTTGGGGTTTTTTTGTTTTTGTTGTTGTTGTTGTTATATTTTGCCCTGCTCAAGTGGAAGCACTTAAGTATTCCAGGATGTATCTGACTGCTCCTTAAGTTGCAGGACAGAGCAACAAAAAAGAAAGTGTATACTTTATACTGGTTCTTTATGATGTATGGCATAATTTCAACTGTGCAAGGTGTTTCTATAGTTTCTTCCTCAAGCTCAAGAGACAGTAGCACTATTTTCTCTCTGGAAGGCTTGTTGAAGTATTTTCACTAAGCTGATTAGTAACTTCATGTGAAGCTGAAACTGGAGCTGCAGGTTTTCCCATCCCTGCTAGTCAGATACACAAGAGGACACACAAGCCTTGATCCTGCAAGCTGTTCAAAAGGGCAGATTTGTCTCTCATGCAGGACTACTTGCATTTGAGAGAGGAGGGGCAGAAAATTATCCAGAAATCAATCCATTATCTCTGCTGAATCTCTGAAAAAAGAAAGACCTGCAACTCATCTTGATGTCTCATCACTGTTTGGATCCTCCTTTGGAAAAGGGTTGCACAAGATGTGGTATTAAGAAAGTTTAGGAAAAAGCCCTCAACAAATTCTATTAAGCAAGAACCATAAATAGAACAAACAAAATATCTGTCTCTTGATCATGCAATTTAGGTTAAAAATATTTGTTTATAAAGAATTTTGAGTATACACTTACACACAAAAACAACAAAAAAAAAGACAAAAAAGCCAACTGAGGCAGTGTTTCTGTACCTCAGAGAAGTTTGTATTTGTGGTGATGTACACACTTCTTTTAACTAACATTTTTAATATTAGAAAGAATTGCCATGCATGGATAGTGATAAATTACTTAAATTCTAGCTAAGTTATTTTAAAATAACAGGTATAATTCTGAAGGTGCTTCAGCTGTGAATGCAATCTCATGATTTCTAATGCAGTAGGGCAGCTGTTCTCATATGTGGTTATAGACAAATTACACTCAGCGTGGATTAAATCAGCAATGTTAAACACTAAGTATGTTTGTATGCATATTATTTCCAGAAGCTGGTTTTAAAAATGGTGAACACTGGTGATAGTATTTAAAAAAATATTTTAGATTAATTGTTTTGTGAGAGAATGTTTGGGATTGGTTAAAAAGCTTTTTCTGTGAGAGGCCATTTTCTTTGTAGGTCCTAGGTAAATTTGGATGTGTGGTGGAAGACTTTTCTATTTTCTTTTCATTCAGATAACAATGCTAAGTGAGGTTATCTGTAGTCAAAGCTTTAGCTGAATTTGACTTTTCATGTCGTCACAAGCTATCAAGCCAGCCTCACCACTGTAAAGTTTTTGTGTATTCTTATCTTACTGAAGTCTCCACTACGGCTGCTAGTCTGGGAACAAAGATCTTAAGTAAATTAAAATGCAGGAGAGAAAGGAAAATTATTTGTCACCTCTGTTCTCTTAATTTTTTCTCACTCCCTCCCTATTTTCATTTGCCTACAGAATCAGGCTTATTCAAAGATCTAATATTTCGGAGTCAATCCAAAATAATTAAGAGGAAAGATTCTTTCCGCCTCCAACAGCACAAATATTTTACATTGTTTCTTACTGAAATGCAAAACTGGTCAGCATTCATTTTAGGTTGAATATGTATGTTGTACCTGCAGTGACATCTCGGAGTTGTCAGGAGGGATTCTCTTTGGTTGATAGTTTTTCTTGGATTTTTGATACCCTTCCAAAAGAGTTTAAAATGTACTCATTGAATGAAATCTTAAAATGTTTATTTTGAGAGTATCAAACTAACGTCTTTTTCTCTAAAATAGACCCTGAGCATTTTCTCCACCCAAAGCCTTCCACAGAGTTTGACATAAATGTGCAAATTAAACCAATCCTCACTGTCAGTGTTTTGAAAGCACTGTGAAGCAAACAAGCAGACCAGTAACAATGAGGGCTATCTAAACAAAATCAGAAACACCAGTACTGTGGAAATATCCCAAGACTATTGGTGCACTTTATGAACTTAAGAACAATTCTGTTTACCACCCCCACCCAAGCAAACCATACCAGGAAACCCTGTGGCAGAGTGAAGCCTGGAGGTTGAGGAGGTTGAATGCTTTAGGACATTGTTCCTTACAATTACAGCGTACACAGACATTGTAAAAGAAGGCAACATGGATCTAGTTTTCACTGATGGTATCTAATTGTTTGAGGACTTTGGAATTGCTTTGGACCTATAAGCACCTGGGGCTGTTTAAATTCCATTCAAATGCCATCAGATGGTCCTAAGTGGAAATTAAATTGTATCTCAGTTGATAAGTGTCATTATTGCCAATACATGTATCTACAGTGCAGGCTTAGCCAAAATTTTGTATATCTATCATTCAGGCTTGAGCTCAGTCCCATAGTGGCTTGGTGTGCGGTCACATGAGATAAGGAGTCTTTTTCCTTTCTGACAATTTTGTCTACTGTTCAACTTTCCAACACAACATTAAACATGTCTGGGTTACATACAGGAACATGCACACAATAACTCACCAATCTCATGGGCAGAGCTTATAGGAGTGGTTATTCTACTATGATGGGCTGGGAAAGAATGGTTAGTAGAGGGAGAGACTGCATAGAGTACATCACAATCCAGAAGAAGAATATTCCTGCTCTTCTTCCCATTCCTACCTACTGTGAGACAGTAATGCGGACTGCTGTGACACTATTATCTGCACCTTTTCTATCAGTTTGTATCCAGCAACAACTTCTCTGGACCACATTGAAAAGAGGAATCAGGAGCCTAATACACATCTCTGCCCATAAGCCAGGTACTTATGTATCCAAAACTATGGTCCTGAAAGCACCACCCACATGATTTGGAAGTACCTAGAAAATCCCAGGCACCTTGGGTAATATCTGAAGGTTATCCAGGTACAAGAGAAAGACAGGGGAATTAAGTGCCTTGTCAGAAGCTTTATTCTGACTTTTGCCCAAGGGCTGTGTAAATGCAGACATCACAGTTGGACCAGCAGCAGCACTTGGCACCCACAGCCTTCCTATTCATAAAGGGTAGGTTTTTGTATCAAGAGATTTATCCCCTTTCTGTTCTCTCTTTAGCATCCCTCCTTCCTGTGCTTGATGTTAGTGTATCAGCCTGTAGCTGGGAAGGTAAAGCACTCCTACAACACCTTGCTCTGCACTTTCATTAACAATGCAAGGTGCTGAGTGAATGCCTGCCCAATTCCAGCCTCCCAGACAAGCCCTGGAAAGGATAAGGAGGGCTGCCACAGCAAATGTTTTTGGTGGGTAACACTGTCTTTCAATCACTCTATAGCCTTTATCTAAGTCACTAATGGTGCCTAGCCATCCTGTTAGCCTGTATTTCCTTTATTTGGCCAGGCTCCTAAAATCAGGTCTTGCCACCCCTGATTTTATAGGTTATGTTGCAACTGTATCACTTACAGCTTAGTTAGGCAAGGATCCAACCCTCCTATT
>NW_005054404.1:1504085-1511585 GCF_000277835.1 Geospiza fortis | reverse complement strand
TCAGAATTTCTGAAGCACTTGGCATCTCTGTTTTGTAGTCTGGTAAAAAAATACAAGCTTTTGGTTTTTAATTTTTTGTGTCCAACCCTGAACATGTTGGAAATCATATTTAAAAATTGTGCCTAGTTCTGATTCTTTTTCAGTGTGGAATTAAATTTTATATGTTCATAGAGTTATACCTTTCAGAAAGATTTTGGGTCCTTTATAAACATACTTATAGCCCCTAAAGATGATAATTTTAAATACAATTTGATTTTCTTCCCATGAAAGAAACTTGAATTGGGAATAATATAATAATTACAGCACATTACATACTAGAAACTTACAAGAAATTATGTGTATACCTTTTACTTTTGGTAACATCATCTTTCCTTTAAATAAAAATTTATTTTTTGTATGGTGCCATTGCATTATGTGATGCTGTCTTATAGCAGAAAAAACTGTGTGATTTCAAACAAATAAATAAGTGAATGTCCAATATTAAGTCCTCATTGCTTTTAAGAGTAATTAAGTTGCTCTCATTTTTTAGAAATTACAATTAGAATGCTATTCTGTTCCTTGCAAGTCCTCTCTGTGGATAAGATTCCAGAAAATATAATATTCTGGGACTCCATGAAATTTTTTTTTCTTCCTAGATTTTGGAAGTTTCGACATCATCAAGTTAATCTGAAAAAGCCCATAAATCCACCATATAGATGTAGAGTATGCTGAAGAGGTCCTGTGTTGTAATAAAAATAATAATGACACTGTAATTAGAAAGATCAACAGTTTGCTTGCATTTTTTAAACTTCATTAAATTGCCTCTTTTTTACTGTAAAGGACCAATTAAGTCATGCATGTAGCTGTATTCTTGTGATATCAAATGTAAAGATTACATTGTGTTTAAATGAAAACAACAGGCACACATTTAAAAAGAAGATGAAGAAATGTAAATATATTTGATTAATAAAACATTTCTATTACTGTACCCTAAGTCTTTGTCTTATGTTAATATTACTTATGGAATTTTGTCTGCACTCTGCAGAAAATTAAATATGCTAGAGTGATTGTGCATTGAGGGTAGCCTCAAATAATCAGCATCCCTTGCTGAGGTTGTCATTATCAGTTTCCAAAAAGTGTTTGCAGCTTGGAAGTTGCAAACTCTTGCAGTCAGAAGAGAGTGAGATCAAGTTTAGGTTTCTTTGTCACTGAGTCTCACAACTACAATGGATGTATTGCTGAGAAAATGCCACAGTTATGCTCAAGCAATTTCTCAAATGTATTTTGGAATGATTTTCTACAGATTATGATGTAAATCATGCCATATAATAACTAGGTTTTTCTATTTTGCCTACTTTAGTGCTGGGCTTTTGTGTGGCTGAGTAATTTTCTTTTACCTGAATCCTGATTAAAAGGATCACCATCTAGTGGGCTAAGACAGAATTTCAAAATTGCAGTTGATGAGGACTCGGAACTCATCATCAGAAGTCACTCTAAAACCGTAGCTGAAAGCAGTAACCATGCTCCACTGCAAAGGACCTTCAGTGCATTTTTCAGCATTATTTCACTGCCACTGTGTGTGTCAAAGAACAGTGATTAGTTTGCTAAGTTACCCCTTGTTCCACTTGAAAAAGTATCACTTGAGTATGCAAAAAATATGTCAGTTTCTGTAATTTTTCATGTTGTATGACCTTTTACATAAGCACAAGAACCACCATGGTAGAATCATTGTGCAAAACTACTGTATTTGAGAAAATACTCAGGTAAATCTGCCAGCAGACTGCCTGCTGATTTGCAAGTAGCAGGGATAGTCAATCATTCAAGGCAAGTTTCTCTACATCCAAGAAAAGTTCTTTCTAACAAGAATTGCATTGACTCATACACTGTATGAGATTATATCACCAAATCCGCATAATCTGTCATGAGCTAATGAGACACAAATGTCTAAAGGGGGTGGCGGGTGGAGGAGTCCTTTGGCTGGTGGCCCAGTCTATGATATAGAAAAGTCCTGGGGTCCACCACTTTGAAACTCTTTGGGTGCATGATTTAGAAGGGGTGAGACTCAGGTCTGCTAATATTTTTCTTTTAACTCATTTACTGAACTTTTTTAGTGGCTCTGAGGACCAGCAGCATGCTGCTTGCTTAATTTGCCTCTGAATGTATTCACTGAGATCTGGGGAAGAATCAATCTGATAATAAAGTACAAAAAACCAGGAAAACTAGATAGCATCAGTTTTAATGTTTGGTTTTTGTTGGTTTTTGTCCAAATAAAGTGGACACTTGCTCTCAAACAAGTCAACAAGACACCAGCAGTAACCAAGTCACTGCACACACTGCTTAGGCAGCCTCCTTGGCACCAAAAAAGTATCTGCCAGTTAAAACAAGTCTAATGACTTAACACCACAAACCCAAGCTACACTTGAACTGATGACACACAGATGTTGAAGCTGCACTCTGACCTCCATGTACTGAGTGTCAGTTTCCCTGTCCTCAGACTTACTTCTTTTCATACTTGCTAAAATCAGTCAACAAGACATTTTGAGAGAGACTTGGCCAGCCTCATGTTCCATGGTTGCAGGGGATCTGACAGCCTTTTGGACTAATTAATATAATGCAGGGTGCTTAATACACCCAGATTCCTGGTGAAAATATATGCCAATAATTGTACCGCAATAATTAGGTTCCTAAAAATTAGATGTGCTGAAAGCCAGTGCATCAAATGGGGGACTTATTTTTCTTCTCAGTATTTCCTGGTGGCCACCCTGAGGACAATCAGCTAGCCAAGGGACAACCACAGGTAGCTGCTTTGCTCTGAATCTGAATCACTTATATACATGTAAAATAAGAACCACAGATATCTGAACATAGCCACAGGTGATTTCATATTCATGTAAGTAAGGACATCAGAAAACTAATGGTGTAGAAGACCTGGATAACCAAACACAGTTGGAACTGGTCCAAGGACATAGGAAGGGAGAAGCATACAGTCTATCACAAAAATAACCAGAATCTTCCCACTCAGAGTGTCTCATCTTAGAACAAGGCATTGACAAACCTCAATTTTTTTAAAAAATATATTTTTATTAGAGATAACATAACTTTATAGACACCCACTATCTTGGAAAAGGGTATTAATGAAGCCTGGGCCATCCATTATAGCTGTAGTTATATTACTACCTTTCTCCCCGTTGTTGTCTTCTCCACCAACCACAGCAGATGAATGATATTAATATTTCTCCATGGATTTAAACTTTTTCCAGTCCTTAGTCTTCTCCCCCCTCCCATCTTGCCTGTTATAATTTTCATCTATTATACTTCTATTTTTCTTTTCCCCTCTGACATTACTGTATTCAATCATTCTTCTCATCTCTACAGTTTCTCCAAATAAGTTTGCAAATGACCAGAGGAGGAACTTGTATTTGTTTATATTGGCACAACAAGTCATAGAAATACATTTTTTTTATAATCTTAGCCTCAATAGAATGAGTCAAACTATAATAGTCATGCAGAGTTTTCAACCTGGAATTTATTTTTTTTTTTAGGAAGCCAAGAACATTTTAGCCTAAAGCACACACTACAGAGATCAAATAATTCTTCTGGAAGCTATTTAGCTTTTTTTCTTTTTTATTAGCCTTATAACAGGACAATAGTTTTCTGTATTTCCCATGGCATAAAAGTAATTATATACGCAGTAAATAAAAATTTTCATCAGAAAAATATTTTCTATCAAGCAAAAAAAGAGCACAATAAATGCAAACACTGAACCATATTTGTAATGCCTGTGTGTTTCTTTGGGTCTCTCTTAATTTTCTCTTTTTTTTTTTTTAATATATAAAGCCAGTTTCTTCTACTTATGCATAAAATCCTGAATAATGGGGATAAGGTATTGCTGTAATAGTAATTGCACCACTTCTTTCTGCACAAAGAGGTTCTGCAGTAGTGTCTGATCAGTCTGTGATAACAACAAATTGTAACTCCCATCTCAGTTTTTGGAACAGCTTATGTGACAAAGATATATGTTCCATGACCATAGGCAGACACAGCTGAAAACAGTATCTGACTATTAACATCAGTTGAGCTTGTTTTTATTTAAAAGCTAAAGATACGACAATGTTTGCACTCGTTTTTTTGGGAGGGTAGAAGATCTGGGACATTTAAGCTCTGAAGGAAGTTTAGAACCATATTGTGTCAGCCCTCTATCTTCCTAGTTTTGCTTTGCTCTGTGTCAATAGTAGAGCTCCTAGAGAAAGATCTTCCTTCAAGTACACATTATCAATAAAAATTTTTCAGACTGTTTTTAATTTTTTTTCTGTCAGAGTTTGCTCTCTAGAGAAGTAAAGGGTTTGCTTGAAGTGGGGGGAAAAAGAAAAAAAAAGAGAGGAAAAAAAGAAGACAGAAATATCTTCTATAAGTTCTAGGGGAAAATAATTTTAAATATCTCAATAAAATGGGCTAATTTATGCATGACTCCTCTCTTCAAGAGCTCATTTTCATCTAAAAATATTTCAAGAGACGTTTCCTGCTTAGATCTAATTACTGAAGGAAAAAATTATGAACATTTTTATACTACAGATCATGACACGCTGTAGAGTTTAATGGATGGTTCTTCTGTGCAAGTTTTTGAGTAACATTGTTGATTTTAAAATCATTGCTTTACTATTTACTGTGGCTGGAAAAATACTGTGGAGAAAAATTTCTCCATCAGTCTTGCATGGTCATATGACCTTAATTCACCCCAAGTTAAGTCCTAATGGAGTGAATGCATTGTGCACATGATATGTATTAGCAAGTTATACTGTAGATTATGGAAGAATTTTAAGCCAAGTGTGGCTTTTCTCTTCCCTCTCCTTTGTTTGCTGGCACCTTTGTAGTTTAGGATTTTCCTGTGTTAAATAAGGCTGCTGGTTACCTCCCTTTCTGCCAACAGCCTAAGCACAAGGGATCTTTGCCCACAAAATCCCATGGCAGTCCCACGGATATCTCAGTAAGTAGCATGCTTCTAGATTGTCTTCAGATGTAAAAATTCCCAGATCTGCTTCCACCCCAGTAAAAAGCAGTACAGCTTCCTTTATATTATTGGCTCTTTATCTAAAACAATCCTGTGGTAATGATCCAGATGTTTGTTTTGGTTTTACCTTGTTTTCTGTTGTGATGTTTGCTATCATGGAAATCACACGATTCAGAATCTGCAGAAGAGAAAGGGAATCTGTGTCAATCTCAATTTCTTTTTGTCTCAATTTGGTTTGTAGCCTTCTCACATTTGATTGTGTCATTAACAGCACAAGTAAAATCGCAGGAACCAAACAGATTACCAGGTTGAATTAGGAGATAAGCCTGAATAGAACAGCACAGAGAATATATGTTGATATAGTAAAGACATTAAAAATTATCTTTCATTTCTATTACAGCAAAGCTGAGATATCACTACACTAGATTTTTTTTCCTAATCCCCGCAGTTTTTACATGTGTAATAAATTAATTGTCAAAGTACCTTGAGTGATGGCTTCATGTAAATTTTTTCTGGAGGGAGGGGAGCTGTTTTGCACAAAATGCTCAACCTATTCAACCTACTTAGTGAGGCTGAGATGATGCAATCTATCCTCAAATCTGTCACAACCATAGCTGTAGTCATTTAAAATAACCAATCCAATCATCCAGCTCTTGATTGTTTGATGTTCTTTCTGGCTTTACACTTTTGATTAAGAGGCTCAGCAAAGAGGTGAAGTTGCAGAATAGCAAAGGGTTCCTTGACCTAAAGAACTTGAAGTCAGCAGGTCACATATAGTGACTGTGATTTATTGAACAATAAACACAGCCTCTTTCTTTCCTCACTGATCTATTTTTGCAGGCAACATATTCTTGTTCAGAGGACACATGCAGTGAACTTTCAGAAAAATTATTCAGCTTCAATGTAAAATAAAATGTACCTGTGATTCTGCCTAACTATAATCATGTATTATAATAGATTCATCATCAGAAATTAAATAAACTAATAATAATCGTCCATGCTACTGAAGAATGCAATTATTCTGTTCTAAAACAAAGAAAACCACTAGATCTCATTATATTAAAAATAAAACTTCAACAACAAATCTACTCTGGAGAGAATAATTTTAAATTTTGGTCAGAGAATAAAGAACATTTTTTTGCATATATTTTTTGTTTAGGTCCTGTGCCTAGTACAAAACCAGGGATTTGCAATGAGAAAAGAGAAACGTGCTGTTTGAAGTGGGGTTTTTTTTGTGGGGGCATTAAAAAGAAAATAAAGGAAAGGAGGGAGAAACGCAACAGGAAAAAATCCTAATAGCATGTATCGTTTAATTTGTAATGATTTTAAGAGATGGCTTAAGCTAATCACAAATAACCAAAGATCTAGGCCAGATTTAAGCCATGATTGTTTTATTATTTTTTGCCTATCATGTTTTTCTTAGTAAGTGTCTCTAGTAGTCAGTAAGTAATCTTACTTATCTGTGAAACTCATGGATGTCACACTCTCTTCCTTGTATATATACAGGTACACATGCAGGCATTCACCCTCATTCTCCCTCTCTCTAATCTTTATTATTTCTTTCTTCTTTAAAGATTCAGACTTTTCAGAACTGAAAAGAAAATGCAAAGGTAAGGGAATAAAGATATTAAGTTGAGATCTTGTAAAAACAAGAAAAAAAATTCTACCAGGAGATCTTACTGCCTAACTTTAATAACCTTAACTAGAACATGTATATGTCGCACATAAATTTTTCATTAAATTTACTTTTGAAATAAGCATTTAATTTGTTTCTGACTTCACAAAACCACATTTTGCCATGCATTAAACCAAGGTAATCTTCCATATGATAGGTCATCTGACTATTCTTACACACAGTAGTACTTGGGACTTTTTGACAATCATTACCCTGCATTTAAAATTAAATGCACCATAAAGAAATTAAAAATAAGCTTATTTTAGCCGAAGTCTTTCCAAATGAGATGGATGACTGCTATTCTGCTCCAAGAGATTTCATCCAGCATACCCTGCCTTGGAGAGGGCGATTGCACCCTCATTGCTCAGCTGCCCCACTCTGGGGACTCTGCGAGCCCTGTGCAACCTCTGATCTCTAATAGGGTGAAAACCTGAATGTGAAACTTGCAGAGCAATTAAAAGCCCAAGAAGAGGAAGACCACATTTTGTATTGCATCACAAACTTAACCATGATCAAAAAGTATGTATATATAAAAAGATAAACAAAGAATGTCTTCAAATATCAATTGTCTAATAAAGACAATGATGTTTTCAGCAAGGAACTTCAGGGTTAGAAGCTCAAGCTTTGTGTTTACTTGTTTGCTTGCAATGGAGTTTTAAATGAGTACAGCCTGATGTGGAAAGCCAGTAACCCAGGGGCTGGCACCACATTTTGTCCAGGGGCTTTTTTTTAATGCTCCCACACATGTCACTATAGATCTGCAGTGCCTGAGAGGAAAGGTACCCAACACCAGTTCTGGGACCATTTATGTGACATAATTTATGTTTTTAACGCTCTT
>NW_005054404.1:1502187-1503984 GCF_000277835.1 Geospiza fortis | reverse complement strand
GCTCTTCCATGGTACCCCTGTGTTTCCAAATGCTTAAAGCTAAAAGAAATAAATGATTTCTTTCCACTACAGCTCAAAGTGCCAGAAGGCAGGAGAAATTTAAACACAACTAAGATCAACATTGTGAGTTTACTTGGCCTCCACATCTAGCAACACAGTCATAAATTTCTTAGGCTTTTTATTTGAGAATTTAAAAGGCCTTTTAGATTCAGCAAGTTTTCTATAACAATGTTTCTCTATACGGCTTGTAATGTAGGAAATCCCAAGGCTTGCATTGGCATTGTATTTGATCAGAGGGGTCACTATGTGGCCAACTACTTTCCCATTCAAGTGCTGCTCCACTCTTGACCACTTCAATGGTGGCAACATCAAACTATCAAAAGCAACAAGGAATGGTGTAATTTCAGTTCCCAATCTGCTTCTTTCAGGTATTGTTCATGCTAAGTAGAAATAGTTTCTTTGTTTAAACATCAGAGTTTTTGTCCTCGGAACTACTTTCATATGGTGCCCCTGTTGGGTACAGACATGTCTAAGAGCCTTATGACTGACTTTGCAGTACTTAAAAACCCAGCGTACTCTAGAACAGGGACACTGTCATTGACAGGAAAGAAGTGGGCATCATTTTTGGTAGGGTCTCTTGATGTGATGAGGATTATGAAAGATTCATGTCACGCTGATGGTGGCAAACACTGACTTGTACCTGTGTCAGTGAAGCACATAGCCACCCAAACACTGATGGTTACTTTGCAGTCACTGAACTGCAAATCAATGCAAGCTCAATTGCTGCACATCATATAACCAGAGATGTTGTTTTGCGGTGTCTGTGGTAACAGGCAGTTTTTGGAAGGCCAGTAACCCTAGTTCAGTTCTATCAAAGAGCCCTTTATTATCGTAAATCCATGCAAGTTCCTTTATCCCCAGTTGGACTACATTTTCCTCCTTAAAAAAGATTCTGTTGTTGAAGTTAGTGAAGTGTTTCTCCCAATTTGTGTGTTAAGCAATATAGAAAGTACTTCTCAAAGGGTCCACTATTGTTTGCTCTTGAGTGACTTAGCCCCCCAAGGAAAGACAATGTCAGGTTTTTGGGCAGCATGAAGATTGCCTCAACAGTACTGTCAAAACTTATGACAGTAATGATTCTTTCCTCCTGCCCTGGAGAAGGGGAAAGATATTCCAAATATAGATCAACCTTATGCCACTGAAAGTTTATAACTGCCTTAGATAATGTTACCTCAATTTCTGCTGGTCTACTGCTGTAAAGGTCACAATTCTTGAGCTACTAGATCAGCATCACCTTGTTACCTAAGAAATAGAGAAGTTTTTAAAAATTCCTGAAATCCTTTGTGCACCCCCTTTCCTCAGCCCCCTGCTCATTTACTGAAGTACAAGAAAACTGAGCCTTGGGGCTATTTTTTGTGAACACATCCCCAGGCTTCCTAAGGCCCAAGGTGCAATGAAAAGGTTCAAACAACAGATACAGGAAAGCACAAAGATCATCCACCAGCATCCATTAATTTTGTTCACCCCAATGGCATTGACTTCACTCTCAGCTTCATGAGTCATCATTTATGATCTCAGTAATTTACTGCAGTGGGCATCAGATATACCACAAAATCAATGAAAATGAAGGCAAATTCAGAACTAAGATCAGGACCTGTAAGTCACTAATGTTCGAAAATGATGGAGTAAGAATTATTGCATGGATTCCTATCGGCCTCAACTGTCCATGGTATAACTTGCCTGAGTGCGGCATGCACAGATTCTTTATTGTACAGGAATCAAGCTGCAGTCACTGCT
>NW_005054404.1:1435293-1502164 GCF_000277835.1 Geospiza fortis | reverse complement strand
CAATTATGAAAATAGACTTTAGTCCATATTTATGGGCTGAATGTCCCTACTAGCCAGGCTCTAGGGGACATTCAGTACAGAAATACATTTCAGCTGCTCCTTTAAATAATTAGTTTTCCTCTGTGAAATCCTCTTGATAATGCTTGGTTCCCAGCAGATATGTCTGAATACATCATCCTGTGGTACTGCAAGTACAACAAATTGCAGAGTAATACTGGTGGCACTTAAATGTCTTCTACTCATGAAAAGTGTGACCAGAAAACAAAATTTCATTGTGCAAAGAAGGCACACACTATCTCTATTGGATAATTTTACTTGTCATTCCATAAGGCTATTCTCAAAAGACCTAATTCACTGCATGTATTTCTTTTTCAGATACACTTAGCAGAATAAAGAAGATATTCTTCATAAATATTATGTTAGAATAATTTGCAAATATTTTTTAGAGCAAAGAAGTGATCAAATTAGGCAAGTTTTGGATATGGTATAAGAAATGGAAATTCACCAGCCATGAGGCCAAGGAACAGTATAGCTGCATCATTACAGTAGTGTTTATCCTTGCCAGGAAAGCTGTTCCCAAATAACCCTACTCCTTAATGAGGTTACTTAGGAAGACAGAAGCAAAGGAATTAATTGAGAAGATATTTCCTAGAATTTTACGGTTTCTTCTGCTGCCAGAACAGAACAAAGCATGTTCAAATTCTATCCACAGTATGAAAGACTGGTCAGCCACTCTCTCCTCCTAATGCCAAGACCCACCTGGGGAGCTCCTCATAGAACAGAACATGCCAGGAAAGAGGGTGTGGGAATGATGGTGAATCAGGTGCAGAATAGATGCTTGTTTCAGAAAGAAAGAAATGGGAAACAGATTAAGAAACAGAAATGGAAACAGCTTAAAGAATGCCTTTGAAAGGTGTAGGCAGTGGGTTGGAAGAAAGCTCTTCCATAGGTGAAAAGAGTGTACTGTTAGGAAATAATTTAAAAGATAATATGATGGAAGAAAACGTCTTAAAATCCAGTTCAAAGCCTTATTTAACTTAATAAAGCTTAAAATAGCCCTTCAGATTGTGTCAGGGAGAGGTGCACTGCATGGCACATGCCACAGTTTTACCTCCATTTTTGATCTGGATCAAAGATGTGGCTGGAGTGTGCAGAGGCAGAAAACCCAAAAGAGGGGGCTGAAGTAGGGAAAAAGGGTCCAAAAATTTCTGGACCCCACTGCATTTCAGAGTCAGATGGGACATCTCTCATGGGAACTGGGCACTGTTAAAATATCTCCCAGGTTATATTGAGCCTTATCATTGGAAGGGCTTTGTTGGTTCTTCCCCTGCAATGACAGAGTATATTAAGGAAAACAAATTTCAAATCAAAAGCAATAAAAGCACATTACTTTAGGAAACAACCTCTTTTCTCTTTAGTAATTTGGATGCCAGATCTGTTACAGAAACTAATTAGATCCTTAAACCTGTTTTATTCTAAATAAAATTTAAAAAATTAGAAAACAGGAAAATACTGAAAAGCAAATCCAGAGTCAGTTATTCAAGGACAGAGGACAGAAGGAACTTTTGTCAGCTGTCAATTTCTCTTGTGGTTCCTCTTTCATGAACAAGGTTAATTCCACTGACTTCATTGAGATTTTATGCTCTCAGAGTTATGCTGCTGCATTCATTTGTCTGTAAGACAATAACATTTCCTGACTCAGGGCCTTCAGTCCACCTTATTGAAAGACATCAACATGATTCACAAAGTCATTGTGATAACCCCAACAGCAAAATTACGTTGGTTCATAATGCCACAGAACTCTAAGGGATGCTTCGATTTATATCCTGTGCCCTAACTGTAAGATCTCTGTCCAATATTTTGAGATTTTCAGAGGATTTTCTAAGGGAAAACAGGCATTTGGCAAAATCACAGTGAAAATTATCCTTTTGCCTTCATTGAAGGCTACTTTTCATAGGAATTAGCTTGCTGCAGAAACAAAGAAAAAATAGAGAAAAGCACTCCTTGAATATTTTTCTTCCAAGTTCTGATTAAAAAAAAAAGATAAAAGGGAGTGGAAACAAATTATAATCAATATGTTTCATTTTGCACTGCAGAAAGGAAAATGACTGTTAAGAGCCTATGCCTAACCTTAAGCAATACCAGATGTGGTACAGAGAGAAGTATTAACTACTACTCACAGTTTGGGGTTTCTTTCAAGACAGTTAAGAACAGGTAAATTTGATGGGTGAAAGTGTTATGCCAGAAGGAGCCAGTTAATGAAGCAGAGTCAGACCTGTCAAAAAACAAATACAATATGGGGCTCATGCAATTTGTAAAGCATTATGTCAAACCTTGGACTGGCAATTTGAAACAAGATAAAAGTAGAGGTTGTTTTTCTCAGTTTTAATCCAGCAAAAGGGAAGTTTAATACAATGCTGTGAGGATATGATATAATCACCTTCTCAGCCCCAATCAGACCAGCAGTGTTCTGTTCTGTGACCCATCCATTTGCCAGTAATGATGCAGAGCGCTGCGCCTACAAACTCCACATGGTGTGAAAAGGAGCCAGAAAAAATGCAGTGCAACCAGGCTCCCTAAGGGATTTTTACCACCTACAGCCCCCTTTTCTGGGTAAGCACTGTGGGAGCTTTCCTGAAGTGCATTCCCATGTGACCTAGAAGCAATCAAGACAGAAGGATCTGCAGGCATTTTGAAGGTTCTTTTAAGTGTTTTGGTTCTTTGGGGGTTTTTCTTCCCCGCCCCCCCACCACTTTATGGGAGGTGAAAGATGTAGCTGTGTTAAAGTTGTAATTGTGGTTTGGACACTGGTCATGTGTGATTCAATATTCTGAAGGACTGGAGAGTGCTACTACAGTGCAAATACTAAATTACAGCCTCTACTGTGATGCATTATTCACATGTCATGCAGTGAATAGTCCTTCATTCTCACCCAGGTGGAAATCAGCTCAGACAGTGGTTAACAGATTCTTCAGATCTGTCTGAAGCATGGGTTATCACAAAAATAAACAGCCATGCAAATCTTCTCCCATACCAAGGCACAGAGAGAGTTCCTAGACAACTGCATAAATTCTAGTGTGTATTCATCCAGACAAAATAAAACAGCAACAACCAAAAATAAAAATCCAAATCAAGCCCTTCTCTTAAATAGCAGACTTCTCTGGACAAACTTTCTCCTTTTCACTAGTTCTAGATTGTGTTATGAAGTCTACAAAAACAGACTCTAGGGAATGATCCTTCACAGACAGGCAGCCAAGCTAAATGAGGAAAGGTTTTTGCCAGCTGTAATTTTTCTGATCTGTGATCTGTGCAGTATATTCTAAAAAGCCAAAAATATCCACATACTCTCAGAGGATAGGTCAGATCTAGATGGAAGGCCAAGAGAACTCCAAAAATTTCAACTTCAGAGCTAGTCAAAAAACGAGTGTTCAAGTTTACTAGATCTCCAGTTTTAACATTCAATTTCTTCAAAACCCCTGTCCGTAGCCCTCTCATCTTTTCTTCTCTCCCATCCTGAGTGAAACACTGCAACTCCCACTGCTTTTAACAAATGGCAACCAAAATCAGGAAAACCTCTAACAGTGGCTGGGCATAGAACGGGATGTAAAACTGCACAATAATGCAAAATTAGAGTAACTCAAATATGGCTGGAAAACAGCTTGTAAAACTTGCTAAATGACCTTCTGTAGGACAGAAGTCAGTGAGCACTTCTGTTCCACTCCCAGGGCTTTACTCAGCCTTACTGGTGGTACAGCCTCAGAGACCTGCACCAACTGTGGACTTGGCTGTACATGCAAAATCTTTTAAAGGCTCCTCTCATTTTTCCTCTGTAATTTAAAAAATGCACCCCAGTGCATTTTAATACTGTTGCAGTAGGTCAGCAGCCCAGCAAAACATACAGAATCCTACTAAATGTAATGAATTGGAGTCATCATTCCCTTCATATATATTTGTGACAGGCCTGTATTTGTGTGGTCCTGCTTCTAGTCAGAGGAAAGTACTAAATAATTCCTGTGTATTCACATAATTTCACCACTGCCAGAGCTTGTTTACCCACTGACCACTCCCAGCGTGTTACGTAGGTTGTATTTCTTTCAAAAGGTTCATTTCCTATCTTTTACCTCATGTCTACATTTGAGAAGTGATTATTCTAAATCATGTCACTGAAGTTGTTATCATCCTCCCAAATTTTATTTTAAAAAATTTGGAGGTCTTTATACAGGAAATCATATCTACACTCTATTCAAGATATTCAGCCTGAATCCTGTGGTCCTCATTCAATCTTTATCCTGGCACAGCTTTTACTGAGGTCAATGGGCTTATAGCCTGAATAAAGACTGAAAGCTGTGAGATGGGGCCCACTGGGCAAAATTACTAGAGATGGACAAATTAGTTTGGATAGACTAGCATTGAAAAAAAATATATGCTCAAATCCTAGACTGAGCTGAAGCCAGTCCTTTGCATTTAGCTATGTGTATAATTTTTGTGACTATTCATATTCACAGCTTGGGTCCCTACATCCTGGCCTCCAGAATGTGTGAATTGCTACAGCCATCCTTTCTTCCCAGCATGGAGGCCCCATCGCAGGAGAAGGCTTCCTCCCCTCAGGAGTTCAGCTCAGTAGACAGGCAGCTCCAGGGCATGAACAAGGCAGCCCTTACTGCAGGGTTTTGGGTTGGTCTTCTCCCTGCAAAAATGTTGTTTTAGAGAGCCTTAAAAAAACAACTGCCTGGATTCCTACTAAAGAGTGATTGAAGTACACCTCTCTTGACATGGCCGCTGTGCTTGCTTCCCTTCCACATTCACATGGTTCTGCCACACCCCTAGAGATTCCAAGACTGTCTTGGGAGGTCTCTTCATGCCTCTGCAGCTTGCAGCCTGAAGCAGGAAATTTGCTTTCTTCCAGGCCAGGCACGGGAGGGAGCTCTTCACAGCCAGGGCACAGGAGAGTCCTGTTGAAGCACCACCAGGTTGCGCCAGTGTCAGGCATCAAGAGATTTTTACTGGCTAAAGCAGCATGCACACACTGCTTTGTCTTTCATGGTTGTCATTTTTCTATTGAAGAGGACATGCCTCTGCCTGCACACACTTGTCTTAACTTAGAATGGAGGGTTGAGCCCTAAAGCCTTTATTCACGTACTCACCTTTGCACCCAGGAGTGGAGGTGAAACTACAAAATTCTGCTGCTGATAGGACCTCCAAGACGGCCAGAGATCTCTTCACAAAAAACTAGAAAATTCAGATGAAGTCTGGTTGCTGTGAAAAGTCTATTTTGTGACCAAAATGTTTGGACAGGGTATAGCAAAACATCAGACCTGTGAATATTTTGAAAATCAGTATACACCGTGGCCTGACTTTTGCCATTTTACTAAATGTTACACTACTCCATCTGTGGACTCTGTGGACAAAGATAGCCAGGGTTAATGTTCATGCTCTCTTGGTGGTGTGAAAGAGCATCAGATAATTTATGTAATTTCTAGTTGGAAAACTTTCTTTAAAAGTCTGATTTTGTGGTTGAGTGACTGGAAAACATTCATTAGTATTTTTGAAAATATTGGAGACAAGTACCATAAGGTTGATTTTCAGATATTACAGATCTCTGGTGATAAAATTTAAAAATAAATAATGAAACATCTCCTCCAGATTATTTAAACTGCAAAGGCAAAGGTACCTGCTATATATTAACACTGTCAGCCACCTAGGCATTACAGTGGATTTTTAATGTGTTTCATCAAAACACTTAAAGGCACTTTTTAAAATATATGACCCACTAAATAAAAAAACATAGGACGTAATCTTCAAGGCACACTGATTAATGCAAAATTGACTTGAGCAAATGCAGCTTATGGCCATAGTCCAGGAAGCTCTCTTCATGCTAAAGAGTTTCATACAATAGTTTTCCATTTTCAAAATCACATCAATTTTTACTTACAACATTTTGAAAACGGGTACAGCAACTTTCAATCAACTGTCCAGCAATAATTTAAAGTCCCTTACTATTAAATTGCAAAAGTTTGAGTCATGGGAATAGGACAATGGTGTAGAGAACTGATTTCCTGGCTGTCACCAACCCAGGGCTGTCAACTGCTGTGCAGTATTGCCTGTACAGACTAGAGATGGAGCAAACCAAATTATTCACTGTGGATAAATTATGTGATTAATTTTTCTCTTTTCTTTCTTTTTTTCCTGTGTTTCTGATTTCTTCAGATATTCTCATGACAGATAGACAAAAATATTTATGCTGTCAAAACTCGTAGTAGGATTTGTGCTGAAATACCCATGTGTCAACAAATGCTAAATGAGTATATTACAGTAATCAAATCATATGAAAGGCTCTCTGCTTTACCTATGCAGCACCACCATGGGGAAATAGCTGTAATTCTTTTCTGTCATTATTTCCTGTAGTAATATTTGATTGTCAACAATTAAAAGCAGACACTCTACTGCTGGGTATAATGCGAGCAGGCATAAACACTGCCTTTCTCCCAAAATAAAGACTTCAGTTTAAAAAAAACCTTAACCACCATGCAAACACTGGGAAAACATAGCTAAATATTTCCTGAATACTGCCCTCACGCAATAAGGAAGCCACAATCAGGGTGCATGCACCCTGCGCCCAGTGCTGGGGCTTCAGGGCTGCTTGTGAAAACACCAGCAGCTCTGCAGGCTGCAGCGTGAGGCTCAGCCAGGGGTGACAACTGGACAACTGTCTTCTAATTTCCACCTGTGAAGGGAAAATTAACTGAAATGGAAAAACACAGCACCTACTCTGTGTATTGGCTGGAATGTCTTGTGATGATACTGGCACAAGCACTTCACAGAAAGAATGTTTTTCTTGCAAAGACAGTGAGAAGGTCATTCAGTGTGTGCCATTCTCACGATGTTTTTTCAAGAAGCCTTAAAAATGATAAAGCAGTTGGTATTGCCATATTTCTCCCCACCTAATCTTGTGTTCTTCCTCATCTTTGGGTGATGCAGAGGACTGAAGATGTCTGTCAGCTTCTAAGAGGTCATGGCTGCCTGGTGATCTCCAGGTAGAAATCAGAGATAGGCAACATGGAGGCGTTATTTGAGGCACCTCACCCATAAGTGGATCAAAAAACATTAAAGGTCTCATGAAAGCACTCACCACAGAGAAAGAAAAGAAAAACAGGAAATGAAAAGAGAAGCAGAGAAAATGAAAGTTCACATGAAGTTTTCAGGGTTCCAGCATCAATATTCTTTTTATAAGACAAAAATGTTTGAGAGCTTTTTTTATGAAAAGGAAAGCCTGTTTTATTGACTGATGAAAGCTTTATGATAGCTCTATGATCTGGTCTATAATTTCTAAATTGTTCCTAAATTTTCCCTTCAGAGAGTCTCTGATGGCAGCCTGGGGAACTCAGCCTCTAAGGTTAACAACATCCCAGCCACCATCATTCTTCTGAAAGAGGGGTTGTGGCATGAGCACAACTGTGTCTTGCTCATTCAACCTGTACTGAACGCATAACATAGGAAACGATGTGGGCAGTGTGATGTTCCATGTGGCCTTGCCAAACAGAAATGATGCTCCTCTTGGTAAGTGGAATTGCTGCAAGGTTTGGTTTGCCAGCAATCTGTTTCCAGATTGCCATTCCATTGCCAGCAATGCAAGAAAAGAGACTCACATTTTTCTCATGTTTTCTATGAGTGAGGAAAGATGGAAAAAGTTGAGGCCAGGGCAGGTGAACCCTTCTAAAATGAGGTTTGCAATGAGGCTTAAAAATCATACAATCATAAAATATCCCTAGTTGACAGGGATTCATAAGGATCATCAAAATTGAGCTCCTGGCCCTACCTAGGACAACCCCAAGAATCACACACCATGTGACCAAGAATGTTGTCCAAATTCTTCTTGAGCTGAGTCAGGCTGGTGCTGTGACCACTGCCCTGCGGAGCCTGTTCCAGCGCCCAACCACCCTCTGGGTGAAGAACTTTTCCTGATATCTAAACTAAGCCTCCCCTAACACAACTTCAGGCCATTCCCTTGGGCCCTATCACTGTCACCACAGAGAAGAGCTCAGTGCCTGCCCCTCCTCTTCCTCTCACAAGGAAGCTGTAACTGCAGTGAGGTCTCTCCTCAGTCTCCTCTTCTCCAGGCTGAACAGACCAAGTGACCTCAGCCACTCCTCACACGGCTTCACCCCAAGGCCCTTCACCATCCTTGTTACCCTCCTTTGGACCCTCTCTAACAGCTCAATGTCTTTTTTGTGTTGTGGTGCCCAAAACAGCACACAATGCTGAACATGAGGCCACACCAGTGCAGAGCAGAGCAGGACAATCACCCCTTTCAGGAATTTTTCATTAACTACCAGAATAATCTTTGTAATTTTACCAGCAGCTAAAGTGAGTCTGACAAGCCTGTAAGCCCCAGGGTCACCTCTCTTGCTCTTCTAGAAACAGCTAACACACTCCATGACCAAAGCAACATCTATGCAGTTGGGAATAATCAGAGCTGTTATCTTGTGAAATACAATCTGTGGCTATTTTTGAGAATGAAACTGGCTACTTTAAAACTGATGGAAGTATCTTATATGTCAGCAACATGTACATTGGGAGTGTAGCAGCCTACAGGGCTGCCCTGTGTGGGGACCAGGAGAGCTTTGAAACCTAAAGTCTGTAATGAAGAACCTGCCCTCAGTGGGCCAGGCTTTTCAAAAAAACATGCAGTAAGGACATATTATACTCCACAATGATTCACAACTGCCTCTGGTAGTCACTGAAATAGACTGGAAGAACAATCTTGACTATCACAGCCCAAGTAGTGGGTGGGAACCAGGGGTCATTCCATCAAAACCCCTTTCTCAGCTGTGCTGGATCACAAGAACTGAAGACTGGAGTTGAGACAAGAGCTACAAAGCTCCTCTTTGCACGAAACGTTTTGTTTAGATCCCCTCACTGTCCTGATACATGAACAATTCTGAAAAAATGGCATGAGGCTTCTACATGGCTTCAGAAAATGAGAGGGGGAGAGAAGGCAGAGATAGTATATATTTTTTCATTTTCCACTGATAAGTTTCCAGTCCATGGGAAACCATCAGGATATTATTTTGTGCATGTGTGGTGTGAGAATAAAGACATCTTTCTTCACAATGAAAATGCTTTTTTTTTTTTGATATTGGCACAGTAATAGATGTGTCCTCCAATTTACCCCAGTACTGTAATCTTTTCCTCTGGTGATTTGTGTGTTCTTCTGGGTTTTGAACTTATGAAAAACTGGTAACGTTGTGCATATTCTACTCATTATTTTATACAGGGAGGTTAATGAGCGTATGCAACATGATAACTATGGCAGAGGACCTTTGTGGGCAGTTGCCAGCTCAAACACCAGTTGATCCAGACCAAATAAAGTCGTTCTTTAGCATCTTGAATTATATGATGCACTTAGGAAAAAAAAAAACCAAAACATTTCCCTTGCAGAAAGTAGTTTACATAGGGTGTGAGATTTCCAGGAGCAACTGGGGATCCGTAGGGCATGGCTGATGTCTGGGTGCTGAAGTGCAGCCCAGATGAAGACTGAAAACTGCAGAGCAATAGAGCGTTTGGGTCCAAGGCTGCAGCTACAGAGGCTTCCTCCATCTCCACTGAGCAGGGAAGTGGTGGGCTTGTGCTGTGGAAAAAGGTCAGGGCTGTCTTTCTGCCTCCCTGCTGTGCATGCACAGGCTCTGAGCACTGCTTTTGGCTCCTCTGAGTTCAGGGAGGAGAGCAGTTTTCAGCTAGTCAAGAGATTAGTTTTTTACCCCAAGGTCATTATTACCTTTCATCCAATAAACCAGTCTTCATTTCAATGCAGGACTACAAACAAGAATTAAAGACTCTTTGGTGCAGCTTGGCAAGTGCACAGGATGGTTCTTATGCTTAAGATAGCAGTCTTGAAGCTCTCTCTAAACGTGGCTTGGATTGCTGCTGAGACACCCTTATGTTCATTATTTCAATGGGGAAAAATGAGCTGGAAGTAGCTAAACTTATATAATGTTTTTCTTTCCTTCCCCTGCCCCCATTCTCTCCAAACCTTACATTCTTTTGTGTTGTTCAAGTTCCCCAGTGCTTTATATGAGGATTCAGAAGTCTGGTTCTCTGGAAACAATTGTTATGTCAGCTGACATTAACACAGCAAGCACTTTAACTATTTTTCCAACATATCCATCAAGTTCAATGGCCAAAACATTAATTCTCATTAAGCTTCAACAAAGTTTCTCATTTTCCTTTAATTCTGTCACCATACTGCCTCCATGCAAGACTGCTTTACAAATATATGCAGTCATTTAACTAAAAGAACTTATGAAAGCTTTTTCAGTGACTTTATATAAGTCACTGAAAATAAAGCCCATATATTTGTGAGTGTTCTAGGCCATTTATGACACAAATTTGAGCCTCTCCTGTTCTAAGCTTTAAAAAAAGGCATATATGTTTTAAATCAGCTGAAATAGTGAAACTATATATTGTTGTTACTAGCTTGGAAACTAGGCATACCCCTCCAGAATTACCAGAAAATATGAAGAAAAAATAAAGATTAACTTAGCTGCTGAAACATGGATCAAAACTTTCTTGTTGCCTACAAGGGCAAGGACTACCCCTAAAGATTCATCAGCTGGCTTCAGAAGCCTTAGTTTTGGTTTTGTGCTCACTGGACAAAAGAAGATGTTCAAGGACAGTGAGCAAGGACATTGTTCATGAGAATACAAAAGATGGAGTGTTACTCTTTTTTTTCAGTCATTATTAAACAGTAATAGATATGTATCTCTTAATAATGAAGATGGGCTACTCTAATGTTTCAGAGCTGTAACTGGGCTGGTCTAAGGCCATAACCTGTATGAAAACCTATCCACTAATAAATAATGGAAACCCACTATAAGATATCATAGTTTCACAGTGGGCAGAGGCTAAAAAAATACTAATAATATCTCAGCTATTAGTATAACAAATGATAAATGTTCCCATTTTAGAACTATAATGCAGTAAATGTATTAAGCAGTGTCTGTGTTTTCTTTTTAAATGAAGCATGCAGCCCCATCCCACTTACCAAACCACGTTTTTACCTTCAAATATCACCCAAAAATGTGTGTAAGAACTATGGCTGGGGAAGAAAGATGCTGTTCTTGCCCCTAGAGAGAAGAATCACGACAGATTAACTCCCATGTCCTTTCTGGGTGTGCTGAAAATTTATAAAATAAATTCCCACCAACATTAAGGGAGGTTAGTGTAGGCAATTGACCTTGTAAATCAAGAATAGAATAGGCCCTATAATGTATAATATTTTGAGGTATTTATCGCCTTGCTGAGGCAGACAGGAATCAAGCATGTAAATCGTTGTAATGGTAACAGTAATTCTACATCCCAGTGCCTGCACACCAGTGAGAGTGTCCCCAGGGCTGCAGGGAGGGTTTTCCCTCTGCACCCCCCCATGCTGCCCCAGCATGGCTCAGACTCAGGGCTGGTGGTCCACAGTGACCAACACAAACAGGACAAAGCTATACCCTGAATTGCATCCTCTTTCTCTTCACTTCAGCAAGTGCATCTCTAATTCCCTATGCCTTTTGATCTTTTCACCAGTTTTCTCCAGATTTCTTCCCAGCTCTGCAGGATTTTCTTTCCTAAGGAGAAGGTATATTTAGGTTATTCTCAGTTCAATCCCATATCATGATAGAAAAATGACATGAGCCATGGCTGCATATATATTCAAAAAATTTCAAAACATTTGAAGTAGGATAAAATAAATAATCCTGAGGCAAATGACATCTTGAAGTCTCCAATTCTTCTAATATATTCCAGAAATGCACATGACTTTAAGAATACATTGCAACCTTCAGATAATTGCTAATGCATGTAAGTGTTTTGCAGGAAAAACGACATTTTGTGTTATCTGCAAAAAGCCCTTTTGAGTAAGAGTCCATATCTCCAGGTATTTCTTTTAAAGGGGAACAGTTTAATAAAAATAACAAAGCTAGAAACCAAGAACATTAACTTTCACTTTGCCTAGCTACATGCTAGTACTCTTGCTGTAATTATAACACAGAGGTCATTCCAAAGGAATTACCAGCCTTCAAATGATATGAGACAATTATTCTCCAGGGAGTCGGACAAATTCGTAAGACAAATACAGTTGAAATTTCAGACATCAATCTCTTTTTTAACATAGCATGGGAACAAGGGAGCTGTGAAATGTAATTTTACCCTAAGGCCCAACAAATGATCGCATTAAAATGATTTAAAAAAAAGACTTCACATCTATTATACCTCAGAAGTGAATGTAGTGTTAGATTTTTCTAAGGCTTCCTGTGAATAACAGTATTTAATAGAATCAGTAAAGAGCCCTTTACAGATGCCTGTGTTTCTGGCTGGTGGGGCTGTAGCAGGAGGCAGCCCCACATGCTGTGGCACGACATGGGGAGCAGTGGGGTGCCACCAGCCTGCTCCCACTCCCCAGACACCCCCGGCTGTGGGGACCACGCTGGGCCCTGCCACACCACCTCTCCACTGACACCTACAGCTTGGGGTCGCTCTGCACAAGAGGGGATCCCCCAAGGCAGCTCTTTTTGTCCTGCCCAAATGTTCCCCAAACAGGAGGAAGCTGAGCTGGCCTCATGCGCGCCTGTGGCAAGAAGCTGTGCTGGATGGGAGCCTCATTTCCCTGATACTGACAACCACAAGGGGAAATTTATAGGGAAAAGTATTTACAGCCATCTCAAAAGCACCTTGAAGAGCTTTCAGTGATCACCCATTGTGAACCCCAAGGACACCCTCTAAAGGCGTGCATTGCCTGGGAGTGCAGGAGGGTTGATAGAAACCCAAAAGATGGCAGCTGTGGATCCACTGCTTTTTTATACTTCAGTTAACCAGATTTACATCACTTCCTGTGAGCTTGGTTTGTCTGGAACCCTGTATGGCTTGAGCCCATCTGGAAGATAAATCTGGGACTGGTACCACTTCTAATATTCATGCGCAGAAAGCAGCAAACCCTTCTGTTCCTGCTTGTGTGGAGTCTCTCGAGCTCTCTTCCGCATTTGCACAGGGCTGGTCGTACCAGCATGGATTTGAGGGCTGCTTGTGTGAGCTGGGCAGGATTTAGCCCAGTGTGTGTGCCACAGCCAAAGTGTTGAAGTGGAAAATGGATATTAAGGAACTGCTCTTTGGCTAGGGTTTGATTTACAGAAACCTATAACAGTCTCATTCTTCAGATAAGTGCATTTCTCCAACTGCTATTACTCAAGAAAACAGGCTCCTTAGAAATCTTTACAGCCGACACATTGCAATGTGACCTTGCACAACTTGGCAGTGAAACTCTGCATGTTTTTATTGTATTTAAATAGCACCATTAGTTTTATTCCTATGAGGAAGTTAAAGTTTAGCTTCAGTGACATTCTGGCACTGCACATGCACTGAGTCTGTGTGTGCCCCTGTAGGGGCAGGGTTTTCGAGGAGCAGAGGAAAGAAGGGGTGTGCGAGGAAGAGTGCATAAGTTTGTGCACACACAAACGTGCATAAGTTTTTTCTAAGGATGTATCCTGTCCCTGTGACACTATGGTCAACAGCTGCCTGAATTATCCTATTAGGCACAGCCTCTGCAAATATTTGTGAAAGAATGCTTCTCAAATGGAAGCTGACAAATTAATGAGAAACGCAGGCGTGTCCTGGATTAAATGAGTGCAAAAGTAGAGCAGCACCTGTCTGTTTGATGAGGATGGTTGACAGAAGAGCTGTGCTGAGCTTCTGTGGTATTTAGGGTGAGGAAAATGATCAAAACTCTACATTTCCATTTACCAGACCCAAACATTTCATTCTACTCCCCCAACAGTTTTCTAAGGTAAACTTTCCTAAGAGATATGGTGAATTGTAAGGAAAAAATTAGAACACTGGTACGATGAGTGATAGACATCTCAAAGCTGCCATATGATGTCTCACCAGCAAACACTTAGTCCACCTTATTGTGGGAACACTTCAAGTGTCTAGGCAAGTTCCCAGAAGAATACGAAGTTATGAGTCCCTTATGCTACATAGTTTCCTAAGTTAGCTTTAAACTAACCGGGTATTGTATTATTAGTCAGGCAAAAATCAAGGGAGTAACACATGCCAGTAAAAAGAAAATCCAGAAATGCATGTACATATTTCATACATACATATATCTTACCACATGACACAGGTGGCAAATCTTTCATCGTTTGCCTCCTGTCTGTGTTTTATTTTGAGGGCACAGAAAGTCCAGTGTCCTGCCAGTACACCCAGTAGCCTTCAGAGCTGGGAACAAAGAGTTCACGAGACCTTTTGTGGTCCTTGAGAAGGACCAAATGAAAAGTGAATGTCACTGTATGGCAACAGCAGAGCACATGGATACACAAGAGGTATCACACAAGGCCCACAGATGATAAAACAAAATTGTGTGAAGATTTCTTTGTAGTAAATCCAAAACTAAGTTAGTTAATCTCAACAGGTTCTCTTGCTTGTGACAAGTAAACTGCAAGATCTAAATAAAAAACTGTGGTGCCTCCTCACTGCTGATCAGGAGGAATATAGATGACATCATTACTTTTTACTCTTCACATTTTTATCTGATTCCTAAAGTATGTCTCCATTGCACACTCTCATTTGTTTCCATCACCTTTTGCTCTATTCACATCAAATACTTGTTTGCTGTGAGAGGGACTGGGAAAGGGGAATTACCTGAAACACCATTCTTACAACAGTCAGAGCCATATATGCCCATAAGGACTCCAGAATTCAATAGAAAGCAAAGCAGTTTAAATGAACAGATTTTATTATTTATTCTTATAGAAAATGAGGAAAAACTGAAAAAAAAAAAAGATTGAAAGACTGATTTCATTGTAAACCAGTACAAACAGATTCAAAAACTGCTGTACTTGGATCGAGGGTGTATCTAAACCATAGTCAACCCAACAGTTTAATTTTCAAAACTTGGCTTTTAACATTGGAGGCATGAGATCAAGCCAAGATACACTGCCAATAAAAGGCTGGAGCTCAAAGCCAGTGTTGAATTACAGAGCCCAGAAGGTTTACGGAAGTGTTTAGTGAAAATTGTTTGCAAATGGGTTTAGAAAAATTTTCTCCCTCCTGCTGGCTGTTTCAGGATCTGACCCTCTCAGACTTACTGAAGAATTCTCTTCCCATCAACCTGGCAGGGATACATAGGATTTACATGTGGGCAGGCAGGATGCTTAGTGCCTAAACCCATGTCCTCAGATTAAGCTAGAGAATGTTTCTGGAAGATATGGTCAAGTCAAAGCAAGTATTCTGCAGGCAAAGGGACCACTGGGCCCTATCCAAGTACAGCTAGATTAAATAGAAAGCCCCCTGATAAACAAAAATGAGGTTGCATGATCTAATGGTCCCTTCTGAACTGAAATGTTCAGCCAAGACTGGAGTATTTAGGACTTTTTTTCCCATTTATCAGATGCATTGTTAATTGGAATAGTTCTACAAGGCATAGGAATAAACTATGAACACAGAATTTTGCCCTGAGCAAAAAATATTTGTATTTGATTTCACAACTTTGTTTTTGTACCTGATATCCATTAAAAAAAATCATGGGGCCTGCAGGAATTGTGCTAATCAATAGACAGTAAATTTCTACTTTTAAAAAGCTTTGTTGTCTCTGTATCCAGTGCAGTCATCACATACATCAGGACTTGCACAGAAATGCATTTGACAGTACCTCTGCTCTAGAAGAGCCATGGAATGAGATTGCTATTGTTAAATGCAGTGTCCCTGTTCTTTTTAGGGCAGATGAGAATAGAGATACACAGCAAGATAAGCAGATCTTAGGGGTCACAGGGAAACATATTTTCATCTCACTGAGATGCAGTGATTTCTATTCCTTTGGTCAGTAGTTCAGGAAGGTGCCTTTTAGTAAAATTAAATATGTTCGGCTTGTAAAAGCATCTACAGATTCATGATTGCTCCTCTCTGGTTTCTAGTGAGTTTTTTGTTCTGTTTTGTGGTTGTTCTGTTGTTCTGGTTGTGTGTGGGTTTTTCACCTGGAATTTTGTTTTTGAGATGTTTTGCTCTCTTTATACTTACTGAGCTCATGTATTTAATTTAAACTTGCAGAAATACACTAAAAACCCAACCTGCTCCTGCCCTCTAATGAAAGCCCCAAGTTTGGTGGTGTGTCTAACATTCATAAGAGCCCATTCGCTGTGCTGTGAAATTAGAGACCTTATTAACCATGGATGAGGTAGCTTCTGCCAAGAGTCCTTAGGGAATCTCTCAGAAGTGCTGACATAGCTCAGATCAAGGGTTCTGTATGAGAATTTCTTAAAATAACTCTGGGGATTCTCTGAAATATTCAGCTGGTTGGGGAGGTATTATTGTTTACTGCTTATTTCTCTGTATTTGTTCTGCTAGGACTGTTAAGCACCCATTTGTTTCTCAATATAAATTCCCTAGGATCCAAATTAATAGAGTAGGACATTGCTGTCCTTCTCTGATAGTAATAATGCAATAGGATTTATAGGTTTCTCCAGTTAAAGCATGGCTGCTCCCAGACATGCAAAATTCATTCTTATTTGTATCCTTGGAAAAGTATAGGGAGGTGCGTTTCCAGCACTCTGCCAGTGTGAATTATCAGAGTCCCACCTAATTCCTTCCTCATTTTTTCATGAAATTCTCCACTTGGCACCAAATGAGCAAGGAGTGTCTAAGTTACAGATATTTGTACTTCTTAAGCCAGACAAAGTGCTATCTAGGCTGGTAGCACTGAGCGATCAGCCTGGCATCTGTCATCAGCCCGATCTGCATTACTTTGAGGGGTGGAACCGCTGAACACCTTGTTTCATTCTTAGCCAGGTGTGCAAAACAGGGTCTGTAAACTCTGTGGTTTTCACTCAAGGTGTCATCAAAGTATCTTGGGCTTTTCACACTGACCACAACCTAAAGGGTCCTCCTAGAAACTCAAGTAAGAGTTTGGAGAGATGAGAGGTGAGCACTAGAGCTCCAGACTTCTGCTGCAATCCAAGAAAAGTCATATGACTATTAAATCTCACTAAAAGTCACAAAAACTTCACCCTCCTCTGACCCTGGATGAAAAATACATCAGAGAGGAATTATGCACAAGCAACAGCGGCAGGCTTTGAAAGCCAAACATCACCTGGAGCCACAAAGCTGAAATAAATCCTGGTGATCACTGCGTGGTGGCACCGGTGTCACCTCATCCTTCACGTTGCCTCTGGGACACAGATCACTTCCGTAGCAGGCTCAGCCTCCTTCTCCGGGAAACCAGTCCTCACTGAAGAGAAAATCCCAAGTCAAGACCACTCTTGAAAGTGAGTAATCAATGCTGAGCTGTGCCGGGCAATCTCTTAAGCTGAAACCTTTTAGTTTAACAAAGAGTAAATGGGACTGTCCCAGCAACACAATCTGTTTAAAGCCAGCTGTGCACCTAAGTACTTTCCTAAATAATGGATCTTAAGGAGGCTGATAATGGTTGAAAGAGCCAAACACTGATCACAAGCATGTTCTGCTAACACAGCATTTTTTCTCTCCTTGAGTAAAGGAATGCTTGTTATTAAATGAAAGTTATGTTTAAACTTCAGTAATGGGCTGGCTGAGCAGCTGCTGCTATTTTACACTGGAAAACACATTCCATGCTTACCTGCAGTTCTGTTCTCTCTAATTGATTCTTTCCTAAAGGTATTTCCCACTACTCCACCTCCTTCCTTGCTCTGATTAACAATTGTAGCATGATCTCATCAGGCCTCGACATGTATTGATGGGCCACAGTATCATGAGGCTAATAAAGTGTGTTACCCAGTATTTTCTGGTGACACATAAAAACTCCCTTATGAAAGACACAGGAGACAGAATATAATATAAATTATTTTCTAGTAACAGCAGAGTATTGTGGGCTGTGCAGTGCTGGGTACGAGCATGTTTTTTAATAGAGCTCTATGGGGCAGCACTGCCCAATCACATGATGGAGGGAGGCAGGGGTGAGGGTAATAGGGACCCCACTTTGATGCAGCCAGGACAGAAGAGATGAGGTCAGGCAGAACCCAGAGACCTTTGTGCAAAAGCAAAACCCCCAGGCACCCTCCCTGAGTGCTGCCCCAGTGCCTGAGCAAAGCCTCTGAGGAGAGCAGACCTCTATGATGTCGTGTGCACTACCTCCTCTAGTGTTCCTGTTTTCTTTCTTGTGTTGCCCTTTTTATCCACATTGCTCTATTAATAAAATAACATCATTAGAGCATGGTATTAAACATTTGCTGTGCAAGACCATTCCTTTAAAAAGGGTGGAAACAAAAATGAGTGGTTTTGTTCCTCCTCCTACTTACAATTATACCCTGAGCATCTGTCAAACATTAAACAATAAGGGTAAAAAAGGCCAAATTATTTTCCTCTCTCTGCCATGACACAAGTGTCAAGCCCAACAAAGCCACATGACATGAGCACAACTTCGTCAGTTCGAGGCCAAAGCCAAGCCTTATTCTCACCTCTCTCCTCACCTGCTGACTGCTCTGGACCCAGCTGCACTGGGGCTGGTGGATGCTGGTTCCCACCATGGGGAAGGGTGATGGGACAGCCCTCCCAAAGACTAGGTGAGTACCCGGCATCTCTACAGATACTCTGTTTGCTCCAGCCTCCCTGGGGCACTGCGCTAGGCAGTGGTGTACTCATGCAGTTCTGAAGGAAACTGGGCTGAGCCACTCTCCCCACACTCCCAGTTCAGGATGAGCCTCGCAGACACACTTTGTAGGTAACTCCCAGACTCAACTCTCCTCTGTCTTCATTTGCCAGTGAAATGATGGCTTCTTATTTTTAAAAAAGTGTAGATCCTGAAATTCCCATTATTGAGTGTAAGGCAGAGGGGTGTCACAAGGTTAGCAAATCTGGGGCTTGCCAGGGCCATTCTTTTAATGGAAGAAAAGAGAAAGAAAAAAATCCAGCAAGTGGTACAGCAACAAAGAAAATCCCTTTTTGATCTATCAAGCCTCTTTCTCCAGCCTCTGTGAATGCCTCACCTCCTGCACAGTCTCTGAATATAAACTTTGCCCAGCACACTCAGGGTAATCTTTTCACATCATAAAACTTATAATCCTCTTAAAGTGGTTTCGTAGGGTTTGAGGTATGATGCACTTATCAAATAACTGAAACAAATAAATCAGCTTATTTAGGCTGTGGTCAGTGTGTGTGTAGCTCTGTGCGCGCAGGGAGGAAGCCAGTGCCATACCAGCATTTGTATACATTAGCAACAAAGCTGTCTGTGACAAGCTGTCCTCTGCACAACTAAATATTTAGTTGCATATCATAAGTAACTTCTTAAGTGATTAAAGAGAGAGGGTGCTAGGGAGGGAGGGAGGGAGGGAGGGAGGGAGGCTGCCCGGGCACACCCGCGCTCCCTCCCCGCAGCTCCGCCACGTGGGGACAGCCCCGGCTCCGGCCAGGGGGGCACGGCCTCAGACACGCTCTTCTGTCTCCCTTCTCTGCCCAGAAACTGGCTCTAAACAGGCTCCAAGCTGATTTCTTGCATATTTGTACAGAGTTCAAGTTTTCAAATATTTCTTGCTAACTTTTATTGGTGTTAGGGCAAGGTTTATTTTTAATGTGCCTGTATTTATGGATTCCTGTGCTTGCATATTTCTTGCTTGTGCAAAATTAAATTAATAAAACTGTTTCATGTTGAAGAAATATAGAATAGATGTGTCCTGTTTGATATAAAGACATTGTGGAAAAGACATTTGTAAAGTCAAAACCTATTCCTTTGAACAATTTAACTTCAATCAACAAGTTAGAAAAGCCACCCTAAATTTGCTCCCGGTATGTTTTCCTATGTGTATAATAAACGCTTTCTTCAGATGTCTTGAGCACCGTCACAGCAGCCCTCACTTAAAATGTTGTGGTTGTTGGAATATAGACACATGCTTAACAGAATATCTTTAATTTGCTATTTCAGCTAGGGAGAAAGAGAAGAAAGTCAGCCTGTTGTAGGGACAAGGGCTGAGTTTTTCTGTGTGGGGATCTCTCCTCTTCCTGCTGTGTCCTGTCCATTCTCTTCTCCTCCTCCTTAGAAGATATTCCAGCATCTACTTACTCTGAAGAGGAAAACTTCAGAGGCAACTTAAACTATTTTTAGGATTTTGGATGCCTCTTCTGTTTCAGGATGTGCCATGTGCAAGAAAAGGGCAGACCACGATCAGGCCATTATCCCACGGGGATGAAGTTTGGAGGGGTCTGATGGTGACAGTGTCCTGCATCCCTCAGGATATGGGAGTGCCTGATGTGTCCAACACATTTTATCTTGTCTCCAAACTGCTCCTTGCTGTCCCATCCCTCCCTCTCAGGTGCCTTGGCCACAAAGGATGCTCCGGCTCTGCCAGGGCTGTCCTGGGCGTCTGGGCAAGAGCTGCTGCAGGGTTTGGGAGCAGCTCTCATGGAGAGAGCAGTGGCCCAGCCCTCCCTATTTCTTGTAGAGATGTTTGTTTATAATCAGATGCTGGAAATACAAAACAGTTTTAGATACCACAAAAACCTACAAGAGTTTGCTGTGCTGTTGATGACATAGAGAATTTTTAAGACCTTGTTTCCACAAAACACTTCTCAGAGATTTTGTTACTTGCATCTGGGAGAGCGGCACAAGGACAGTAGCACCAACATCCTCTTTTCTAGTACATGTTGGGTTAATAGGAAAATTAAAGCTCAAGTAAATATTCACCAGAAAGTAATTTCAGTCTGTCATGAAAATAATCTACATTTATAAGTTATCGAAAGTAAAGTGAGCTGTATTAGCCTCCAGCAGCTCTGAAACCATTATGAATTATTGAATAAGTAATCTTTTTTTTTACTGTTATTGACATAATAAATATATTTTCTTGAAAACATCCGGAGCTGCATAGGCATAGAAGTATTTATGAGCCTGTGCTCTTTAGAGCACTGTTTTACAGGGTACTGTCAACGGTAGAGGGGGAACAGGAGGAAGAAGGTTTCATCTCTGATGTTCTTGTCAGCAGATACAGTGTTTCAGACAGCCCCATCTCTGCAGGCTGTCATCTCCAGGGACCAGGAAATAAATAAAAATATCTTGGTGAAAATGGTGTGACTTGATTTCCTTTTTTTTTTTTTTGATGATTCTTTAGTGTCTGACAAATAGACCTGCAGTCCTCCAATACTGCTAGAGTAACAAGGAGCAGCTTAGTTAACATTAATTTAGTAACAGAGAGAGCTTAAATTAACATTAATTTGGTAACAAGGCGAGCTTTAAATTGCTACCAGATCATTTCTGGAGGAAATGAAAAATTTATAGAATTTCAGGCCCAAATGCACTGTCAAAGTGATGGGAGATGTGTCAGGTAGAGTAGAAAATCTTTGCAGGCACCGTGCCTCTCCCGAGGTGCTGCATGCAGTCTCATCAGAAGCTGCCACTGCCAAAGACACTTTGCCAAGGGTTGGGTGGGACCTACTGTTCCGCAGAACACAGAATCTTCTCAGCTGAGGGAGATCTGCTGGGACAACAGTGAGATGCAAAGCAAAAGGTGCTGTGTTGGGAATTGTGGTGTGTCAGAGCGTGCCCACACACCATGGGAGGTGCAGCGGTCCTGCTGGACTGGCATGGCCAAATCCTGTCCTGGAACCTCATGGCTGCTTGGGCACCCCTGGGGCCAAGCACTGGCATCTTCTGGAACACTCCAGGGTGCAGAGTATTTGCGGGAAAAATCTCTTTCTGCAGTAAAAGCTGCATTATATTTTTTGCCTGTCTCCTTTAGGCAGTAAATGTATCATCAGTGGCTCTTAAATTTCCTGAAGTAAAAAAATTAGCAATTACTAGCCATGAAATCACAGAAGTGCTTGCTCCTGTGAGAGGAAAAAAAAAAGCCAACAAAACAGCAACCCGTTCTAAAGAGCTCTTGTCCCTGGAATGCAAGGCCAGACAATGATTTAGCCTCCTTTTTAAAAATTTAAGTCTGGTAGAACATCATGTCAAATCTCAGACACTCACAATAAATCAGTCTTTATTCAAATGTGAAAATTTAGGCATAAATTGCTGGCTGCTTAGCTCTCAAAACAATGTCACATTACAAGAAATGTGATATTTTGAAGAGAAACAGGAAAAAATTTATCAACGTTTTTGTTATTATTGCATTATCCTCCCGCTTGATCTACTAGCTATAGATACTTGATGTCTGCTTAAGTGCTTTCCATTCTTCCCATAAGCAAATTCTGGTTGAAGACTATATATCATTTTACTCTTGATCACTGCTAGTCTCAGTACCTCATTACAGCAGACCACTTTTTGAAACTGAGCTATAGCCCAGATAAATGATTGTATAAAGTTTTAAATAAACATACAACATTTATGTTATGTTGTTTCTCAGGGATGATTTATAGTCATTTTCTTCATCCAGTCCTGAGCTCTGGACATAAAAGACACTGAGCTCTCTGCTGTTTATCCAAGCTAAATCCTCTGTTTGTTCTGCATAAGCATTCTTGATTCTATAATATATTGCAGGCTTTAGCTTCAGGTTTATTCCCTCTGGGATGGTGGAATTAGATACATTAACTGACAAAGATAAGGTAGGGACATTGTAGCTTAATAGCCATTAAAATAGATACAGTGATAATAAAAATGGAGTTAGAAAAGGGAGTCGAAGTTGTGATATTTTAAAAATATGTATTGATAAGACTTACAGAAATAAATGCAAGATTTGAGAAATCCCTGTAAGGAAACCCCCAAATGATGGTTGGATTTGGTTTAGTTGGGTTTTTTTCATAAGAAGAGAATTAGAAATGGAAGATATTGTGAACTAGATTCCAAGTTGCCTCTTGTGTCCCCAAAGAGATTTTTTTTCTTATTAAAATGATTTTATGTAATCTGGCTGCTGAGCCATTGAAGTACTGCTCTGTGCTACAGAAGAAAAATCAAAAAGCACCATGAGATAAAGCAAGTTTCTCTGCCTTAAAAAAAACCACAACCAGCCTGTGTGGATTCTTTTTATAATGTTCCTTCTTTTATCAGCATATTTAAACACATACACACACACACACACACACATATATATAGACCTTTGTTCAAACCACATAGGGTAGTCCACTTCCTTCATACTGATATTCCTCATTACAGCGCTTGTTCCTCTGTTAAAAAAGCAGACAACACTAAATGCCTGCTTTCTCCTCTTGTGAGCATAGAAAAAATTTTGAACTAAGCCCACTAAAAGTTGCTTTGTATTTTGTCTCAGTTTTAATTCTTACATTTTTGTGTAAAAAAACTGTTAGCATTTAAAGACTTAATGCCTAAAACAGCGGGAAGATTTTAAGAATTATAGTATTTAATGTGACATACTCTAAATCATCTCTTAGCACAGTATAAAAGTTAGCGAAGGTTTTAAAAGCTCTAGATGGACTTTCACTTTTTTCTAAGTCAGGATTAACTGGTGTATAAGTAACAGACTAGGTGCTTTCACTGCCAAAAATTATCTAACTTGAAGTTTGAATCTTGTAGTACAAACAGCAGTCCTGCCTGTACTCATACAAGCTTGTTATTTTGTGGTACACAAGTTAGTTTGCTGTCTGTGCTCTGTAAAAAATTGCATTCCATAAAGCATGAAAAGCCTTTTTATCTGAAACTTGTGTGGAAAAATAAGCAGCAATCAAATTAAACACATGGGCAGGCTTTTCTCTCTTTGTTGTTGTTGTTGTTTTATTCTACAAGCATTTATTTTAGTTAAGATATTCTACTTTTAGAGTTGTGAGACACTTCCAGGAATAATGGTGCAGATGATGTGAATTACTTACTCAATGAGCATAAAAGGAAAGAATAAGGAAGGAAAATACAAAACTCATTAAAATCTTCCAATCTTTGCGAAAGATTGCTGAGTAAGCATAAAAATTTCTTCAAAAAGCAAACAAACTTATTTTATGCATATACTGCTCTTCAAAAAATAATTTGATCAGGGTTTCTTGATCAAATACAATAATAAAGCAGTACATAATTTCTCTGCAGGTTTAATTATCAAACTTTTCTATTATTCACTATAAAGAAACATTTCAATTAACTTTTTGCTAGTGAAATCTGTTATTCTGATCATCATGATTACATTTGATAATAGGAAAAGGAGAGAGAAAAAAATGTATGTGCGTAAAAGTCCACTCTGGCAAAGAAGTGGGAATTTCTTGCCACAGTGGGCAAGGCTAAGGTTTTGTGAGCTGCAGTAAAAGTATCTTTTCCATGTGACAGAAAATGCAGTGATGTAAAGTCACCTCCTCCTCCCACTGTGGCCCAATCTGTGGCCCAGGGTATCCTGAGTTTTTGTACTGAGCTCCAGATCGGGATAGAGAGTTTGTGACCATCTCATGGGCACAGTCATGTTTGGTGTGTGGGCAGTGGGCTGCTGGTTTCAGAGCATTTGAGAATTACTTAGATAGGAGTTGGCCTCCCCCACCTTCAAGATTAATTTCCAGAAGTATATGTCACATTTGTTAGGATAATAGGGATTTGCTTTTATTAGTATTTCAATACTAATAAGTCATTAAATGATTTTCCTATAAAAGTTTTCACTAAAATCCTTGCAATTACTTATTTACTCAATAGATAGGACATGGCAAAAATGCTTGACCTTTTCTTTATCAAATAGCTGTAACAACCAAGCATTAACTAGCTATTCATCAAAGTATCAGTATAATGAGGAATCACCTTCATCTTACCAAGAGAGAAACAAAGTAAGTAGCACTACGCCACAGCAATAAAAAAATCTTGTTTGGGGCAGACCCAAAACTTAAAAAAAAAATTTGTCCTTTCTCCTGCTCTCATAAAATAATTTTATTTAATTAATTTCTTAACAAAAAGATTACCCTAACCTTTCATGGAAGGCTGCAGCCTTAGGCTCCTTTAACTTCCCTAGAAGGATTGAAGTAATTTTTGCTTTTTTCTAAAGGTTTCAGGTGAATTGGTAATTAGCAAGAAGAATGAAAGAGTCATTCTTCTATATCTACTATAAAAGAGCAAAGTAAATAGCTCGTACTCGTTCGCTGAAGAAGCATCTCAGTAGAAGCCAGTATCTATCCCTTTAAGGGCATTAAGACAACTGCAAACAACACAAATAGCTGGAGTTTAAAGCAGTTTGTGAACCACTTACACAGAAAAGCTTTTCCCACATTATTCTCATTTTGCTGATAGGAAGTGAAAGCCTAGAGCCCTGTTTAAGATCACTCAACACCCCTGTAACCAAGACGGGCAGAGAAACCACAGACTTGGTGTCCAACCCTCAGCCTACCAGTGGGATCACCTTCATGAGCAACTCAGGAGAGATTTTGCTATGTTGCACAAAGTACTGTAACACAAGCTATTGGGCAGGATGGCAAACCATTGTTAGTACCTTACACAGTGTTTGAGAGATAATGGCTTTTAAGATGCCCTCCTGCTAAGCCTACCCATTTCTAATTAGGCAGTTACAAGCTGACTGCATTGATGATGATATAGATAAATTGAATGGGATCAGTAGCATAAAAATCTGTATCCTCAGGTAAAACTTCAGGACCATTTTGATGATTTACTGTATACATGCAGCAAGACAATAGACAGTGAGCCAAAAAAAAAAAGCCACATGTTCTGCAAGATGTGTTAGTATGGGACAGGAGGTAAAACTCACTTAAGAGACATTAAATCATATTGCTGAGGTGTGCAACTTTTCCCACAAATAGCAGTGCCTTCTTATAGAGATGTACCTACAAATTCCCATGGGTACTGATGTGTTCTTGTTTCTGACATTCTATGTTAGGAGGTTTTTTTCTTCCTTTTACTTTGGGTTATTAGCCCCATTTATTCAGTCCAATTTTTTATTATCAGAGAGTCAGGACAAACCAGTAAGTTAGAGTATTTAAAACATTGCATCCACATTCAGGAAAACTGCAATAAAAAACATTATTGCTATGGAAATACCAAAAATGTTATCTAGACTGAGCATGCCCTACACCTGGGCTGAAGGGCTCCTGGAGCAGCAGGCAAGTTCTGTGGTTTGCCCCGAATACACGTGGTTATTCATGGCACCATACCCACAGTCCTGGCTCTGACAGAATACTAAACTGTGTTATTCATTCAGATGAGAAGCATCGTGTCCACTTCATAGCTGTCATGAACGGGGCAAAACTTTGGCTGTGTCCATGCTTAATTATAAAGCAAATAACAGCTCATGGTGCTTTCCACCCCTGATCTGGATGACCTATTGTATTACAGTACTAATCTTGCTGCTAAAAATAGCCTTTTCAGCCAAACATACTGATGGTTTGGTGTCTGTACAACGAACATCTCTTAACATGAGATCAATAAAATTATTTTCTCTACCTCCAGATCAGAAAACCAAACCAAAGAAACACCCTCACTTATGTTATCAAGCAAATACACAAATGTTGGAGATTTACCATTACCTCTTAAACTTAAATTTTACCAAAAAATGTGTTAGCTTGATTGCCTGCTCCGCAAACCCTGGTGATTTAATTTTGCTGCTCTATTTACATTTGCCTTTGTAAACCAAAATATATGATATTCACAGTACATAACAAATTTCAGATTTTAACAGCTTTTTTCACAGTACATTTAAAGCCATGAGCAATGTACAGTAACTACTGAGAGAGTATTAGGCTGTGTACTGCTCTCCTAGACTTCATCTGCCCCAGTAAACCCACTCTAATGTTTGATGCCATATATTATTTTGTCAATGCAGTTTTGTGTCAGTAACTGCATTAAAACCTTTTGCTCAAACACTCAGTGACACTACACTTCCATAACTATCTACTCACTATGTGTGTTGTCAGAACAAAACTTTTTGTAGTAATACATAAATTTTTAAAATGCTGTCAAACTACCACAAGTTTTACACTTGGAAAAAAGAGTACTGGACTACAAAGCAAGGGACATCACTTTTCCAGCCACATTATTAATGGGGACTATTTTAGTCTTCAGTGATGGGGAACGACAGGCTGTAGCATTTTTTCAAGTTCAGAATAGAAAATAACTGTACTTGCAACAATTCAATTACTCTGCATTAAAGCTGCCATGGGGTTAATGTATATTTATATATTCGAAAGTCAGTAAATTATTTTTCTATAAATTAGTCTCTCAAATATGATTTTTTTTCCCTTTCTGTTCTGAATGCCAAACTCCTGACTGCTTCTCCACTACAGGGACTTCATATCTGGATAGCCGACATCTGTAAAAACATTTCTAATGAAAACACTACTAATACAACCCCCTGGAGAAACAAATGAAATGAGATCTAAGCATGCAGCCGCCTTTCTACAGCTTTGTCTTTAACAATAGTGAGGCCAGTGCCTCCCATCCAAGCCTTGACACAGGTCACAATCATTTAGGCACAGTAGTAGCAAAATAAATAATTGTGTAAATATGTAATAACCGGTATAAATACTCCAGTAGCACTTAGAAGATATGATAAAGGACTTCTGTTTTTAGCCATGCATTAAGGTTTATCTCAGTGGATGGAAGGGAGAAACATTTAAACTGCAATGAAGGAGAACTGCAGATTGAATACTTGAAAGCTCAGTGCCAGATATAACAATGCTTCTTTTCCACAACAGCAATTCAGAAAGCATATTAGTGTTAGAAGTGTTGGATCACTGCTGAAATATTATAGAAACAATGCTTAGAGATTCACTCCAAAATAAAAAAATACTATAAAGATCAGTAATGTAACTATACACTAAAATAATTCAGATTCAAAGCAAAACTGCACTATTTCTAAATAATTGGACATATAAGCATTCCACTGCTTTAATATGCAAATAAGAATTTAGACCAAATTTTTCTGTGAAACAATCTAACAATTATCAGGGGAAAAAGGTCTATTTGTTTGTAAGATTTCCCAACTTAGCAAATGCTCCATATCAATCAAACACTAGATCCAGGTTTCCAGCCCTACATTTAAACCTGTAGTAAGTAATTTGAGGCAGCAGCAAGTCCTCACCCCTGGAAGAAAAATAACCACATAAAGACACAGGGAGGGATTATCTGCCTGAAGATCATAATGAAAAAACAACAGTGCTTCTAAATGCCCTAATTTCAAAGTGGATCAGTGCTTTTGCTAGACTAGACTGTACAAGTACAGGAGATAATCAAAGTTTCCTTATGCAAAGTGAACTGCAAGTTCTGGGTCCAAATCCTAAGGCAGATGAAGCTGGAACTGATTTGACACAGAACAGACACCCCTGCCATCTGGGTTCACAGAACCAGATGGCAGCAAGGGTACTAGGTTTGAAATAATTCCATCAGCTTCCCTAGTGAAACCTGGGTGCAATAAAATCAATAGCACTTTGACAGAATTCCAGGAGGGTCTAGCAGTTGGTCCTCTTCCCCCCACATTTTCTCTGGCTATGGAACCAGGACTGAACCTGTAAACACAAATCTCACTTCCAGCAGCCTTTATTTATTGGGTAAATTAAAATGGGCTTCTTATTCCATGCATGTGTTTGAAACAGCATGTCTCATAAAATGAAGAGAGATTAAGATACAAATTTTGAGACATTTCTGATTAAAAAAATGGTATTTGGTCTTTCCACTGAGAAACTCTAAGCTCCAAAATGGCTTTGAGGTAACAAAAAGGCAAATGGAACTCAACATAATTTTCTTTGAAAGACAGTAATATTGAGCTCATGTCTGGTATACATATCTACTACAAACATATATTTTGCTTCTGGACTAGTTCAGACTGAAGCAGAGACAAATTGTGCTGGAAAAATTTAAATTAAAACATGCAGCTTAGATTATCCATAATTTCCTCATTCTAATACAAACAATGAACACTAAGAGTAATGATTATGAAACAAAACATATTTTATGTAAGTTGTTTTAATAATCACAAAATTTATGCTTTGCACCTTGTAAGCTGTGACCTTTCAAGTGGCTAAATGGACCCAAAATAGCTTAAATGATGAAGTTTATAAACATTTTTAAAAACAAGCATTCCATGTTTCATCTTACTCAGTACTTTGATTTGCAAGAAAGAAAACTCAAGTTTCTTTTTAAAACATACAGTAACATGATTGTAATTTTTGACACGCCACAGAAGAGACTCAATTAAAAAATTAATTATTAAAAAAACCAAGAAGTGATAATTAACTTCCATTAACAAGTTTATTATTTTATAGATTCAAACACTAAAGACTGTCATATGACTGGAAATAGTAAACAAAATTTGCTCAAATCCATAGTTAAAAAATAAATGCAAAGTCCTTGATATTTATTTGAATTTTCATTTTATTTCATAAAATAATACACCTGAAAAGTCATAAAACACCACTTCAAAAAGAAACCAGTAATGAAAATTTAGTCAACACTGTCTTTGCAATATTTAAGTCTCAGGCACCCTCCAGTGTCTAGAGAAGAAACTACACAAGTGAGCAAGCATTTGAAGAAAAAAAGCCATGAACAAGTTCTCCTGTCAAGATAGAAGCCAACTGCATCATTTATAATAATTGCATATAACCCTGCATCAGTGATATCACACTGTACAATGTAAAAAGTATTGTAAAATTGCATTTCATGGATTTCTATGGGACTTAAGAGGGTGGTATTTTCTTTGCTAGTGGAGAGGCATCTCCAAGCACACTACTTAGAAAAATACATCTACAAAAGCATTTACTACAAAGTCTGGTATTGATAAGTATTCAAGTATTCCTCAGGGAATATGATCTCAAAGTTTATACAGCTTGTTTATAACTTTTCTAAGGAGTCTAAATGAATAGTTTATTTAGCAGGACGTACACTCATGGTAAGGAGGAGGACAAACAATGCACGGAGAGCTAAAGTCACATACAAATACCCCTCCTCCCATTTTATAATTAATGCCACACAAACCAGGAAGGTCTCATGTATACAAGCCTCTCCATGAAAGTTCACTGATTTTATGCAAAAAATCCAAACCACTATTTTTTCCATTGGTATCTTTGTTCATTCTAAAAGTAATAAATCATAAGATGATTTTTGTACTTGACATTCAAACAGAAACAGTTGTGACTACAGGACAGAGAAGAATGCTTACTGAATGGACAGTGTTGTAAGTTACTGTTACTAGGTAGATCCACACAAACCTAACAGAAATTGAATGAAAACTGGAAAACAAAAGTTTTTCAATTGTGATTATGGACAAACTAACATTAATTATGGATTTCTCCCTTGCACGCTGTTTGTACTTCTACAATCAAACAAAAACTTTACATACAATTTAAGTGGTAATGAGTTAACATGTTTTGAAACATATTAAGTAACTTGAAAGTGGTTACATCCTGATTAAAGAAAACATCTTAACTTAGAGAAGATCTTGTTTTATGTTTGTGTTCAGAATTATGGCTTCAGGTATCTTTCCTCATTAGGGATTGATGTAAGAATGCATGTATACTTCTGAATAAGGTCTTCACCCTCCTGGGTGTAGCCTTACCAGGACATGTGCAAAGCTGCTAGGGCAACCCTGTGCAATCAGGCTCGTTAATGACTGATTTGGCTTCAGTTTCATAAGGTTTGATTTTTCCCCCTCAACTCAAAATCTTGTCTCTTATTTATTACGTAACTTAGTTATGTTAGCTCCAGTCAGAGAAGCAAAAGTTAGTTTTTTACTAAATGACAAATAATAAACACTGGGTCAGTGCTTTAGTTCAGTTCAGAATTAAGAGTTTCGTCAGAGAAAACAGCTGATGTCATTTTGCCCTAGTATAGCTGAAGAGATATTTTTAAAAATTGAACAAAATCATAACAACATTGACTAAAAACCTCTTAGAATCAATATTAAAAATATTACAAATAAACCTAGTCTGGGTGATACAAAAAGAGGTAGGAAACATTTAAGAAGAGGGTACACAAGATAAATATATTTACACACACACAATTATATATATACATATGAGTATAAAAACATTAACAAACAGTCACTGCCCCCATAAAACTTACAACTGTGCTTAACTTGACATGTTGCAAGTATTTACATTGACTCCAAAGAGAGCTGACCATAATGTGCAAACAAAGCATGATGTTACGTATTTCCCAAAGTACTATAGGCTTATAAAAGTCACCCTATTCAGATTTTGGCTCTTTCTAAAACTTTTTGCATGCTTTTAAATAGTGATGTTCCTTTTCGCAATAGCTTCTCTGATTTGACGATCAAGTTCACTTACGATATGGTCTTCATGATTATAGACTCCTGTTCTCAGCAGGGTATCCCTCTCCTCTATCAGACGAGAGAGGTAATCATCTGTATTCTCATTTATTTTTCTACAATGAAGACTATCCACTCTACCAGCAGAATTATCTCTAGCATCCTGCAATTTCTTTCTCTCCTCTTCTTGCTGTTTTAGCCTGATGTAGATAAAATAGAAATAATTAGAGAATATTAATCCTTACTTTGATTATCTTTGTATTTAGTCTTTAGTTTATCTACTGAAATACAAAGTAAAATAAAGAAATCTGTGAAAGGTAAAAAAAATATTCTGTCTCTGGGGAAAACAACTACAACTAAAAAGAAATGTAAAACTTAAAAATTAACAAAACCTTTTGTATGTGCATATGTAACTATATTGCTATCAAGGCTTCTGCTTGGTAATGTAAACTGTACTCAGAAGTGTCCAACATACAAAACTAGTGCAGACAACTTTTGGAGGACAACATTAGATAAACTAAAAATTTTAATGTATTCAAAATCAGAATAAAATATGACTTGTTCTTTTCTTAACACAGCAGCTATGCTTAGAACTGATGATTTAAAATAGACAAAAAGCTTGGTGCTGTACATCTGTGACCTTAACAAAAAATAAACCACATTGTGTTAAACATGGATTTTTCTACACTGCTGTACTGTTGCATTTTACAAACATGCAATCTTTACCTAAGGGACACTAAACCATATTCTTTCACTGAACTGACAGCAAATTATAATCTTGATTTAACTGAATCTTCTCCTGTTTTGAGGCTCACAGCAAGAAAATAGAAGAAAAGGCAACAGTTGGGGAGGAATCTTATAAATACTTTTTATACCTGTTAAGTTCATTTCTGATATCCTCCAGCTCTTGCCGGTCTGTTTTCCCCAGCTCTTTTTCTTCTGCTGCCAAATAGCGCAACCTCATGTGCTCGAGCTCTTGTTGCTGCTTTTTAAGGTGAGCCATTGCATTTTCTTGTTCACGCTGAGTGGGAAAGGGTGAAGACATAACTCAGTTGACTACATGATTACATGTAAAAGTGCTAATTATAGCAACAGAGCAGCACTTTAGTAATGAAGTCATGACAATTACATCTCCAGGAGTATTAGAAATGTAGGAGTTAACACAATGTCTTAGCTAGTGATATCTATCATGCAGTAAGATCACTGACTATCTTCATCACAGTAAACCTGTCCAGGTTGGATCAACTGCAACCCAGAGATATCTTCCCATTAACAAAATAGCAAAATTATTAACAAATGCTCTTACTAACTCAAGCTTAAGTTGGTAGACATAAAACTTTCACTTCTGGAACTGCTCAAGCTACTGAGATTTATTCCTTCACTACACGGTATATGAAACTTTTTCAGAAAACAAAAGCTAAATAGCTGCAGGAAACTTCCATCATCAGCCCCATAGTGACTAGTATCAAAGCTTTAAGAAGTGCTTTCAAAATTACAACTTGTGGTTAAAAAATAGGCCTTGGAAAAAAATTTCTGGCAAGGCGTCCTTTTGCAATTGTATACTACTATGCAAAATGTTAGGTAACTCATTTTGTGGTTTTAATAAAATCAGTCTAGCCATTCTAAAAGTTTGCTTGGCTCTAATTTTTAAGCTCTATACAGATACCAAAAAAACGAAGGCTTGAATCCACTTCATGACACTAAAGTGATTTAGTAAACATGGTCCTCTCTTCACTAATTTTTCTCCCTGTCATTTTCCATATGACCTTGTGCACTAACTGTGTAGTCACTCTTACACCCAGAATAAGACACCTCGGGTAGTTACAAAATAAGACAGGAGTTACACAAACATCCTGGATCTAGGCATATTGTGAAGTGCAAGTTTATCTTTGCAATTCTGACATTGCTTTCATCTGGAGTGTTTGATTATTAATACAATCTGTATTATATTTATTATGCAGGTTAAAAAAAAGGTAATTTCTTTGCTTGATATGTGTAAGCATATTATTTACACAGTCAACCTCATATTATTTGAAAGATTTTAATAAGGTAGTTTCCTGAATTCCAGCTGCCAGCATATTAAACACTCTCTGTTGATGATCAATAGTGGGCAAGAAAATCTGAATTTCAAAAGGAATTGGTATTAAAAAAGACTTCAACTGTTAATGTGAATAGACAACACAACAGAGAAGTACTCAACAAGAAATCAACCCTAAAGACTCTAAAAACTTTGTTTTTATACTAAATTCAATACACCAACCAGCCAAATGAAATGTTAAAACTTCAGTGAGACAGGTTATAAATCTTGAAGAACATCTTGCTAAAGAGATACATACATACTACCAGAAGCAGGAATTCTGCCAGAGTCTGCAGCTGATAGATGACTGAAGCATAGAAAAAGCACTTGGTGAAGATAAGGCCATAGTCCTGCCTTCTCCATCAAGAATTCACTGCAGAAGGATATTCCCATGTGTGAGAGATCCTTTTTTATGCGGGAAAGGGTTGAAGAATGCTGTAATAAAACCTATTCTGCTTTGGTCTGAGAATAATCTACACATACAAACAGTATATGTATGCATTTGTAGATTAAACAAGGTACTTGAAACAGGTTACTACAGTCTGCTGATATTTAGAATTCTCAAGAGTTATAAGGAAAGCCAAACAAAAAATTGTGACACTGACTGGACGTTAGTCTTAAACCAACACTGGTGTTTACATCACGGGAATAACGATTTTTCCATTTTTTATTTTATTCTTTATTTAAATAGAGGCCTTAGAAATACCCAAGAAGGACCAGCAGAACTTAACTTCCATAGTAGCCAAACTGGTTGAAACCATAACTAAACCCAAACCTAACACATCATAGGGGTACACCAGGAAGAATTAATCTAGCTTTTATAGAAAAGTCACTCTTCCCACCAGTCTTAAAAAACCCAACCAAACACCACACCAAAGAAACCTCCTACCAAACACACAACTAAGCAACCACAGCAAAAAGCCCTCTCAGCTGACTCAGGGTTTAGAACACCAGAGAAAGGATAGCAATTGATCATCTCCACAACAGCAAAAAGGGCAAAGTGGAATTCCACAAGCATCTACCCTTCAACATATTCCTGAATGAAGAAATCACTATGGAAGTTTGCTTCTGTTACAATGTAATTCAGCAGAGAAAAAGTAGATGCGTAAAGAGTGGGATACTATGGGGACAAAAATGAAAAGGAAACAGTTTGAAGAGGAAATAGATAAATAAAGAATACATTCACTTATGTCCATTAATGACAATAGCATGAATGCACCTGCTGGCTCACAATGTACTTAACTGACTGACTGAGGGCTGCTGGAGGCTATTCAGATATCCAAGCTGCATTTCTAGATCTTGTGCACCTACTGCTGACCTCTGTATGGACCAGACTGATATTTCACATAATTTCAACTAGTTGGGTCTTTCTCACCCAAAGAAAAGTATGGCTGAAACTCAAAACTAGGTATGTTTCAAACTAGAGACATAATTCAAGTTATTAAAAGAATGGAAGCTAATCACTTAAGCAATATGCTTGAGCACACAAGGAGCTTCTTGACCACAGAAAGTTTTGAAAGAAGATATTTATGCTTGGAAAAAAACAACCCCTACATATAAAGCAGTACTGTAGAAGTATTTTATGCAAGAGGCAGAGAGTGGGTTAATACTCCAAGTCTGTAAAATTAGTGTATCTCAATAATTCTGTCAGAAAGTTAATTTTGAAGGTACATTGTGCAAAAATTGACCAAAAACTAAATACTAGAAAACTGATGCAAAACAGAGTAGCACTTGTTACTAGGACAGCAATGCTTTCACATAAACACAAACAATCACATAGCTGTGACTACACTGAGTAGAAGCCTTCTAATCCAGTCCTTCAGTTTGAGAAGTATATTACTCTGATCTATGAAGGAAAATTTTGAAAGTACTCTTCCACCTGCACTGCAGAAGGAAAGCATAACTGAAGCAGCCTGTGGGACCACAGGTTTCATGACATACTGATGTGTTACTATTTGAGGCAGGGAAGTTCAATGATCCATACATTTTTGCTGCCCAGCAACATGCTCACAATGGCAACCTGAGAGCAAAAAAGGCATTTTAGACTAGCTTAAAGAAGTGGTATATAGACAAAGTACATGTTCTTAATGTTAATAGAACAATGTCTATTTTAAACTGTATCTATCAGACCACAAAGAGGACACACTACTCCCAATGCTTTCATATTCATTAGATCACTATTTATATTGGTCCTTTATGCCCTCACTGAACGAATTCATTTGAGAACCGTAACTTTTAAATAAATATCTTTAATAATGTTTAATTAAACCAAGAAAGAGACAACAGAGAATGATGAAGAAGGCAAGGAGAGAGGAAGGAAAAGGGAGCCTTTTCTGCAGAATCCTTTGTTCAGTTCCTGTTCCTTTTGATATTTTTCTCCGGAGAAAAATTCTATCAAAAAACCCAACAAACACAAAATCAACCAAAACCAGTGCCACTAGTGAGCATACTCTCTGTTAGGGACAACAGTCCTAGATTTGCAGGGAAGCAAGATTAAACATAGTGTGTGCTAAATTCTTGTTTACTCAATAAAGGAGAGAAACACTTTTATCAGTACATTTTGTCTCCAAGCTAATGTTGGGTAGGAATTCCTTTCAGATAAATGTGATTTGATATCTAATTTGATTACTAATGAAATTATGATGTAAACATGGCAAATATTTGGCACTTACTTATTTGGGGTGTAAAGGGAAAAAGTCCAGATTAACTGAAGTCCCTGAAAGTCAAGAATTTTAGAGGTGTGCCATGTTATGGCCCTGAAAAGCAATATTTAAGCACAATCATATTAAATTAAAAAATAAAAATCAACATTTGCTGAAGCAAGATTTTCTTACCATTCAGTTCATGACAGTCCAGCTTGGAAAACAGACAAGTGAGAAGGGATTCTTTCATGATTGATCCTGTGTGTAATTTACATTACACACTTCATATTCTGTGCTTTTCAAATGTCTTTCCCAACATTAGTCTTTGACTCCTTTAAAAAGTCTGTCATAACAATTTGTAGGGTGCATAACAGAAAACTTGTTCTATGTATACCATTCATAGCGGAGCACGAGAAGCCCATTTCCTAATAATCCATCAATACAAGAAGATGGCAAAGGATTTACAACACTTTGATAAGAAGGGAGGCTAGCTCACTTTAAATTAATTTATATACAATTTTGTTATGATCTGTTGAGGGACCATGAAAAGACTGTATTTTGTTATAGTGAGAGAGAAAGAAGGATATTTTACTCATATCAGTGATGAAACTGGTGTCACTTTATCAGACACTCAGGTATTAAATCCACTTTTTCCATGACAATGTAAAAATCCACTGAGCAACAACCACTCTTCTTTTTTAAACAGGGAAGGACCAGAGCTCTACTGTATAGCAGGACTTGAAATGTAGCAGAATTTATTGTGAGATGTTTCAAAGTAAAAATTCAATTAATAAGACACTTTGCACAATTACTTTATGCATAAAATTAAGTCCAACATTTCTAAATCCCTCTCTTGAAACAACAATCTTCATTTTATTCTGTGTATACTGAAAAATTGAGTTATAGTTGAATACTTGGTATTCTTCAAGTGTACTTCAGAGCACACAAGTTTAAACATACATGCTGCATGCTGAAAACTCTCAGTCAAGACTTTCTGGCTAACTTTCCAAACTTTACTCCTATAATATATCCTAAAATAAGGAATATTTCAGATTTATTCCCAACTGCTTATTCTATACAGTCAGGCTATTTCAAATCTCAATAAGTACTACTATTTTTGTTCCTAACCTTTTGTATTTTTAAATTGTACCTAAGGGAACATTCCAGAATCATCAGCTGCTGGACTAAAGGCAACTTTGTGAACAGAATATAAAACCCACCAGAAACTCAGAACACTTGCAAATATATTGTACTTGCACCATCACCCAATCATCAGCCACTATCCCACAGTAAGGCAGCAAGAGATTAATCAAGAATATCATATGCAAGAACACCAAGAATTATCTCTGCAATATGTATTAGTTGGTGCAGACACCTTCTCCTGCACTACTTTCTCAGCACTTCTAATACTCCTACTCCTCTTGCTCCTTTTCCTTCAGCCCCTCATCCACCTCCTTAAATAATACTCATCGACAATATTCCTTATTAATTTCACATTTTTCCATTCTCCTCCACAAACAAAATAAATCCATAACAAACAACTCTGCATTCTAGTTATCAGATAACATACTTCAAGGTTTTACTAATTTTATTCACTGGTTTTCGTCTCTAATGTAGTGCTTGAGGAATGCAATACTGTTTTAGAAGCTTGTATGGTGGAAATCTCAATCACGTTTTGAAACTTATGATACTATAGAAATATCAGCATTTAACAAAAATTAACCGGTAATAAAAAAACATCAAAATCTGAATTATAATCAGATCATTAAAGAATCCCTGTATGCCACCAGGTGCTTTAGTTAAGAGGCTCTTCAATCAAGGAAGCACAATCTTTATTTTGCCATAGCTGCCTATAAATCCAAAAGGGAGATGTAAACATACATACACTAGACTAAACAATGGCTAAATAGCAGCCACTATTCACTCTCCCACTCATACATACCATGCAAGTCTGTGGGAAAAACTTACGATTGAAGCTAAGGAACTCAAGTAAAGTTTTCTGAAAATAACCCAGAGCTGACAAGTCAGTAGGAGGGCCTGGATGGTTTCAAGACACAGTTTTTAACCAAGATTTAGACTTTCAACTGCGGGGTTTTTTTGTGTGCATGTGTGTGCCTTTTTATTTTTTTAACAAAGATTTACATCCTATCCTTGGCTAAATTACTTATAAATTAATCAAATTAATTACTGAGTGGATAAGCAAGATACTGGACAAGACAGAATGAATTGTCAGCCAGCAAATATGGTCTATGCTGTTTTAAACAAATACTTCAGTGCTGGTTCTAATGGGTCTGTAGGACACAAACACATTAGAAAACTTATAAAGATACTTCTTCCAGAACAGTGGATGCATGTACATTTTGAGATTTTGGCTATTTGGAGTAAATCTAACTGAGATAATCAACTTCTGAAAATGACATTTCAATTTTGATTCTTGTCTTGATAAAATGTTTCTTACACCCAGACAGGTACTAAATTTGATAACTAAGTTCTGTGTAAACAGGGATGCAATTTCATGTAAATAGTGATGATTCCTCTGAGAAATAATGTTCACATAAAAAAAAATAAATAGGAAATCTTGTTTGTGTAGTACTTAGGTCACCCAATCACCAAACATTGAAAGAGTTTTTGAAATCTCCAGAAATGTTAACATTTACCTGGGTGCACAGATTATGTAGTTAATTTGATGACATTTTTGTCTCCCTAAAAGTTGAACAGGGCTATAAAAATTGAAGCATTAATACAGACTTTTCCTGAGTAAAAGAGAAAAGTAAGCTGGGTGAAGTCTATTGTCACTCAATTTTACAAACTAATTTAAATTTAACTAACTTCTGTATTTTCTAAGTACAGGTAAATATGATGTATGTGCGCCTTTGTGTACTTCAATAAAACTGGCACTGTGCTTAGCATTCAAAGTCCTACCCACAGAGAAACTTAGATCATATTCTATTAACAGTCCCATACTTTAAGTTATGTGCTGTGTCTCTCATATTCTGCAAAATATAAAACTATCCCAGATGTGTGCTAAGAACTAGTTCCAAAGTAAAAGAAAACTTTTTAATTAAGGAAACATTGACTTTTATGGTTGCAAATCAGAAGAGCATTTTACTAAATGCTTAGCCTGTAGATTATGCTTCTTTAATTCACAAATTGACTGCACCAGGTCACCTTTAAGTAATGGAAATCTCTGTTTAAACATTTTTTTGGCAATGGGCACAAAGCATTAGATCTCATTTCCAAGACTTACCAGCTGGGTTTTGTCATTAACATTTATTAACAATCTAAGATACGGCTTTCAGCGTCTAATCCTCACTACACAAATGTTTTGTGTAGTTCTCTAGAGAGCTTTGGTGTGACAAATTACTGGCACAGATTACAGCCCTGTGGCTATTCACCAGAGGCAACACAAAATTAACATGGTACTAATCCAATTCAAACAAGAAATTGGTCAGACTATGCACAATTGCACAAATCATCTGAACTAAAGCAAATCTAGAATTCCTTAAGCTACAGTTTCCAAATTTATATTTAAAACACAGTAAGTTTTTTTATCAGATTTGCTTCAACTTTTATTTGGCTCTTTAAAGTCACTTAGTCTATTGATAAAGGTTTTAAGTACAGATGAAGCACAGGAGTATAAAAACCACAAGAAACTGCATTGAAAGGGTTTGTTCTGTTGTAGAAATTTTAGGTAGCATAATCCACTGCACATGCCAACTTATTTCATGGTTCAGACTTTCCGCAAGAGGTTCAGTTGAAACCATCAACACATATTAATGAATTCAGTTCACCAGGTCTTTGGTGATGAAATTTGTAACAAAAACCTGATAATGATATACATTAGTGTTAGTGTGGCAAGTGACAATCTTGGCTTTTAATCTATGGGAGATTTTAAAACATGGCAAGAAAAAATAGGCTCGGTATTTCATGACTGCTGAAGAAATCTTTATCAGAGGAATAAGATTTATATTCCTCCTATCACCTTCTCAAGCATAGATGTTTCACAAATTGTAGAAGACTCCTTTTATCCCTCGGCAAAAAAGGTACAATTTGAAGGCTGCAAATGAAGGTTAGTTTTGACTTACTAACTAAAAATCATTGCGGTGTGCATTGACTCTCTTCAAACATAAATACAGACTAAAGAAGCACTATAAACTAGAAGAACACGGGCTTAACTTCTTATTCTCCAAAACCTGAATATTCTATCAGTAGAAATGAAGCAGGCACCATAATCTTTAAGAAAACCCAACACTGTTCCTCAAGCTGGAAGTAGGTGTGAACACAGGCAATAAAAACCTTTTACTAAATATGAATACTGAAGGTCTGTGCTCACGTCAAGGTTCATGAATCAATTGGGATTAATGATCTACTAATTTGTTTGTCAGGGCCAATGGAAGTGCTAGCCATTCTTAAGCACATCGTTTAGCTAATGTTTACTGGAATTCACGAAAGACTGATGATGACAAAACACAACATATAATACAGATTCAACAAGGATGAAGCTGCTACTACTGCATGTTTAAACAGTAATTTCAAGTCAAAAGTATATAACTGTATCTATATAGATGCCCACAGACACCTAAGAGCTCTGTCAAAACCTAGAAGCAAAATAGCATATTACATTAGTATGAGGTTAGAATTTCTAAAAGCAGAGAAAAATTTCACATCCAGTGTAAGTTAAGTTTTCTTCATTTTATGTATTCATCAAAACTTAAGCCCTTATTTCTAAAAGTGAAGATTTGTTTCTCATCTTTACCCTTCATTCATTATACAAATAAAATACAAAACAGTTATGTAACTGACCGAGATGGTTGGGATTGTGGCAAAATATTTTCCTGGAAGAGCTGATGCAGAATTATTTGGAATTAAACTAAACCTTTTATTTTTCTAATCACGTCTGCTTTTAAACAGTTCAGCCTTCTTTGCAGGTCTGAGCCTTGGTCTTTCCTGAGTTCAAAGTCAAACACAAGCCAGTTTTGCTGTTCTCATTTTTGTTAAAAGCACAGCTGAGAGCTTTACTTCGCAAAAACAAACACTAATAACATGAAAACAGTAGTTAACAGTAATCCCAGCAGCTTCCAACACAACAATAACTTGGTTGTCTCATATGACCAGTGAAAACCTGCATACCTGTTTTAACCTTGCAAGTTCTTTCAAAGCCCTTGTCCACTGTTGTTTGTAGTGAAGCTTTGACTTGGTAGCTGACTCTAACTTTCTTTCAAGTTCAACCTAAAAGCAATTAAAATCATATCAGCTGAAGCAATAAAAGCAGTAACAATCACTGAAAGATGTATATATACAAAGGGTCTGGTTTAAGAAAAGTGTTTATGTAGCATAATATACAACATCATCTAAAGCTGTTATACACTATAACATAAATATTATGGCACAAGAACATTTTCTTGTTTAAAATATAACCTTATTTTTATTGGATGGCCGTCTATACAAAGAAAAAGATTAGTTTTTAGCACTAAATCTGCTGATGTAACCTTAAATTTAAGATTCTTAGATCAGCCATCCCCTCATCCTTTTTTTACTCAAAGTAAGGTTATAAACACTAATTTAATGAAAATGCTGATGGATAAATCTCTCTTAAAAAGGTACATAGATTTTTTTTTTAGTTTGCTGGTGGAAGATATGGCCTACATTATTTTCTCTGAAATACCCATCTGCTCCAGCCATTCTTTAAAATCTCTGTATCTAGTGTGAACCTATGATCTTACCAACTAAATAATCCTCAAAAGTTTCTACCGCTAAAAAAATTCATTTCGTTATCTGTGCAAAAATTTTGTATTCAAAGACAAATGAAAATATTTATAAACACAATTAAAAATTAAGTATTTTTCACATCTCTGAGGAAGTACTTTTTTGAATCTGACAAAAATTATTTTCATTAAACTTGTGAAGATCTTAAAGAACTGGTTTGTTTAGTTCATCTAACAAAAATAGGAAATCTAAAAATATTTAATCTAAGAGCTTAAAAAGTCTGTAGAAACACAAAAATACTTTGTATCAGTTGCTTGCATTATTTGAAGTTATTAAAGCACAGAGCAACATACAGACTGAATACAGACAGGCCATATTAGTGAGTATATTTTGTGCCAAGAAGACTGGCCGATTTTTTTTTCAGCTTATTTCACCAACAGTTTTACTCAAATCTCACAATAACTCTGAGCATTAAATGACCATATCTGTGGCTTTAATTAAATTCTCTACTGTGGAAATATATTGCTTTTAAGCAAATCAACTTATGACAGCGATTCCATTTTATTGATAAGTGACACAACCTCTTTGCAGAAATACTTAATTATGAAAATGCAAATAATGGAAAACCAGTTTGAATTAATCCTCAAGAAAATCATCATCTTTCTTTAGTTTTTTAAACAGAATGTTCAGAGACCCCATCATAAATCATTATTCATATATAGGTTACGTTTTTTTCCTGTGTTAGAGGCTAACATTACTGCTTCCTCTATAGAAATAAGGCCACTGTTGATGTTATTTGTGTCTGAATATTTAAACTCTGAAGAAATTACTGGAAAAAGTAAACCAAAATGGACAAATTAACATTTCATCGCACAGTAGTATTCTACATCCCTTTTATCAGTGAACACACCATTGTGACAATTTTTAAGTAATAGAAAAATCCAACATACCTTTTCTAAAGTGAGAAGATTTATTTCTGATTGTAGCTGGATTTCTGGTTTGCTACTTTGCTGTTCTTTGTATTGCTGGAACTCCTTCTCCAAAGTCTTATGCTTATTTTCTGCTTCAAAAAGCTACAATAAAGAAACCAAAATGCAAGTTAGCAGAAAAGCCCATTCACAGACAAATAATTAGAAGACAGAATTTAAGTTACTTCTTAGTCCTTGGAACAAACATTTTACTGTCAATTATCTGATATAAAACAGACACTGAAAGTTACACATTCATAATTAATGATTTCTTGATGATGGCACACAGCAATGTTTTAATAGCAAGAGTTTTAAGGAGGATCTTTGCTCAGTACTGGAAAGAAAAAAACAAGTCTGTCCTCATAAACATAAGATCAAGATTTATGCGCATTTTTGTTCACATTTCTAAAACAACTTGCAGAAGAAATACAGAAAGCATAATACTAAGATTTACACATCTTTTGAAGAAAGCCAGTGTTATCTACTATATGAAGTTTTATTACTTACTCAATTTCACAGCATAACATTTTTAGGAATGTCTGCGAAAGGAAACGACTAATACTTTGTACAGCCAAATGATTTAGAAGAAAGCCTAAAGTAGAAAGGCTTCAGTGACTAAGGACTTAATAATGAGTACCTCTGCCCTCACAGTATTTCCACAGTTTCAAGAAGATTTTTATAAAGAGAGTGCTTTGCTTTTCACATACAATGGGTAATTTGAAAAATGGTGCCAATACACAATTACTTGCTACAGAGAAAGGAATGAAGTCAAAGGTTTAACAGCATTTTTTATAATATATTAAAAATACTAAGAACTTTTTGTAAGGTTTTCTTCTTCTGTTAAATATTACTCAGCTATAAATACCTTAATACACCTGATGGAACTGAAGTATTCCATACTAGAAAATGATCCCATGCGCTGATCTTGTATTTATGTCCAACTAGATAATGCAAGTATTTCATGAATTCTGTCCCACAGTTTAAATACTGGGTGAAAATGCTTTAGACAACTCATTTCTGTTTCAAAGCTAACAATTTCTACTAGTACAATAATAGTTTAATTCTTTGGATCTTCTAATTGGGTCAGCTTTATTTTTCTCCCAGATTTCTGCTTTTTGCATTTATAATTGTTACAGAATGGACGTAAGAAAGCAAAGATATTTCCTAGGGAGTGATACAAAAACAGAGTTTGCTGTCATTGTTTTTCTCACAGAACTACAATAACCTATTGAACTTGAACAAAAGATACTGCTGTTTAACACCTTTCATTTTTACCTATTTATTTTTAAAACAGACAGAGACATAATGCCAAAGACAATAACTGATTTCTTTTGCTATTAGAAATATCAGCTCTCCCTGGAACTTCAATAACAATGTTTAATTTCTTGTTTTGTTCTGGAAACACTTTCAAAAACTGAATATCTTATGAGACCTCAGAACTGTGGACATGAGGAAACTATAAAAATCCCACAAATAAAGCACAACTTCCTTATTCAGAAAGTAAGTTGTTCCTCAAGGTGAATGCTTCAAGGATCTCCTCTTGTACATAGTGGGGCTTACCTCAAAACAGGTTGAATTCTAGAGATCTTTAGGTGTCTAAGTGTAGAAATTGTGTACTGACAAATCCCTTTAAAAGGTATGGAATAAGACTACTTATTCCAGAATATTCTGTGTTAAAAAACCCAAAACAGTCACACAGACAAAAAACTCCACATCCAAAAAGGTCTTAAAGGAAGAGATTCATCTGGTAGCAACAAACTTTCTGCTTGTGTACATTACAAAGAGCAGGGCCCTAGAGTGAAACTCCAAAGTAAGCAAACAAAATCTCACCCCCAACAAAGCAAAAGAAAAAAGCCTGTCTCATGCACAATATGTGGCAACAAACATCACATATTGAAGCGTAGCAGGAACAGCACAGAGGAAGACAGCCAGGATGCTCCGGTAAAAATGGCCTTACTACAAAACAAGAGAAAACATAGTGGGGCTTGTGTTTGGAAGAGAAACAGTATGACAGCCATCTATGTAATCAGCAACAGTATGTTGCACAGGCACTAAAGGCGCCTTCGTAATTAGTAAGAAATGTGCTTAAAATTAACAAAAAGAAGTTTTTAAATATAAAAGACATAATTAAATTTCAGAACTCACTGCCATAGAATGTTGCAATACTAAATACTTTTTTAAAGGAATCATATGAGATCATGAAGAAAACTTTCATTGGCGGCTACCGAGTTTGAAACTGATTCTGGCAAAGAGTACATATAACCCTTGATGGTATTGCTGCATATACCAAAACTGCATTTTTTTCAGAGTCTCACTTCCTTTTTTTTTAATCCTCTAAATCCAGCCATTGCTGCACCATAATACTGAGCTAAGTGATCTTCGGTCTGACAACTGTATGTCTGTTCTGAATAGGAAAAATAAAGTGATTGTGAATTTATTTTATTTAGATTCTATTTTATTTAGAAAAGGTCTGTTGAAGCTAAAAATGGTCAGTGGGAGCTGAAAGAATGAATAATTAAGAATACTAGCTGGTGGCATTTGGCCACTTGAACAAGAGCTACTGGCAGCTGCCAACAGCACATAAAATGCAAAAGCGATCTGCTTATCACATTGAATAGGACTGCATTCTGCAGTTTCTTCATCTCGATTCAGTGAGTGCTCTGAAGTAGAATACTCAAAATAATTATCTTCAAGGTTAGCAACATTTTTGTATTAGCTACATTTAAAAAAAGTTCACTGTACTGCGGTTAACATATGCTAACAAGTAAAGAAGTATGTTAATAACAGTATTTATTACAGAACTAAAAAGCTCACAAAAATCTATTACAACTCTTCTTCAAACAGTGAAAGCTAATACTGGATTGTCACTATCACATATCAGACACAAAAAACACCAAAGTAAGTAATTAATCTACATAAACAAAATACTTTTCAGAACACTTAAGCATTTGTAAGATTTAATCTACTTAATAACAAATTATGTGTCTAATGCTATAACAGCTAAAAAAAATAAGTACTAACTTTTACAGTTTACTTTAACAGTCAGGAAAAATGTCTAGACTATCCTTGTTGTTAGTGCCAAAGTTAGCTTACAGGACAACAGAACACGGTCTAAATTTTCTGTTTAGAAAGTACTACTCTCAGAATAGAAGACTGCTATAACAAGAGAGTTTCCCCTTCTGTCCCAATAAGGATAACAGAAATACTCTTTTGCAATAGAAGAATAAAACTAACTGCATGGTCAAACTACTTAGATGTTAATCAACAATAATTATTTAAGTTACTGAAATGTACACTGCTGTTCAGGCTCTTCACGTAATGTAAGCTTTTAAACGAAACTTGATTTTCAACATTGAAAAAATAATCACAAGCGCTACACTGCAAACTGGTCATACAACTGAGCAAGACTGATACAGATGGATCTCAGCACATAAATACCAAATTTAAATAAAATGTTTGTTACAAAGTTGCCAGAACACAATTGCCTCCAAATCACTACTGAACTTGGTATTCTTAGAAAAATCCTCACTTTTATTGTGTACATACCTGATGATGTAAGCGAAGCTTGTCTTCTTCCAGCTGTTTGATTTTTGACCTTTCTAGCTCTAGCTGGTGTGCACATTCCTCCCTGGCTCGACGCACAGAATCCTGAAGCACCTGCAGGTTTCGTTCATGCTCTGCTTGCAGCTCCTTCTTTACTCTTTGAAGCTTAAAAAGAGATACATATTTACATTAATCCATAGGAGTGAGAGCTTCACTTGAAAAGCCTTACAACTGTTACTGCTATTCATGACAGAAAAATTGTTATTAATTTTTGAAATTAAACAATAAGATTGTTAGTTAAACTGAAATTCAGTAAGAACATGTATAGTGAGCAGCTGGACAATCTGCCAATTATTGTATTTGGGCTACAAATATACTCTTGCTTGACTACTGTACAACAAAGCTCTCGGGAGCTCTTCTGTACAATCTAAATGATTCTACTTGATTGCTCAAGGCAGGTTTCACTTCCACCTTCCTACTACACAGTGAAAAGCTTAAATACTCCAATTCACTGCAGAGAGTGTGAAAGTCACAGCTACAGCCAAGAAGTCTTTAGGTCAGTGAGACTGTACTGCTCCAGCTGAGCATATTGAGATAATTTCTCATCAAGATAAACAGAAGAACAATCCTTGACACGTTTGAACTTTCTAGAAAGATGCTACTGTCCCAGATGACTGCTAGCTGAATAGAAACTTCTCCAGTGTCCTGTTTCTCAAACTGTAATTTGCTAACTGAACACTACATCATTTTGACCAGATGTTTTTTGAACCCACTGATTTTTATAATCTCTAGCTCTCAGGTTAGAATCTTACTAAACTTTGAGAAAGTTTTTAGAAAAATCTACATAAGATTCAAAATAACTACTTCTACTCAGACTGAAATGCACTTGGCCAAACCTGAGCACCAAATTTTGTTCAGATTTTGTTGCACAGATGCTGAAGTCAAAACACTATTTACAGCACAAACTGCATCTTGAGGTACAGACAGCCAGGGTACTAAACAGAATACCAGCTCAGCTGGTGAATTTCTGTGTTGGGAATTATCAATTTGTTACAAGCACAGAAGGCATTAGTAGGCTAGAAAAATTGATTTGAGTTACAAAGAGGAAAGATAAAGTTTAGCTGTTTGGACAGCTAAAACACCACAGTATTTTACCTACATAATTTTGAGTTTGTTCTGAAATACAAGAATAGACAGTTTATTTTCTCTTTCCATATGACCAGCACCCCTGAAGTCACACACAGTTTGCCAGATTGGAGTTGTTCAGTACAGTGGTAGTTACTGGTTTCTCCTGCATCCTCTTTTACCCTGTCACTATTGGAAAAAATAAACAGAAGTAGGAACTCTGAAAATGTTGGATAACAAAACCTGAAGTTTCTCCCAGATCTTCCTGTCACCTTCTTGTATTTCAACAAACAATCTAGCAATTACTTCTTGAAGTGAGGCACTCTTGTGTATGTGTACAACACTCACCTGGCAGTGCTAAACTTAAAACAGAGATATGCTAATGTTACACAAATGTCTGCACTGACATTAATTCTGTCAAGAATAGAAGGTTTACAGTTCTGTAATCCTAGCAACCCATTTAAAAGTTCACTGAATTTCTATTTCTGTAAAAAAGTGTAGCTGTAACAAAACTTGGCTTAATTGCTAGTGTTCCTCTGCATATCACTATGAACATGTCTAGTTAGTATCTTATACACAAAGCACAGCTGTCACTATTTGAAAACTCAAACCTTATAGAAGTAGCTAATGCAATTACATTGTTTAATACAACCAGTTCTTACCTCCGATTCAGCACTAAAAAGCTGTCTCTCTCGCTTATCCAGATCTCTCAGGGTTTTCTGAAGCTGTCCTTCCAAAACATTATATTCTGCTACCTAAACAAAGGATGGAAAAAAGTATAAAATATTGATAGCTTTTATTTTAAAATTTCTATATAAAAGAAATATCTAGCTCTTAAGAACTTGCAATGGAGTACTTACTTCTAACCCATAGGCCACAGAAGGGTTTTTTGACTAGGCAAGTAAAATGCAGTCAAAACAGCTCCCATATACAGCAAAACTAATCTAAGGAAATTTTTAACAAATATGCTATGATTAAAGGCTACTTTTAATTCTTTTGCACTGTTGTAGACTAGCTGCATGCATATCAGTAGCTGCAAAGGTTAAAGGGTTACAGACCCTTTGATGCATGTTACCAAATACCTTGTTAGATTTATAACAATTTAGACTTTCTGCAAATATAAGGAGGAATTTCCTCACCTTTTTCTTCACTAATGCCTCTCTCTCTCTGTCTCTTTTCTTCCATTCCTCTGCAAGTGCTTGCATATGGACCATTTCCTTCTTTTTAAGCTTTTAGAGGAAAAAAAAAAGAAAATCCCAAACCAGATCAAAGTTGCTGAAATGCACCTTTAGAGTACTAGCAGATCTACGTCTTGAAGCAAAAGTGTTTAGTATGCTGACTTGTATAACTCAAGATATGATTCTGATAGTGAAAGACATCTTAAACTGAAGTACAAAATGTAAAGTAAATGCACGTTTGAGAAAAATATCCAAAGAACGACTAGATTTTCACTACCTTTTCAAAATAAATAAACAAAAACACATAGAACAACTTCAAGAGTAGACAGCAATGGTTTTTGAGATGCAACTAACAGAATACAGAATTAATATTTAACATCAATAATTTGAATGTTGAATCTATTGTACTTTATAAAGAGTAATGGAAAATTGTGAAGATGGTATTCTGCAGTTCAAACCCAGCACTTTCTTCACTTACTTAAGAATTAACCTTCTTCCTTAAGTAAGAGCATGGAATTTGTGAATGGAGTAGTTTACATCTGAAGTTTTAATATCCTGTATAAGTAAAATCTAGTTCTTACTTGAAATGCTAAAATAAAATATAATTAAAGTTATTATCTGTATCAATTCTACTAAAACTTCTCTGGCAATCACATACTTTAGGTAATAAAAAACAGAGCAAAAACCTGATTTTCAAAAATGTCCTCTTGCATTTCTTTCCACATTTCTAACTCCAATGCTGCTTTGTATTCCAGAGTTTCTCGAGGTTCTGGATGGTCTTCTGGGGCACGGCAGAGCTGAGTGTGAGGGACATGCTGCTGCTGACCAGCACCTACATCCTGATATAATAAGAGTGGATTTTTCATTGGAACCTCAAGTTGTCAAAGACATGTTCAAAGGAAAAAGAAAAGATTTATATAAAATTTACTTGAGAAGAATCTGACACCATAACTTCTTGCACTTTGACAAGTCCGTAGTCTTCCAAGGTGATGGCATATGAAAGCTCTGCTATTCTGGTGCCTGACCTGTAAATAGCATTAGAATGTTATTTTAATAAAAACTGCCTAAAGATACAGAAAAAGAATTGTAAGACAACACCCAAAACAGCAAAGCTGAAGTTGCTCTGTGCAAGCTCAGAATCTCTAAACAGCTGCCCATGTGAGAGCCCAAACATGCTCTCCTATACATATTGTTAAGTTAGGGCCTAGTTTATGAATTAATGGCAAGCCTTCTGACTTAAACCTGGCATTGGAAACCTATTTAACTAACAAATTACTATAATCAACACATGCCTGCAATGAGGGAATAATCCAAAATTGTACCTACAGTCCTAAATCTTTCTAATGATGTAACTGTTCATATACAGGCACTGCTGCTGACTTCAACTTAAGATACTCATTAAATTTCCTTACCTTTCCTTGTTTAGACTTTAACAGTAACCTTCTAGTTATCCACAATATAAGTAACTTAGCATATAATTTGTGGTAAAACATCCTTGGATTTCTACAAACACATTTCTGGAAGCTTCAGCATAGGGAACTGGCAACTTCAAATCACAAAGAGGTTAAAACACCTACCTGCCCTTGCACAGTGAAACAATACCTATATAACAGATATTTTAATAAATTAATCTGAAAGTAGTTGTGGTTTCTGCTTAAGAACAGTTTGTTTCCAACTGCCTCATCTCTAGTCATAGTCAAACTGTAACAAACAAAGCCAGTTCTTTGCACAGAAAGGTATTAAGAGAAGGAACAGAAAGTCATGTAACAGGAAACAACCGAAAGTCTCACGTGAAAGTACACTGAATTGTAGACCTTAGTCAAAACAAAACCTCTCATTTCAGTCATAATCACTCAGAAAGGCACAATCACTTGTCACCTGGAAGCTGCAGAACATATCAAGCAACAAGATGCTGAAAGAATTAACCACAGCTGTAGTTTTCACAGAAATTCACTTTCAGCAAATATAGATTAGATGACACTAAAATGCTTTTTACAAGGGTGCAGGCTTACTTCTATACTTCTATTTGCAAAGGAAAAAAATCCAATAAATGCTTGTACTTCACTTAAAATAAATTGCTGCATTAAATTCTTAGAACTTTCCATTGGCTACTAACTAAAAAAGAAAACAAGATTTGCATTAGTCGACCTCAGAAATCCGAGTAAATGATTCAACTAGTCTGTTGAACATACCCGTGTAAAAATGTTACACCAACAAGAGCAAGGATAAGAAGGGGTTAGCACAGCAAAACACAGACCTGATTACATTTTGAGAATGCCATCTAGTGGTTATGTTTTATACAAAACCAGGTTTCATTTAACTAATGGTAAAAGTATGAAGTTTAATGTATAGTGAGACCTTAAAATAACTCTTCACAGAATCAGGCCATGCCAGCTTTCCCACAGAAGTTTAAGCAAAGCCAGAGGTTAATTTCTTATTAAGTTGGGAGGAGAGGAGACACAAGTCACTAACATGAAATTTCCTGTGAGTTAAATATAAAATGCATTTTCTAAAATCTGTTGCATTAGCTGTTTAAAACTGACCTCAGTCTTAATAGCAATTACGTTTATTTTTAAGGGTATAATCAAATTCCATCATTACAAAGAAAAAAGGAGGGTCTAGACACTGATTGTAAACACTAATCATTTTCAACAAGGACACAGGACAGAAGTAACTACCAATCAAAAGGAAAAATACACACACACACACATATATATGTAAAACCCCAGCACTGCTCCATGTAAATGAACATTTGTTTTCAGACAGAGTATTAGCTAATACTGCTCCTTCTGAGGTACACAAGCTGAAACCCCTGCTACTATCCTGAAACAGGAGACATCTCCATTCTGTGGGTGCATCTGTCCTCCTAACTTTCACCAAAGTCAGTTAGTTGTATCTAAAAGCATACTATGGACAAACGATGTTAATATTATGGAATATCACCCTTTATATAATTAAGTAACTTACTTTTGGAAGTGCCTCAGAACCTTTTTTTCAATTGTTTATTTCTTAATGTGTCTGTAAAATTTAACTCACCCAGGATCATGATTACATAAAGGCTTATTACAACGACTTTGGCAGTAGTGTATACACTGCTCAGTGTGAAGAGGCAATTTAGCTTTTCATCTTTTGGATGCCTATTCCCACCTCTGCATACTGCAGTACTCTGCAGCCTGTTTACCTATTCAAAAAGCTATGCAGGGAAAGCTGTTTTTCAGAGAAACACTAAACAAACAACTCTAGAAAACTTGCTACAGAGCTAAGTATTTTTAAAATAGTTTTACCCTTGTGCTGCTGCGAAACTGACTGTTTCATTACAAGTCTGACGCCAGCATTGTTCACCATTCCCACCCAAGAAGCGGGTCTTTTCTGAAGCCAAAACATTTGAGAGCTGAAGCCTTGCCATTCCTAGAAGTAAGTCTTTGGCTGTTTTATCCTTGTGCCACAATTCAACCAGCAGAGGCAATCTGAAACAAAGAAGTGATCTTTGTGTCAGGCACCAAAATGAAAGAGGAGGCATTCTTATTCCGAAGAACCTCATGCTCTGGAAGTAACTTCTTAAACCAGTGATGGTTACAAAAGTCAAAATATGAGTTGGTTTTACTGCCTTTCACTGAGAGGAATGAGACTGACTGACTTTGTATCTTTTCAATCACTTGGTTCAGATTATCATTCCTTTCTTCAACTGGGGACTAACAATGTTACAATGAGTGACAGACAGAATAGTGCTAACACAGATTGATCACCTTAATTTATAAATACTTACAAAAGAATTTTAGCCATTGCCACTTAAAATACAGCACCCCCAGCACTACTTTAAAAATACTGCTATTTTGATGATTTTTTTTACATCTTAATAATTTCTTGAAATCTGGTGGAACTATTAGGAGAACTGCTTTACAGCCATCAACACTGCAAACTCTTTTCCAGGTACCTGCTGTATTTTTAAAGATATCATATAGACATTGCATATTAAAAAGAAAAGATTTTCATAATTCAAGAGGTACTTTGTCAAAAACGATGCTATCAAGCTTCACTTTTAAAATTTATGGCAATTGTACTTGTTTCTGTAAGCAACAATACCTAAGTATGTAAGAGACAAAATCAAGAACTGTAGAATTCCTGACTTTAAATGATAATAGAGAAACTGGAAGAGTAAGCTATCAAGTATTTATTTGCATTAGTCCTTGAATTATTTACTAAATTCTAGCCCTGATAATCTTAATGTGACTGCATTTACAACAACATCTAGAAAAGGGTAATTAAGATTAAAAAATTGCTAATTACTACCTGAAGAATGTATCTTGAAGCTGATGAGGCATAGTTGCAAAGTCAAATGCACAATATGACTTTGGAAGAAAGACTTCCATGTTCTTTCTAACTTCTACAGGTGGACTTGTCATAATAGGTGCTGCACTGCCAAAAAATGGGTACGAGTACCTAATAAAAACAATAAAAATAATACTTTTATGAATAGATAACTTTTTTGTACCTCTGCAACAGGACAACCAGTTTACACATCATTTAGTAAAGCATAAAGCATCAAAGTTTGAGAAATTTATACTAGTACATTCAACAATAGAACTTAGCTCTCAAGAATTCACATGGTCATTTACTTCAGGAACAATGCAGCTTCTTTATATTGGCTGTTGCTTTAACAAAAGAAGTTTTAATAACCTGTTTATTCACAACCAGATGAATTCATATTTTACTAGAACTCTGCAATTATTACATAAATTGAGCAGACAAACAGAAGAAAAATTTATACTCACATGCAGATTGTTCCTTGAGAACATCTGTAACTATACTTAAAGTTCAGACTAGACTAACACGCAATAACTGATAACAACGTATACATATACACAGTGTCAGAACCATTAGAAATTTCATTAGCTTTTTCATTTCCACAGTTTAATTGACAGAAAGGCAAGTCAAATTATTTTACCAATATGACTTAAAATGTGGCCTGAAACTACTCCACTGGCACATTTCAGTGTATGATAAAACTGTAACAAAGGGGAGGTCACGAAACTCTTAAACTTCATTTTGCTCAAACTGATGATGCCAGCTGTCAGCTAAGCTCCTAATAAAATCAAATGATGCCTCTATATATAAAAATTGCACTCTCCACTTTTTGTGAAGAGCTGTTGAAAGAGCTTGTTTAGACTGGAATAAAATAATGCTTCCAATCTACAGTGAATATGCAATTTTTTACCCTGCGACTTTTCTTAATGTTCATGTATCTGGATGTTTCTCCAGATACATTTCTTCAGCTTCCTTCCATGTTCATCTGACTGACTATAAAAATTCAAGAGCAAAAAACAAAAAAACCACTATGTGTTGTTACTGTTCTGAAACAAATTAACTATTCAAATGTTACATAAAAGATTTTATGTGGCAAATTGCATCCATTGTACATTGCTTTCAGCATGCTATTTACTAATGTAGCCAATATGGAAAGACATTAATGATGAATGCCATAGTAGCCGTATTTTAAAATATTCTAGCCCTACATCTCATCCACACCTTTTCAACCTAGTTCAGACAAAATCTAAACCCCATGATCCACCACCACAACTAGACTTCCCAGTGACTAGTTAAAACTGTATGAATCAAGCTCTGCCAGAAAAGAGGTAGAGCAAATGGAGAGGCAACTCCCTGGTCAGAAATCCTCAGAAATTTGACTGAATCACCATTTAAAGATACATTTTATCACAAACATCAAAAGCACCCTGGTGGAAATGAGAAGACAAATTGTAAAAACTATTATTAATCACTCACTTCAAATACACCATCAATAATTGCTATAATGAAAGTAGAATTTCTTTTTTAAACCATCAGAATCATCCCTGTATTTACAAGTCTCTTAAAAATGCATTTAACTACACTGATTCTTCATTAAAACTAGAATGGATTTCCTTTGGATTCACACACAAACCAGTGGTCTCTTACTAAAACACTGTAAAGAGTTCTCGGTGGAATGTGGAAAATTACAAAACCAAACAAACAAACCAAACCAAACCAAACAAACAAAAAAACAAACCAAAAAAACCAAACCAAAAAGAAGAATCAGTTCATTGATAAGCTGGAAATGTAGCCAGAAAGATTTACTACCAATTATAGCAAAAGGCAACAATCCTTAATGCTCAGTTTAGTGATAAGACAGATGAACATTCTAAAGTATTTTGCTACTGAAAATCATCTACATTTTAAAAGGCATGAAGAAGCAGAGAGGCACTATGCCACCAGCAATCTCTCAGATTATGAAGGCTTTGTATTTTCCAAGAATAACAAAAAAAATTGTACCTTAAAATGCAATTTATTGGAAAACCAACTTCCAGACCACGTATACTTCTTAAGTCTATTGAAAAGCAAAAATGGTGAGAGGCTGCTGGAATGACAATCTTCTGTGCTGACACAGGCTCAGAAGAACTGGACACACCCACAGGGTTAGGCTGAGATATCGCTACTGGACCACCAGCTGTGTTATCAGCTAAAAGCACAAAAGAGAATTCATGTGCATTTTCTATAACTTGTTCTGCCCAAAATAACAAAATATGTCAAAGATTAGTGTCACATTTTAAATGCAAGTAGAGCAACTGCTTCCCTAAGAGATTTCTATTCTTTGTAAAATAAATGAGTACTGTGAAAAATAACCACTCCTTCTGTAAGTTACTGCTTCCAAAGAAAAAAACACCAAAAACCCAATACACTTTAAATCTTCTTACAGGATTGTAATATTTTTCCTTTCTTTATTAATCTTTGAAGCTATGTAAGGTTTAACTCACCAATAAAAGTTTACAATAAGATCAAAGAAATTAAATTCTTCAGAAAGATGGTGTATGACCTCAGTTTATATAAATTTTTCACAGTCAACTTGAAGGCATGCATAGGAGAATAAATAGTTTTAGAATTTTAGTGCTTTTTAAAATTAATTAACTTCTTTAGGGGAATTACAAAGACAATCAAATTAACAGGTCAATTGTGCTCATGTAAGGCAGCATCATCCTTGGCCCCCAGCTTTTAGTTTGGCCCCACATTTTAGTTTGAAGCAAACTAAAATGTGCAAAGCACATCTGCTTCTGTCACAGAACCCACATACTGTGGCATCCATTTTATAATTTAAAAAGCAGAATCAACATTGAGTGCCTGCCCAATTGCATCCAGGCTTCTCGTATCCTTACAATGAGACCCAATATTGCCTTCAGAGAGTAAAACAAACTAAAGTCCCACAGACAGGTCTCCAAGAGGCATTCTTGCAAAATGTTCAAGACATTTTGTTTAAGACTTTGAGGGCTATTTAGGCTACCAAGCCCCTACAAAATGAGGGAATGAAAATATCAGATAAGAACACAACGGCCTTTTGTAAGTGCTTCTTGTTCTGATACTGCCTTCATAATTATTTAAACCATTTTCACTTTTGTAATTTTTAAAGAAATATATCATTACTAGCATTGATTTTATTCTTTCCTCCTGTATCCTAAGTGTTTCCCTTGCATTAAGAGTAATATTACAAAAAAGAAAAATGCTGTAATACTTCAACATCAGCTAGTTAACACAATGTATGAATGAAACTATTTTAAGTGATTCAGGTAGAATATCAGAAGATTGCTTGGTGCAAAGAATTGGCTGAATGGAATTTAAAGGTCACACAGCTTTTAAGTACATACAGCTTACTGTTAAAATCCATTTAAGTTGGTTGTATAGTCAAATTTCATTTAATGTACTAAATTTAATAAATTTTGCCTTACTGGGATTTTGCAGATCTATCAGAGGTGACTTTGCTCTGCTCTGTGATTTCGAAGTTGGAAGCTCTTCAAAACACTGTTTGCTAACCTCTTGAGCGCAGCCAGCCACCAGTCCTGAAAGAAAAACGTGAAATGACACGTTTTACATCTTAGCAAAACAGAATTATAAAATTACTATTAATAAAAAAGCACAATCCTGGATTTCCTAACCAGAGATTCAAACCAGCTGCTGGGTTCACAATACTTTCTTTTTACATTCCATATAAAGGACTTAATCCTTGCTTAGATAAGATCAGTTAGGATTAAAAGAAAATTTGTCTGAATTAGCAGATAAATCCTGAGAGCCCATTCTAGGACAAAGAATTTCCTCTACACAACTGTCTTTAGGACAAAGCTCAAAAGACCAGCAATACAAATATCATTAGAAAAACAATAATTCCACTTTATTAATGAACCACCTCTTAAGAAGATTCCTGTTCAGTAACATTTAGCAAAACAACATTTTTTGAGATTTATTTGTTTCTTATGGTATTTCTTATCTCTGTTCCTCTTCCACTTTTCCACTTCTGAGTTCTCAAATCAGAAGCAAGTCTTCCTAGGGCTTGGCCTACCAAGTCCAAACAAAAGGATCATGTAAAAACAAACAAAACAACCCAGTTGTTTGTTTTTGTCCAGGAATCTGTACTTTATGAACATCTGTCTTCACAAATTATAATTCACATAGTAAATTCCTTAGAAAACTCAAAAATCCCACATTATCCCTGCTTTTCTATTGAATAAATTAATAGTAGACAATTTAATCTCATTGAGCAAGTCAGTTACTTCATAGGCATCGCACTAAACCTTCTCATTCACAAGTCCAGGAAATTCCAAAAACTTTCGTTATGATTTTTCAAGCTTATGACCATCTACCTCACTTGTAATCTACATACCTCCAAATCTCTAATCTGGCTCTTGCAAATGTACTTAACAATAATCATGTTCAAATCACAACATTTATCCCCCTTCTGTTACTTGTTTTGCAAATGACTCTGACTTGCCTGAAATTTATTACCAGCAGGGAGTACTACTTCATGAATATACTAGAAAGGAGTAGCACATGATTCAAGACCACACTTAGCAACTGTGCAAAGAAATTATATACCACATACCCCTTTTCCTTGGTTTTGTGCCTTTTTCAAACTTAAGACTTTCCACTTCACTCTCTGTTGCTACATCTTCTTTTGAAGAACACAGGTCAGTTTGAGATGGGACATTTTGGGATCTCTGTTGCTGGCTCTCTGTTTTTCCACTAACAGGTGAAAGAACTTTCTCCTGTGGCTGTTTGGGTTCAGTTGCAGCATTTAAGGGAATCAAAGGCTAAATGAAATAATAGTTTTCTTATTGATCATAGCTTGCATTGAAAAATTCTGTCTATGACATTTCATAGTATGAAATTATTTTTCTGACACAGAAAAATGCCAATGAAAGAGTTATTCATATAAAGCATTAATTCTTTCAGTTTTTTTTTTTTGTTTAACACAAAACCCAGTCAAATATAATTAAGAAACACCAATCTTTTTTTTACATTAAACTGTGTCTAAACCAACAATGAACAGGTAAGACATACCTGGGTAGTCACGTTCTCCCTTTGAAGAACTACAGATACCCCAACAGTAGGAGCCAGATCCAGAGGCAGTTGTGGCAGTTTCTGTTTAGCTCTATTTGGTGGAACAAGAACAAATGGTCCTTCTATTGCCACAGGGTGTTGGTCAATCTCCACATTTCCTCTCTTCAGCAGTCCTGACAGGGGAACTTCAGTACTTCCAAGAGAGTGGTCCCCACAGCAAAGATGGATCTGCACACACAAAGGTGTTAGAAAGTAACTGGTACATACGTGTAATTTGCACTGGAACCATCTGTGCACCCTCCACTAAAGGTAGCATAAATAAAACAAGTTATCATCCCTAGCCTAGTCTCTGCATGCTGAGAATAAGAACAGCTATGAAATGTCAGTTTTGAGCAGGTGGGATTTGTTCACTGACAGGGCAGCAACAAATCACTGCACTGCTCTTCTGAGGACCTGTCATATCACTCCTTCTGTAGGATAAATTCAGTACTCTGTGACTTTTAAACACTGTACAGATCCTTGCCCTTCATACATAGGCATATAAAATGCATGACTGCAAAGTAATGAAAAAGATTACTCGAAGGCTTTTGGCATATATTTAGACACCGCTTAACTGGCAAGGATTTTTGGAATTAACTGTGGTTTTAATTCCTTGTAAATATAATCATTTGAAAACTTGATTCAACTGTATATTCCTTACAGAGTTTAATATTTATACCTACAAGTGAAAGATTGATCTTAAAAAAAAACCCCAAACAACACACACTAAGGTATTCTATTTTCCTCAAAGTTACTCTTTGAAACTCAAATATTAACTTGCTTTTTCCCAAATAAGAGTCACTTCAGCTTTGATTTAGCAGATCAGAACACTGTATTCCCATCCTTAATATTTGTTGTACTTAAGGAAAACTGCTGTGCTGAAAGGTGGGAGCTGCCAGTATACATATCTAGGTGCACGTATATACGTACACACATATAAATACATTCATACAATACGTACATACACACACTCTAGTCTGGCAACTAGCACCTTTTACAACCAAAGTCTCCATTTTTGGAAATATATGTTAAAATTAAGAATCAGAACACAGTGGTCTGATCCTGTATCCTAAGATTTAAGATGCTGAGTGAGAACTCAAAGGACGAAAACTGCAAATCAAAATGTGGATCTGACCACAAAAGAACTTTTGTTCAAAAAATTGTTCTTTACATATGATGCAAATACGCATAATTCCCCACATATGTATCATATATGTTTTAAGACTGTTTTAGAGTAAGAAAAAATTCCAAACACACCAGTGCACGTTGCTCCAAATTGAGGCAAAAAAAAAAAAAATGAAACAATACAAGATTTGAACAAAAGCATTCTTAAACCATCCTGCATGAAAACCCTAGAATGGTCTGTATAAACTTAAAGAAAATAACTTTAAAAGTGTCCAGATCCACAAATTACTTTGTATAACTAATTCTGTCTTATTTACCAGCTACATTATCAGAAACCCTATACCATCCCCACTCAACAAAGCAGACTCTTGTTTTGTAATCTTATAATTAGTTTGAGACACGCACAGATTGCCATAAATACTCTAAGTACTACCTGATGTTTAGAATCATAGACGCACTTAGTTCAGAAAAGACCCTTAAGTCTACTGAGTCCAGCTGTTAACCTAACACTGCCAACTCACCACTGTCCTCCATTTAAAGGCAAGCGTAAAAAAGATAAGCAACATCCCATAGTAACAGCCCAAAAATGTCTGTAGTATATTTAGAAACAGCATTTGTCTACAGAGCAGGTAAAAAACACAGACCTTCCTTATAATTCACAAAGTGTGCTGACGACAGTGATTTTAGAACTGAGGCAAGAGTGACCTGAGCAGCTGGTATGGGATTACCATAGGTATCACAAAGCAGGACTCTGGCTCGCAGATGGTCTGATTGCAGGGCAGACCCCAAAGCTCAGAGCTCTTCAGAGAGCCACATTAGCTCTTTGGAAAGAGCTAGTATTTCAGCAAGGGCATGCTTTTATCACAGCATGCAAACCACCTTGCAGTAACAGCAACTAATTAAAAAGACAGCACTCCACCTAGCTAGGAAACTTGCTGCTATGGTTTCCCTCATATCACCAAGATGATCAACTTATATTTGAGCCAAAATACTATAATACCATCTTAGTTTTGGAAACAGAAATGCTTTACAGATACAACCTGAGACACACTCTATTTCTTTAATTTTAATTATTTATTTTCATTCACACTTGAAATTAAACAGTTTACCTGCAACTTTGACTGTGCACAAAGATAAAGTTGAAGAACATCTACTGTACTACGTATTCGAACTGAAGCTCTTTCTGGCTCAAAGTTTGGATTAATTAAATCAGTGAAAGGTTCATTTGTGACATCATTTCCCAGTAACGAATAGTAGAAGAAAAACTCAGGTTGTCGATCAGGGAGCTTCATAGTACTAGGAACTAGCTGAAAGAGATCAGAAGAGAATTATGTATCACTTTCCTTGATGCAGAGTTACAGTAATTCTGAAGCACTACTTTGGAAATTAGAACTTAAGGACTGACCAGCTGACCTAAATCATAGCGTGCACTCCACATATAACTTATTATATTAATACTCAAATTAAAAATGTTTTACTTTAAGTAAAAAGAGCAAGACTTGTCAACACCAAAGGCTGTAACTGACATGTATTTACTAACATCAAGAACGTCACAAATACTCAGAAATAAGCTATGCCTTCATAAAATATTTCCAATTATTAAATAATGCAGATTAGATACTGTTATATAATTTATGTGATTAAATAGAAGACTGAAACAGATGAACTTCATCCTGTAGGCAACTGTGAGTTCAATGCCTACAGAGGCACAAGCCACAAGCACGATCACCATAAATTTTGCTTCTCAAGGTCCTACAATTCTGATATGGAAAACTATTTTCCCTGAAAAAAAGAAACATGACAAGACTGAAGACAGTTTATCACACACCATGAGTTCTAGACCAATTAAAAAATGCTGTCAGTACAGCAAAAACACAGCAGCTAAGGTCTAAAGCTGAAACAACCATTAGCATGCCACTACATCCAAGCTAGTAAGTCCTTCCCTCAGGCAATATATGAGCTCTGTCTTACATTCTTGAAAAGCATTTCACCTTGTTTGAACTCCAGTGCATGGGCACCACACTGTAGACTGGTATTATCTACACACAAACTTCTTACACAATATTGCAGTAGAAAAGTATGCATTTCATAAGAATGCATCATTTGAAGTAAATACAGCTTTAGTACTTCAAAAGAATTATATTTCATCTGCAGTCTGAGATGTTAAGAACTTCATAAAGTTTTAAAATTAATATAAATTCACTTCGGGACAAGGTTATTTCTTGAAATAAACTCAAAAAACCATTAAAAACTAATTAGAAATGAGGAATGGGAGGGTGAAAATATTAATGTGGGATAACACTTAAAAACTACACATAGCAAGGAAACAGACCTGTTCCAACTGTGTGGCAAATGCAATGGTTACAGACAAAACAAAGTGATCCTTGCAATACTCTGCTGGTCCAATTTGATGATAGCCCTCTTCTTCATTCAAGACTGGCACAATACTTTTAGGGTCCAGTCCATGAAAAAGGGTTAGTACTAGGAGAGAAGAAATAAACATGAGTGACTAGCAGCCTTTGTAATTGCTTTGATATCTTTTAGGCATTACACATGGAAATTACATGTGGAAAGAAAAATTACAAATAAAGATCTTGATGTCTGCTACCAAAGTTTTGCAAAACACAAAGAAGTCTCTAGGTATATTTCGAAACAGCTACAAAAAATTCCGAAATTAACTTTCGTTCACAACTGTACATTGAACACTATGCTAAACAGAATTCTAGTTCCTATTTTTATTTTGTGTTACAATGAGAAAGATTACAGTGACTGGAAGTTTATTTCACTAGGCTAGAGTGTACCATGCTATTTCTTTACTTTGCTCATTAAAGAAAATGCAGGACAGTAACTGCATATTGCAATCTATTGGAACAAGGATGCTGTGCCATTCCACAGATCTTTAGAATGCTTCATTTAAAGATTTTTCATCTCAAGTCTTCAGTGCATAAAACTCTGTATTCTGGTTTGCTAGTTTTTGTTCTATAGTGCCAGTAATTCAACACATTTGGCCCTCAGGTTACACCAAATAGAAATAATGACATAGCATTTTGTGAACAAAAAAGCTGTTTCGAATACTAGAAGCCTTAGACAACTTAAGTCAGTAAAGAAAGGAGTGTATGAATACTAAATGGAAAAGTATCTGACCAGACTAGAACTGGGTAATACAGCTTTGTTATACCCAGTACCTGGAACATTAGCTTTACAACCGTGAAAACCCAGAAGTTTGTTTTTCCCCATCGCATAAATATGATACTGACTAATTTTGACATGATGCAAAAAAGGAAAAAGCTGGCAAACTTGTTTGTAGCAATTATTACACAGAAAACATGAAATGGGAAACAGTGCTGAGTAAAGGCAGAAAGATCTTTTTTTTTTTTTGCCAGTGTCATGAGGGATAGGAGAACTTGCAGGTACAAAGACCACATGGGAACCACAGACTAAGGAATCATTTAGAGTAGTTTTTTGCCTCCTTTACAGATGTTACAATATGGAATGCTCCCTGTGTTTCGCTGTAATCCTGAATGAAAGGAGTAAGCTATCTTACACTGAAACTTAAATCCTGTCTTAACCAATCTTGAAATGCAGCCAAGTCAGTGAACTCTGGGCCAGAAGCTTATAAAACATTTACTCCCACTGACCACTCTACTTCTCCAAAATTACAGCAACAGATCATCAGCAGATAGATGATGGATTTAGAATTAGAGAAAATGTACCTTCAGGGCAAGAACACATGTATTGTAAGGCATGGAGGAGAAAATCCACTAGTTGTACCAAAAGGCTCATTTTTCAAAAGTTAAGTAGATAGGCATTTGGGTGAGAGAACAGGGCAAGATGGAAATATGTTTTTGTTTTGGGACTCTTTAAATCAAGTTTCTAAAATCTTGTTTTTGTTTTTTTAACAGCTGCTAACTTGCAATAAAAAGAAAACCAAACTACATGGATGAAAAAGTGACTTGAAGGCACAGAAAGGCACCAAATGTTAACATTTGAGGTCCAATAGATTTTTGACACATATCACTGATTTCCTTCGAGAAAAATAAACAAGAGAATACAGAATTGGAATGAGTCCCAACAGTAAGCAGATGTTACTAAAAAAATCTTAACAACAGTACATAATTTAAGTATCTAAAGATTAGAAGAACCGACCAAAAAGGAAGCAAGTCTACCCAGCAAATGAGACATTTTACTACTTTACAGTTCCAAGCCCAAACTACTGAAAAGCCCAAACTTCTATAAAGGTAAAGTTCCTTTCTCATCTCTTTCATAACCTTCCAAAGCACATAAATACAAGTTAAATACCCAAGGGAGTTAACGATGAGCCCCTGATTCTCATTCTAAATACCAGTTGGTTTGCAGCTTGTCCACCTAAAAGTCACACAGTTATCACAGTAAAGAATCCTTGAAAAACTTACTACCACAAAGTACATTAATCAGCTGCAAAGGGTTTGCACTGAAACTCCTGTGAAATTAAAATTCTCTTGAGACTTAACAGATTTTCAACAAGTGATATGTCATCTGGCACAGGAAGATTTTTAATTCAAAGTGAGATGTCATGTTACTTACACTTGCCTTCTCTAGGGGGTGCCTCCTTTGCTTTAAAATCATCAACCAGTGCTTTTGAGTCCGTCTCCAATGCAACACCAATTTGTATTTCAGGTTTAAACTTAGGGTACTTGTTACTAAGCAAAGGATACCATTTAGGCGTCTACAGAGTAAAAAACAAAAATAAGACCCCAAAGTGTTTAAATACAACAGAAAAAAATAGTATAATACTATTACAGGAAACTCAGTCTTAATCTAGGACTTCTACTTTATCATCTACAGAAATACACTTTGGTTTTTATTTCTAAAAATTTGGTCTATTTAGTACACTATTGTACTAAAATATTCTATAGAATGGTTACTGGATGTGTACCTGAACATATTGGTTTTTTTCAACTGACTTGTACAGTGAAAAGGTTAGATAGAGAAATATACCATAAATCTTTATTTAGAAAACCTTCAAGTCCTCGACTGCACAGTAAGTCATATGCATTGAAAATGCTCTAGAAGAATGATGCCAGAATAGGACACCAGGCTCCTCGTATGACCCATATCAAAGTTATGTTTTGATCAAGCTTGATACAAGGGAGTTGGCTAATTAAATTTATATAAACAATTATATTGTGCTTACTCTGTGCTGTATTAAAGAGCTAGAAACAATCACCTAACACATCATCTTCCATGGAGGTCCGCCATAAAAAAACAACTTAAGACTTGATTTCATGATGGAGACTCAATTCAATTGCTCCATATCTATTGCTTAGATAAAACTTTCCAGTTGATTAAATAATGAGATTGTGTAGATTAATTGGTCGCTAGTGATCCTATTATTCAATTCAGAAATAAGCAAGATTAGTACTAACTGTATTTTTTCATTTGTGCATGTTCTCAGAATCAAGATGTCTCTCCTCTTAAGAAAAGCAACAAAATCCCCCATATATGATCAGTTATACTCCAAAATGAGACTCAGAAGTTCAGCCTATGCTTTAATTCAAATTATATTATCTGTAACAATTTGCCTAAAATTTAAAACAAAATTTTAAATCTTGATATCCCATAACGTACCTGTTTCTTTTCTGGGGCAGCCCTTAGATCCAGTACAATATAGCCTATATTCTCTTTAGCTGAAGATACAGGATCCAATGCAAAACACTGGAGTTTGATAGGTGTACGCTGCAGTCTGAAAAAGTAACTCAGTTGAAATATTAAATATAAAATGTATACCTGCAATTAGTTCTCAAAGATAGTTCATAAGTTTCCAGCAAGCCAATGATACAAAACTCATTCTATAACTAGTTTCATTAGGTCAGAAACTGAACTTATATTGAACATACAAAAGTCATCACTAAGTGAGAGAATGAACAAGTGGTTTAATTCTTGAAGAAGAGTGTGTTGGAGCCTCAGTCTCAAGCGCTATTAAAAAGACATTAGCAATAAACACTTCACTCGCATAAAAGAAAAAAGTACAGCACCTCACACAAAATTTGAATTTCACTTGAAGGGGCATCTTAAAAACAGGGCTTGTGGACAAGATTTTTGGGTAAAGCACCTGACTACTGCAAGGCAAGTATAAGACATCTAGCACATGGTAAATGTAGGCATCTTTCTCTGTCAAATAACAATGATACAGTTTTTTAAACTTCTTTGATGATATGGTCATAACATTACAACCTGTAAGTTGTAAGATTTATGAAATTAAATAACAGTTATAACAGTTATGAAAACACTCAATTTCTCAGCTTATCTCTTTGAAATTTTTAAAAACTATTTACACAGGCTTTTCAGACTTGAAATTAAGTTAATTTTGTGCCGCAGTATACATAAGAAAGCTTGACTGCAATGTTTGAATTACAGAATTATTAGTTTGCTCTAAGAGCCTGCGGGGTGTTTTTTAGTAGTGTGAAAATATACCCTTTAGAATTTTTAAACATCATTTACATCTTGCCACACATTACCGTTTTTTGTACATTAGTACATTTTTCCATAACATTATTGTAGATAAAATAAATTTTCTAAAGAACAATTCAGATGACAGTAAACCAAAAATTGTATTTCACTAACTTTCTTGTAAAGACAAGAAAGTTCAATTTTATCTGCATATTAGACTTCACTTGTTAACATTACCTGTGCTGATGAAGTGCTTTCCTATCAAGTTCCCAGGCCAATTCTGTAGCAAATTCTGGCTGATCAGTATGCTCTACGGGGTCAGTAGCCAACTGTTCGCCATCTAACTTGGCTTCAACTATAAGCATGTGCTTGGGTCGTTTTGGGAAACAGCGCCCTGTAAAAGAGTTGCATTGCATGTGCCATGACTAAAGAGATGCAAGAGCTCAGACTGATGCCATAAATCAGTTACATGAAATTAATTTCCCATGTCATTTTCCCTGCTCTGATCTTGAAAGAAAAATTTTGCACTATACAGAAATATGAAAGAATGTAACATGAAACAGACTATTTGTGAAGAAACAAGAAACTAAGTAACAAAGGAAAGTAGCAAGCAATTAGAATTACTTGAGAAATCTATGATTGGCAATAGGTAAGGGAGCAGGCATGAGAAAGAGAGTCAACGTTTTACTTCAAGTGAAAATGTTATGAACTGTCTGACATCCAAACAGAAAAACATGATCTTGTAAAAGTATTGAATGGTGTTTCTCCTGCTATTTGCTGAAAAAAAAATAATTATTGCCAGATTAGGAGAGTGCCTAAAACTGTATAGGATTGGTCCTGGGCTCAGGATCATCCAGTATTCTGATTTGAGATGACAAAAAGAAGTAAAACTTTACTTATATCACAGTGTGGGGAGACGATACTACAAGCATATCAGACGACGGGATCTTATTTGTAAGCTCCTTTGGCAGACTACATAAATGGACAGAGAAATAATAGGATTTACTTGACATAAGGAAAGCATTCAGCCAAAACAACTCAAACCCCCAAACCAAGCTCCAAAACAGCCCAAAAGAGAAAAAGACATCCTAACAAATGACTCGCTCACGCACACACACTCTAATCAGACTACAGAAACTATAGCCTGTGAAAATGCAGGATGATCAACTGAATATATGTTTGAGTCAACACCTAAGGCTGATTACTACGAAGGGATAGAAATACCAGAATAATACTTTTTTAAAAACAAAACCAACACCAAACCAACAAAACCCAGATCCTCGGGGAACGACTGTTACTTTTCTCATTCACTTAATACATTACCTCCAAATACCTAACAGAGGGTAGCCAACCCTGGCCTTAAGATACGTACGTCCAAAGCTTTATTAATAACATAGGCTTACTCAACGCCGCTGGCTTACCCCGCTCACCTCGGAGGCAGAACCAGCCCTCATCTTCGCCTCGGGACAGAGGGGACGCGCAGCACCGGGGAGGCCACGACCCTCCCGCTCCTCCTGCCTACCTTCCAGCACGGAAACGACGATCAGCAGCCGATCGGCGGGGGCGG